>NC_143018.1:109173853-109547186 GCF_055824585.1 Amblyomma mixtum
GCGTCGGGTCGGTCGGTCGGTCGGTCGGTCGTCGGTCGGTCGTCGGTCGGTCGTCGGTCGGTCGGTCGGTCGGTCGGTCGGTCGGTCGGTCGGTCGGGCTCGGTCGGTCCGCGTCGGTCGGTCGGTCGGTCGGTCGGTCGTCGGTCGGTCGGTCGGTCGGTCGGTCGGTCGGATCGGTCGGTCGGTCGGTCGGGGTCGGTCGGTCGGCTCGGTCGGTCGGTCGGTCGGTCGGTCGGTCGGTCGGTCGGTCGGGTCGGTCGGTCGGTCGGCTCGGTCGGTCGGTCGGTCGGTCGGTCGGTCGGTCGGTCGGTCGGTCGGTCGGTCGGTCGGTCGGTCGGTCGGTCGGTCGGTCGGTCGGTCGGTCGGTCGGTCGGTCGGTCGGTCGGTCGGGTCGGTCGGTCGGTCGGTCGGTCGGTCGGTCGGTCGGTCGGTCGGTCGGTCGGTCGTCGGTCGGTCGGTCGGTCGGTCGGTCGGTCGGTCGGTCGGTCGGTCGGTTCGGATCGGTCGGTCGGTCGGTCGGTCGGTCGGTCGGTCGGTCGGTCGGTCGGTCGGTCGGTCGGTCGGTCGGGTCGGTCGGTCGGTCGGTCGGTCGGTCGGGTCGGTCGGTCGGTCGGTCGGTCGGTCGGTCGGTCGGTCGGTCGGTCGGTCGGTCGGTGGTCGGTCGGTCGGTCGGTAGGTCGGTCGGTCGGTCGGTCGGTCGGTCGGTCGGTCGGTCGGTCGGTCGGTCGGTCGGTCGGTCGGTCGGTCGGTCGGTCGGTCGGTCGGTCGGTCGGTCGGTCGGGTCGGTCGGTCGGTCGGTCGGGTCGGTCCGGTCGGTCGGTCGGTCGGTCGGTCGGTCGGTCGGTCGGTCGGTCGGGTCGGTCGGGTCGGTCGGTCGGTCGGTCGGTCGGTCGGTCGGTCGGTCGGTCGGTCGGTCGGTCGGTCGGCGGTCGGTCGGGGTCGGTCGGTCGGTCGGTCGGTCGGTCGGTCGGTCGGATCGGTCGGTCGGTCGGTCGGTCGGTCGGTCGGTCGGCGGTCGGTCGGTCGGTCGGGTCGGTCGGTCGGTCGGTCGGTCGTCGGTCGGTCGGTCGGTCGGTCGGTCGGTCGGTCGTCGGGGTCGGTCGGTCGGTCGTCGGTCGGTCGGTCGGGTCGGTCGGTCGGGTCGGTGGTCGGTCGGTCGTCGGTCGGTCGGTCGGTCGGTCGGTCGGTCGGTCGGTCGGTCGGTCGGTCGGTCGGTCGGGCGGTCGGTCGGTCGGTCGGTCGGTCGGTCGGTCGGTCGGTCGGTCGGTCGGTCGGTCGGTCGGTCGGTCGGTCGTCGGTCGGTCGGTCGGTCGGTCGGTCGGTCGGTCGGTCGGTCGGTCGGTCGGTCGGTCGGTCGGTCGGTCGGTCGGTCGGTCGGTCGGTCGGTCGGTCGGTCGGTCGGTCGGTCGGTCGGTCGGTCGGTCGGTCGGTGGTCGGTCGGTCGGTCGGTCGGTCGGTCGGGTCGGTCGGTCGGTCGGTCGGTTGGTTGGTTGGCCGGCCGGCCGGCCGGCCGGCCGGCCGGCCGGCTAGCCAGCCAACAATCTGGTTGGTTGGTTGGTTGGTTGGTTGGTTGGTTGGTTGGTTGGTTGGTTGGTCGGTCGGCCGGCCGGTCGGTCGGTCGGTCGGTCGGTCGGTCGGTCGGTCAGTCGGTCGGTCGGTCGGTCGGTCGGTCGGTCGGTCGGTTGGTTGGTTGGTTGGTTGGTTGGTTTATGGGCTTTAACGTCCCAAAGCGACTCAGGCTATGAGAGACGCCGTAGTGAAGGGCTGCGGAAATTTCAACCACCTGGGGTTCTTTAACGTGCACTGACATCGCACAGTACATGGGCCTCTAGAATTTCGCCTCCATCGAAATTCGACCGCCACAGCCGGGATCGAATCCGCGTCTTTCGGGTCAGCAGCCGAGCGCCGTAACCACTGAGCCACCGTGGTGGGGTACAACATCATTGTATTAAAGGGAATATCTACTATCACAAAATGTATAAAAGTATTGCCATATCCCAGTAGATCTCACCAATTGTTTGTACAAACAAGGAGAGAACTTGCTGTTTAGGTAGGAATTCATATTTAAAGTCTGTCACGAAAGTAGTGCTCAGCTACCTTGTGATTACAATAGTGAAAACTGAAAGGGGTTGTGAAAAGAAAATGAAGCTGCCCGGTTTTAATTTTTACTGCTTCCATAAACATTAGACATGCTGATTACGAAATATTTCGACTCAATATTGAGTCTGCATTTAATAAAGCCCGTTCGAAATCGCTTCCTTTTTGTGCTCATGAAACGACCATGCGCCGCCGTCGGCTGGCACACGCACTACTCGACTACGTCATTTTAAGATCTTCAGAAACGCACAGATATCTTCAACTTTCGTTTTCCCTAAAATAATAGCTTTATGAGAAATTCAGAAAGTGAAACAAGGTTTTCCAATTATTTGCACGCGTAATTGCACTCTGTTAAACTGCAGCGCGTGGTCATACATCACTGGCCTGGGACCAGTTTCGGTTTCGGTTCTGCTTCGCCATCCTCCTTGGCTTCAGTATCAGCGGCTCGACATAGCCTTTCTTACGTGAACCTATCTAGGTGGTGTTCCTTGACAACGGTGGTTTGAGTCAGAGAATCGAGCTGAGCAAGGCCAGCCCATCTCGACGACTCTGTTTACATGAACTCGATACCAACGAGTCAGCTATCGCGGCGCGCATCGGCTCCGCGCTTCTGTTCTTTGCTGCAGAAAAATATATTCCAGAAGCGTGAAGAGGGTTAGGCATAATTTGCAGATGGGGCTGCGAGTCAACCCACCCCTTGCGATAGAGATGAAGACTCGAGTCCACGACCGGGTTCGGAGGTTCACGGTCGGTGCTCCCGCGCAGGCAGAGGTGTCGCGGGCTCTCGGCATGACCGCTACTTGCCGGGCGCGCGATCGAGCCGTTGCAAGCGGCGTAACAACGACTGACAGCAGCTCGCCATCTGCGCCCAACCGATGTCAATGACAGACCGCACGCGGCGCGTCGCACTGCAAGGGGCAGAATGCGAGCGCGCAGAGCGCCAGCATCATAATGACGTGGGGGCGCGTTTCTCGGGGCCGGCCTGTCAGCCTGGATGCCGGCCGCCGGCGTCAGAAAAACATGCTAGTATTATTTGTTCACGCTCATAACAAGCACTGGAGTGGATGAATGCCAAAAATAAATCATTTTTGAGGATCGTTGGCTGATGCCGTGTTGCTGGCAGTATTTAATTCGGCGATACAAGCAAATTTCGTCCCATGACCGCTTTATTTACTGCCTGGTCGCCGCTCGCATAGCTGGCATTTGCTAGCTCCGCTGGCGTCGCGGAAATCGAGCATATCTTTATTTTATTATGGGACAGGTTCACAGTTAAAGGGGTGACGAGAGTAGTACCTTTTACAGCGCTGACCAGTTCCGAAGCTCCCTCAGCTGCGGTATCGATAGTATCGATGCAAAACCAGGTAGGCTTAGCGACGACCAGGGCCGCCGGCAAGCCTCGCAGTTCATCGCCCGGCGCGTCCGCAGGCGACGTCGTTGCCGAAAGCTCGGCATGCTGCCACTGCTCGAATATAACAGGCAGCCTTTCTGATAGCATGGCTGTTTTGTCTTTTCTGGTGCGAATGTGGAATACAGCGAGTCTGCAGGCCGGCCGGCAAACCTGGATCCCGTCCGCTGGCGTCATAAAAATGAGCTAAAGATTTTTCTTCACGTAAATAATAAACTGTGGGAGCAAGAAGTGTGGAAAATATATCATTTTTGAGGGTCGTTGAACAATGCCGAGTTGCTGGTAGAAGCAGCAACTGTAATATGAGCAAATTTCTTGCCACAACCGCCGCTCAGCTGCCGCTGTCCGGCCGTTGCGGTTCGACTTGCGCGCCTGGCGTCCGCTATATAGCTCCGCTGCCGAGCGCACCGCAACAATGACCATATTTTTTGTTGTGAGACGATGCTGTTGACAGTAAAGCGATGCCAAAATCAGGCATTTTATTATAACCCAGGCTACTTCCGAAGCGCTGTCCACCGCGGCTTCGATGCGGAACAGGCCTAGCGACGACCAGGGCAGCCAGAGAGCAGTGCAGTTCGTCGCCCGGGGCGCCCGCGTCGAGCGCCGTTGCCGAAAGCGCGCTACGTGGGCAGGCACGCTTTGTAGCCGCCCGAGTACAGCCGGCAGTCTTTCTGATAACATCGCTATTTTGTCTTTTCTGGTGCGAACTTCAGTAGCAAAGCAGCGCGCAGGCGCTGGTGTGCGGTGGCAAAGTGTTACATCGGATGTGGGCCGGGCATGAGTCTAGCAGCGCAAAGATGCTTGCCGCTCCGTGTCCCTGCTTACAGTAGGCGGCAGTTCGCAAGCGGCGACTGGTGCGGCGCGCCGGCCAAGTTTTTGCACATGTGTCCTCTTGACACATGGTCCTTCCTCCATGGCTTGAGAGCATGGAGGAAGAAAAACTAGGAGGGACCATGACGTCACAACCTTGAAGCCTAGTCATAAAAAATATAATGGAAAGCATCATGGGAAATAGGCCCTCACGTGACAAGGCAGTGGTAGCTCTTAGCTGGATTTCGGTTTCGGTTTCGCTCTCTTGCTGTACGAGCAACTAGGCGACCATCTGCTTGCGTTCACTGACGGCTCCGTGGTGAGCGCAAACTGCTCGCTCGCCGCAGCGGCCACCATCCCCGAGCGACGCGTGCGCTGACTGCGGCGCAGTGGAGACACTTGGAGCACATGCTCCTTCGCTGTGCCGCTTCTGCAGTGCCGCCTCGCGAGATTCTCGCGGCCTGCAGGGCGCTGGGAATCATCCCCGACAGTCTGGAAGCGCTCCTGTGGCCGCGCGGCCCTGCGCGCACCCGTGATATTCTAGCCTCTATATCCGTGACAGAACAGTGGTGAGCCTCTGTGCGTTCATCGAACAGGCGGGCTTGACTTCTCGCTCGCTCTTCGCCAGGTAGTGCACGCGTGACACGAACGCTCCGTGGGTGCTACCTCCGACGGTATACGCGACCGGGCGCCCCACCCCGGCCGCTATTGCAGTATGCCGCGCGCGCGATTAGTCCGAGACAGGACGCTACGAGCGCGCGGCTATGTATACATACAGTTTACTTCTTTTTGTAAGTGATTGTGCGCAGTGGCCGGGAGACCCCGCGCAGGGGCAGACGTAAAAACCGCCGGCACTCTCTCTCGACAGCGAGAGAGAGAGAAATACTTCACTGCTGAATTTCACGTCGGAACCGCCTAAGTGCGCGCGCGTATTCGGCACGACTTGTGCCTTGAGAATAGCGGAGAACGGAGGGCCCATGGGCGGGCCGAAGTCCGCCTGCCCGAGAAATAGAATCTTGCGCAGCGCGCCGGAGCGCTCGTTCAACACGTCCGTCCGCCGTGAGCGCTCTGGAAGCCGCTGCGCCCTTTTTTAGAGGCTCGTTTCTTCGCCTACTCTCGAGTTCTCCGCTCATAGCATGCGCTGAAATAAACGCTCCGTATGCGTGTATAACGACGAAAGGAATTCCTCTCCATTCTCTTTATGAACCACAGTTGAACAGTGACGAGGTCGCGGCCGCACCCTTTGATGAAAAGTTTACCCGCAGTTTTCTACAGTGCACCCAAAAACTCGAGTGTAATCAACAGAGACGCGGAGCCTGCAGACAACCTCGAGCTCGGTACGCATTCCGCCAAAGCGCTGCGCTGCGCTACTTCGGAGCACGGACGTTCACTAAAAAGCACCGCTGGCTGGCAGTCTGGTAACTGTGGAGGAGGGCCTATTTCCCATGAGTCAGTGCGCAAAAGGGCCCTCGGCAGCGGCGTCAGAGGAGGATGGCTTGCAGAGGCTGAGCGCACTCCCTCCTAGTTTTTTTACCTCCATGCTTGAGAGCTAGCAGATCCATTCTGAGCAGACGACGGTGCCACATTCGAGTCAATATGCGTGCTGTAACCTCGGTCAACTATGGCTAAACAGGCCTCGCTAAGCCGCCATGTTGTGTTGACGACAGAAGCCTCTTATTGGCTTCTTAAAATGACGTTTGCTATTAGTTGAGGGGGACGCGCGCTGGGAAACCGAAATTTAGTTTTTTTCGCTATTCAATCAACCCAGACGATGAAACGGACCAAGGTATACTATAGAATGAAGGGTCAGAATTCCAAATACACACGTCGTTCAAAATTTTCGGAAAACATTTCACGACCCCTTGAATTTTGAAACCTTGTGTATCGATGCAATAATCAAGGTATTCATTCTTTAAAAAGGAGTTTCAAATGGCAAAACAATTCAGTAGACTGTTTCTTAAAATAACTGTCACTGCAAGCATTGTGAATGTTTGAAATGTGATTTTGCACGATGTAAACTGCATTTATTATTTTCTTTTTGGATTCGAAAGTACTGCACTATCGTTTTCAGTTCCACGGTTCTGTACTTGAAATGTTTTACTTAATGCCAATAAAGTTAGTGAACTGTCAGCAGCCCACTGGCAACATATAGGTTCACTGCAGTTCTTAACAGTTGGTCATTGTTACTGCGTGAACTTCTGCTCTGCTGTGATGAAGCCACTCTGTTCTCTAAACACTAAGACAAAAAGTCATACAGTTGTTCATCTGTCAAGTTTATTTCGGGAGTTGGAAAACTTGCCGCAGAATGTCCATTTTTTCCTTGTGCATTTCCGGCCGTTCCTCCCGCGCAGCATCTCGTTCTGCATGTCGCTTGGCCCGACGTTCTTCTTTGTCAGCGTCTTTTGCCGCCTTTCTGTTTGCCTTCTCTCCATGCAGAGCACGCATCTCCGCAAAAAAGACCTGCATGTGTTGCATGCGCGTTGAGTTTTTACGGCAGGCCCCAGTTGTCCCTCGCTCCGCCTGCTCGGTGGTGCTGTCCTTGCCCTCTGCCGTTGTCGCTGGAGAGACGCACTCGACTGTACTGCTCTCGATGTCCGCAGTTGCTGCAGGTTTGGTTGGTGACGGGTTTTGCCCTTTGTAGATGGCCCCCAATGCGTCCCTCTGTACCTCGGGCTCAATGCTGTTATCAATGCCCCCTGGATTTTTCTAATCTCATTGTCAAATGGGACATCACACGGTGATGCACCAGACTTATTGTTGTTGTCATTTGCGTTCTTGCGCCTTCGTATCACCGTTTTGTATCTGTTCTCACACTGTTCAGCTGTTTTTGTGATTCCAAGTACTTCTAAATCTTTTGAAATTTGTTTGAACGCTTTTTTTCTGTTTTTGAATTTTTTAAATGGTCCAATTTGGGGAAAATACTTGTAATAATATTCCAAGAGCAACCTTGTTTGCCCTTCTGTCCACTCGGCAGCTGTAAGAAGAATATGCATGTGAGCCAGGTACCCATTCAGAACTAATACTTAATCCGTACCAACACTTACCACCACCACCTCTTTTGAAACCTGATGTTCCTGGTGCGTGCCGTTCTTCAGTGTGGCCTGACGCTTGTGAACAGAGCGGCGCTTGTGCTTGCGGTACCATTTCCTGCAAAGTGTGAGGCGGTGCGAAGATAAAACTTACCATACAATAATATAGTGAACTTTCATTTCCTCACACAAAAAGCATTTGTTCGACCAGTTTTGACAACACGAAAGCTAAGCAAAATAGTTGCTGAACTATGTTCAGAAGCTCTTTGGTATCCTTCTGTCTGCTTGATGGCTGTAACAACAATACATGCGGGCCAGGTATACCACAAGAACTGATAAATATGTGTACTAGGTACCAACACTCGCCATCTTTTTGTACACCTGATGGTCCAGGTGGCAATTGCAGATAGGCAGCCGTGCTTGTTGTCTTAGCTGTGTTTCCTGCATAACATATAATGGAGCAAAGAGAAAGGTTGCAGTGTTATCTGATCACAGTAGTGCACTTTCACCTCGATACACGAAGCATTTAAATGTTTAATCAGTTCAGAAATAAGTGAAACACCGAAACAGCAGAAAAGCTACGTGCACCACTAGCCAGTGTGTTATAGCAAAGTGGAAGTTTTAGTTTACTGACTCTGCCGAGAATGCCCTGCACGAAATTTACTAAAAAGGGTGCGTCATGTCAAAGAATATTTTGGCAAAAACTCTTACCGTTTTCACTGTCTGGAATGCTCACGTTTTTTTTTCATTTTTTTTATCGGAGGTGTTTTTTTGACATTCCTGCGGACCCAAATGCCTAGAACTTTCGCCTGAAATGTTGCCTTCTCGCTGTGTGGCTGCCAGGCGCTTCGCGCTTGTCGCCGCAATGCGTGATGAGTGCCATTTTGGGAAGTCTTGTGCAGTAATGGTTTTTTTTTGGTCTAAACCCTGTGGCAGCTGTGCGCTGTAGATCTTCGCGCTTGTCATCGACTTTTCTGTCGTTACCTCCTTCGGAACACCTGCCGCTTTTTCAAGTTGTACAAACTTTTTTTTTTAACCTCTTTCCTCGCCATTGTTTTGCATTTGTGTTTTACACTTTTTTCTGTACCTCGCGGATGGTATTAAAGCTGCTTGTTTCGAATACTGTAATACACTGGAAAAAGGCTGGTCTTCCAGCCGAAACGTCGTGAATTAAATCTTGTTATGTTTTTCAAGTTCTAGTGCCGCTTTTTCAAGTTGTAGCGAACTTTTTTTTTAACCTCTTTCCTCACCATTGTTTTGCATTTGTGTTTTACACTTTTTTCTGTACCTCGCGGATGGTATTAAAGCTGCTTGTTTCGAATACTGTAATACACTCGAAAAAGGCTGGCCTTCCAGCCGAAACGTCGTGAATTAAATCTTGTTATGTTTTTCAAGTTCTAGTGCCGCTTTTTCAAGTTGTAGCGAACTTTTTTTTAACCTCTTTCCTCACCATTGTTTTGCATTTGTGTTTTACACTTTTTTCTGTACCTCGCGGATGGTATTAAAGCTGCTTGTTTCGAATACTGTAATACACTCGAAAAAGGCTGGCCTTCCAGCCGAAACGTCGTGAATTAAATCTTGTTATGTTTTTCAAGTTCTGGTGCCGCTTTTTCAAGTTGTAGCGAACTTTTTTTTTAACCTCTTTCCTCACCATTGTTTTGCATTTGTGTTTTACACTTTTTTCTGTACCTCGCGGATGGTATTAAAGCTGCTTGTTTCGAATACTGTAATACACTCGAAAAAGGCTGGCCTTCCAGCCGAAACGTCGTGAATTAAATCTTGTTATGTTTTTCAAGTTCTAGTGCCGCTTTTTCAAGTTGTAGCGAACTTTTTTTTTAACCTCTTTTCTCACCATTGTTTTGCATTTGTGTTTTACACTTTTTTCTGTACCTCGCGGATGGTATTAAAGCTGCTTGTTTCGAATACTGTAATACACTCGAAAAAGGCTGGTCTTCCAGCCGAAACGTCGTGAATTAAATCTTGTTATGTTTTTTAAGTTCTAGTGCCGCTTTTTCAAGTTGTAGCGAACTTTTTTTTTAACCACTTTCCTCACCATTGTTTTGCATTTGTGTTTTACACTTTTTTCTGTACCTCGCGGATGGTATTAAAGCTGCTTGTTTCGAATACTGTAATACACTCGAAAAAGGCTGGTCTTCCAGCCGAAACGTCGTGAATTAAATCTTGTTATGTTTTTCAAGTTCTAGTGCCGCTTTTTCAAGTTGTAGCGAACTTTTTTTTAACCTCTTTCCTCACCATTGTTTTGCATTTGTGTTTTACACTTTTTTCTGTACCTCGCGGATGGTATTAAAGCTGCTTGTTTCGAATACTGTAATACACTCGAAAAAGGCTGGTCTTCCAGCCGAAACGTCGTTTATTAAATCTTGTTATGTTTTTCAAGTTCTAGTGCCGCTTTTTCAAGTTGTAGCGAACTTTTTTTTTAACCTCTTTCCTCACCATTGTTTTGCATTTGTGTTTTACACTTTTTTCTGTACCTCGCGGATGGTATTAAAGCTGCTTGTTTCGAATACTGTAATACACTCGAAAAAGGCTGGTCTTCCAGCCGAAACGTCGTGAATTAAATCTTGTTATGTTTTTCAAGTTCTGGTGCCGCTTTTTCAAGTTGTAGCGAACTTTTTTTTTAACCTCTTTCCTCACCATTGTTTTGCATTTGTGTTTTACACTTTTTTCTGTACCTCGCGGATGGTATTAAAGCTGCTTGTTTCGAATACTGTAATACACTCGAAAGAGGCTGGTCTTCCAGCCAAAACGTCGTGAATTAAATCTTGTTATGTTTTTCAAGTTCTGGTGCCGCTTTTTCAAGTTGTAGCGAACTTTTTTTTAACCTCTTTCCTCACCATTGTTTTGCATTTGTGTTTTACACTTTTTTCTGTACCTCGCGGATGGTATTAAAGCTGCTTGTTTCGAATACTGTAATACACTCGAAAAAGGCTGGTCTTCCAGCCGAAACGTCGTGAATGAAATCTTGTTATGTTTTTCAAGTTCTGGTGACTTTATCTTATATTAATCAATCAGCTGCCAAGAAATAATTTTTGATATATATATATATATATATATTGTATGTGCGTATCACGCGGGAATACTTCTCAGACTTCCGTGTGGCAATGGTATAGGTAGGTATGACCGTAGGTGCCTTGATAGAATTTCGCCTGACGTTGTGTACACCAGGTAATTCTTAATTGAAATCGGGCAGCCTAACGCAATTTAAGACCAAAACGGCGCACCCGCACAAGGACGGCGGAAGAGATTGAACAAATCGCTCACTTACAACTGATAGAGTGTTATTCAGAGCGCTACAGTTTAAGTAAAAAACGTCGATAACAACCGGAGCAAAGTTGGTATAGGGGTAATTTGTGTTATCTCACACCAAACTGCTCATCAGAGTGCGTTATTCCCATTTTGTGATTGTGCACTCACTGCACGCCTTGTCTCATAAATTTCTGAAATTAACAAAGACAACACAAGAACTCCAGCCTCAGCTTGCGTAGTCAAATCGTAGCCTGGATATCAGTTTTATACCATAAAGCTCTCTAACGACATGTGATGAGATATGTTTTATGCGTGCAGTATATTTATCTTCAGGCACTCACTTTTCACCTGTTGGCCTCGTTCCAGGCCGTTTAGCTGCTCACAAGCACTTGCACGCAGGTGTGGAGTTCCTGGACTGCATACCTCAGACTTCGAGCGGTAAAGACCTTCGCAACACTCTAAAAGAGCTCTACATTCAGCAGCGCTGAAACCACTTCAATACAGACAGAGAGACAGACGAGAGCAATAGACAACAATCAAACAGCGGAAAAATTCTCGCACACGGAATTCCTTCCTTCGCCAGTTTTTATTTCCTTCGAAGGAAAAACCGTACCTGTTAGAAGGGCATGCCGTTTAATAATTGCATCCTATCATTATCTTTTCTTGTATCTAGATTACAGACGAATTTATTTTCTTTTTCACTTCCTATTACGAGCTTTTTCAATAAATTCTCATTTTTTACGAAATACTATGCCGTCCAAGTTTGTTCGCATCTTGTCTTTTCTCACAATGGAACACCAGGTTTATGAATGACAGACATGTTGAATTATGCGCGGTTCTCAAGTATTCACCATTCCCATTTGTAGATGCGAATTATGCGCTGGACATAGAGAATAACATATTGATGGCCGCGTTTGTGCATGATGCAAGAGAACGGCGGCACTCTTCTTTTAGAGGAGCGAACGTGCTGGATGCGCTCACCCCTAGCAAAGAAAAGTGCTTCATTACGGTTCTGCGCATTCTAAGATTACAAACAGGATTATCGCTCCACTTTGCCTGAAATACGCACTGCAGAAGTCCTGTGCTTACACGGCCGTGGCTAGCTTCTATAATCAAAATGAAAGGCTTCAGATGGCTGGCTTCTCTTGCTCTGTCGCATGGCGAGCAGCAGAGACCCTCCTTCAAAAAATGAAAGGCGAAAGAAGAGCAAATGCCAACTTGGAAAGTAGGCAACCAGAAGTGGCCCACAGTATGCGCCGATTGGCGCATAGCCTGACAAAGGCTGCAAGCAGGTATGAGGTACCTGTGGTGTTCTCCGTGCCAAAAAAGCTGACAGAGCTATGCCAGCGACACTTTTACTATGCTTGTGGAACCGGGCAAACTAAGAAGTGGGTGAGGAAACAAACGAGGGTTAATGACATCCTAGTCGAGATCAAGAGGAAGAAGTGGGCTTGGGCATGGCATGTAATGCGAAGGCAAGTCTACATAGGCGAGACGGGCCGCTGAACTAATGGCGGTGCACAGGAGCGGAAGAAATGGTCATAAAATAGAAGTGATTACAATTTGCCGCCCTACTCCAAAGAATGCAAGTGTGAGCCGGTGATCAGTGGTAGTAAAGGGACATAAAAGGTAAATATCAAGCTAGGCAAGACGGATAGACTATTCCTCGGGAGAACTACCGTCGTTTTGTGAAGAGATGGCCTCACTCTGGTAGGTGAAGCTGGGTATCGCCGCGTGTGCAACACACACAGCCTGCCAACTAGATAATGAGCAAACTGACCACCGTGGAAGGCGATAAATTAATGACTGGTCGCCCGGAAACAGCAACCTGGGTCGCACAAGGCCCGCCGCTGCATGTGAGCACCTGCAATCGCACGGCACTGTCGCATCCCTTAACCGCTGCACCACTGCGCCTGGAGGGGTATGACGACTGCCAAGGATTTATATGAAAGTAGAGTAG
Source organism: Amblyomma mixtum (assembly GCF_055824585.1). Classification (NCBI taxonomy): domain Eukaryota; kingdom Metazoa; phylum Arthropoda; class Arachnida; order Ixodida; family Ixodidae; genus Amblyomma; species Amblyomma mixtum. Next base: position 109,186,422 of record NC_143018.1, read on the forward strand.
AGAATGAACTTCTGCATATATGAGAATTAACCCATAACGCTATGGCGTCATACCCTTAAGTAGGAGATTAAGTTTGCCCTCTTTTTCTCTGCGCGGAAAGGTGGCTGCGTTGCCGAGAAAACCGCAAATGAAAGTCCCGAAATACTTCCAGATTCAAAGTGCCTGCGAAGAATCAAGTGTCGTGTGGCATCTTTGCAACCGGACTAAACAGGGCCACCACTTCTAAAGACCAGAAACTCTACCGGAAACCAAAAACTGAAAGTGAAGAAACCAGTGGTCACGGCGCCGATGTGCTAGTGCTGGCCACTTCTGCCCTCCACTGTTTCGACGGGGGCTCTCTACTGCATAGCGAGCGTCTGCGCCTCGTTTCAAGCTTCTTTGGTGCGAAATCACTACTTTGAATTACTGAGGGAAGACATCAAAACAAACTGCCGATAGCGCTCACGCATGTAAACATGAGTGACGGTAACGGGAGCGTGCGGCCTTCGGTGTGTTGCGTGTCATCGTGAAGTGTCACGTATGCTTCGAGAAATCTTAAAACTCATGGGAATAGCAGTCGCGCTCCAGCGTATTCATCCAGCTCCCTATCTGAGTGAAAAACTTCATGCGCATTCCTCACCAAATGGCGCACTGCGCTGTCTATTATCCGTGTTTGCTGACTAAATATGCAGTAAGTATGATCGAAGACCGCCGTTGTGATTGACCTTGCTGTAGTGGTTGCGATTTCTACTTTCGTGAATTGCTCTGGGGTTGTAAGCGAAAACTAATTAGGGTACGTTGCATCCCGCTGCGGCCTGCCGCCCGCCAGGTATAGAGGTCGGCAGGGGATGCAGGCATAATGCTGGCGAACATGCAGTTTAGGAAAAAAATTATTTAATATGTACACATGCCAACGTTACCAGATACACTGACAGTTACAAAAACACATGACACTAAGCATGTAAGGCTAGCCAATTAACGCGGCACCATAAGCATCTTTAAGTAACTAAAAGGAACTGCTCGTGGGCAATGTAAAACAGGATAGCATACCTATTGACAGAAGAGTGAAAGCGCAATAATTTGACGCTGAAACACTGTAAAAGAGACCTTAGCGCCAGTTTGGCCTAAAAGCCAGAACAACACGACCGTTGTTTACAGAAATGAGTGGACATGACCATTTCCGGAAGAACTATTCCTCACCCAAGAAAAAGAGTTCCTCGAACAAAAAAATGATGAGCTCCCGTCGGAGACGGCCGAGAATCGGCCACACAGCGCGGCGTCGAAAGCCACCAGCGACCGCGGCGCATGGACTGCGCCATAAACTAAAAAGACCCGTAACAATTACCAGGCGAGCAAAACGGCCGCTGGGGAAGCGGCCGCGGGAAACGAAGCACGAAATTAATTGTAAAACATTTTATTCGCCGGAAAGAGCTTGGCAAGAGGTCGCGTTAAGTGGTCGAGAGTACGCAGGCCTCGACGACTTTGTCAGCCCACTCCACCACCAAAACTTGGGTTCTGGGGTCAGAGCTAGCCAGCACGGTCTCCCACCGCTCGAGAGAAGGAGCTGTAACTAGATCACCCGGAGGTGGCTCTATTTTGCAGTCCCACAGGATGTGATCGTAGGTAGCACGTTAGCCACAGTGTTTGCAGTTTGGGTTGTAAAGATCTGGATAAATGTGCGCGAGGAGTGATGGGGTGCGTATCGATCTCGTCTGTAGACGACGCCACGTAACCTCTTGTTCTTTAGTAAGTCTTTTGTCTGGAGGGGGGGAAATTCTCCTCTCTAGTTTAAAATGATTGGTGAGATCATGATATGTGATCATGGAGTCCTTCATGAAATTCAGGGAGCCAGACTCATCCACTGCCCGGTCGACGAAACCTCGGGCTTTATTGTGGGCTGCCTCGTTCCCCGGATTCCCTGAATGGGCTGGGACCCATATCAATTCGGAATATTTTGGTGAGAATTTGGTTGCGTTAAGGATTCTAAGGGAGGTGTTTGCAATTCGCCCTTTAGCGAAATTATTGATACCCATTTTGGAATCGCTGAGGATGATGCTCTCTTGGAATGCCCTGCCCACGGAATCCCGCATGAACCGCGCGCCAAAAGACACGCGCTACCACGCAGGTTACTGTAGCGTGGCGATTAGATTCCGGGAGCGGGCACTTCGGACAGGTACTGGAGAGTAACACACCCCACCGCTCTAACCGATCACAAGTAGGGAGCAGTGCCCAGCCAGGTTTCCATAAAAAGTCGCGTAGATGGTCTTGGAGAGGTGACGACGATAAGCACACCCACTGAACGCGGCGCCATAGGTGAGCAGCGAGCCGCCGGCACAACACGCAACAATAGGGAGCCCATAATGTCCACCACACGGTCTGCAACGATGCTGACATCAGGCGCTACTGCTCTTTCATGCCTGTATAAGGCCACAGAAGAAGCATAGAAAGCGCTAGACTGCTCTGAATGAGGTGCATGATTAACAGGGGCCGCGGGATCCAAAAAGTACCGAGTCAAGGTTCGCGCCGGAGACGCGTTTCCTAGCAGGATACGCAAAATAGCCTTCAAAGCGAACAGCGGGGACGTGACGAACAAATTTAGGAATGCAAAACCTCCTCTCTCCCGAGGTTGTCCAAAAGCAGCACGAGCCACACGCTCAGTTCCGCCTGACCCAAAAAAAACTGTAGTCTGCACCCACCTTATCACACAGAGGGGCGGTTTAACAATGTAGCAGAGGTACCAGAAGGCACCGAGCACGACGGACTGAACCAGGTAGCGCCTCTCAAACATAGCCAGGTCAAATGTCAGCGCCCTTCGCACACGAGCTGTAATGCCTTCGACGACCGAAGGCCACACACCATCCCATATTGCAACACAGTCGTAGGTTACACCTAAAATTCGCATCTGCGCGCACCACTGCAAAGGTATTGCAGATGTAATACGAGCTTGGGGAGACCCGGTAAAAAGTAACGACTCTTGGAGTAATTAAGAGCAGCCCCCAGACAAGGAGGCGTACTTGGTTGCTTGGTAACAACTTTATTTCAGCCCTGCAGATCTTTCGCCGACGGAGCCTTAGGTCTGCCAAGTGGGGACGTCGAGGTGGTGGTGGTGGTGAAAAACTTTAATCAAAGAGAGCTTGAGGGTTAAAAAAAAATAACCCTGCTGCATGGTCGGTATCCTTAGCCCGGGACACCGCATGACGAGGCCCCGTCTCGCGCCCGCTTGACCAGAGCCCTTTGGGACTCCAGCGTTGCCTCGCCGTCACCGCGTGGGCCTACTGGACTAATGAAAAACGTTTGAAGTTTTAAGCAGGCTGCGTTCCTCTGCTAAGAACAGAGTGATGTCATCTCCATAAGCAGTGACGCGTGCCGCTTCACTGCCTAGGCAAAGCCAGACCTCTAATAAGGAAGTGGCGAGCGTTGCGTTGGAGTTGCCGGAACCATGGACCAGGCCATGGTGTCGGGGTAGTAGCCACGTTGCCCAGCAAGCCATCTTGCCGCGGGTGGGCGACTCACTCACGGCCGGTTGCCACGGTAAGCGTGAGGATCGGCCCTAAAAGGTCTAAATGTAGGCCCACCTGGGTGCGAGTGGTATCTTCAGGTAGCTGTCAGGTTCACAAAGACACAAGCAGCTGTATTCCAGGGGTTCCGGTCGAAATTCGATTCAAAATACATAATCACTGACTCGCGAGGGGCCTGTCGGAACGTCGAACAAAGCTGCACTGCGCGTTTTTTGCGCAAAAGACACGACACAAAAGAAACGAGGTAGACAGGACAAGTGCTTAGGCACCAACTAGCCTGCAAAAACATACTCGAAAGCTGCACTCCCTTCCTAGCCTATCGAATCTACCAAAATTGCATAAGGGATACGGACCCAGCACACCATTACCTTATATGGGCCCCTGCTCATCAGGGGTTGGCAGGAAACGAGGCAGCAGACGCCGCCGCCCGTGCGCTCTCTCACCGGGCTTTCTCCTCCCCACCCGATCAGGAACCCGATCCTAATCCGATATATACCTTCAAAGATATTAAGGCGAAAGCCTTTAATGCCTCATCGTTGTAAGCAGCAGTTGTCGACAGAAAATGTCACGCTTTTCAATTGGTCGAAACGGCCATGACGTCAGAGTACGCGAATTTCAAACGGGGCCAATTGTACTTCGCCTAGTAACCATGCAACCAATTGAAGGAATCGTATAGTGATGCTCCAAATATGTGGGACTGAGCCTAGTTAATTGCTTAATTACCCATTAGCCTAATTAACTTTTCTGGTCAGGCCATATAAATAAATAAAACCGAGTAGGAAATTGGTCGAGCTCGGGAATCGAACCCCGGTCTTCGGCGTGCGAGACGAGCATGCTATCCACTTCCCCATGCCAGCTCGATTGTTTGCTATGAACAAAGGCGCGTGTAGTGAATATGGTGTCTTCGCTCACTCCCATCGTCCTCCCTTCCCTTCCGACGAGGTTTATGTGTCCACCGAGATATGACAGACAGATACATTTCCTTTCCTCAAAAACCAATTTACCGACGAGCGATGTTGGTGGTGGAAAACATTTATTTACAGATAAACTTCGGGAGGTGAAGTATGAGCTGACCCAAAGGGGGCCAGCCCTCACAAGTACTAGGTGGAGGTCCCTAGTTCGGGACCCCAGTGGCGTCGGCCGCTGCCCGGGCTCGCGCGACCAGGGCCCGTTGGGCCTGCAGGTCAGAGCAGCCGAGCAGGGTCGCCTCCCAGTCCTCCCGGGTTGGGTTGGGGTGAGGGGGGATAGCAGGGTTGGAGGGGCAGGCCCACACCATGTGGTAGATGTCCGAAGACTTCTCCGCACAGTGCGGACAGCTGCCAGAGAAAGAAGGGTCAAAGTGTTTTAGAGCTGCCGGGCACAGCAAAGTATTTGTATATAGGCGAAGCAGAAGCCGCTCCTCCGCCTTTGAGAGACCTTTACACGGGCGGGGATAAAGACTATGGCCAGATTGATAAAGTAAAGAAATGTCTTTAAACGAGTAAGCTGGAGAGAATTCGAGTTCCTGATCGTCGCGGTCGGAGGGGAATGTCCGGTGAGAGAGCGCGCGGGCGGCGGCGTCAGCTGCCTCATTTCCCTCAAGGCCCATGTGAGCAGGAGCCCAAACGATACGCCGGTGAGCGGGGTCCCCGGTATAGACGCTGTTTTGGAGAATGCGGTAGGCTAGATACGGTACCCAGCCCTGCTCGACGTTCCGACATGCCCCTCGCGAGTCGGAAATAATTGTTTTTGAATTGGAATGAGATGCAGCCAAAGCAATGGCGACCTCCTCCGCGTGTGTTATGTCACGGGCTCGGAAAGTAAGGCCGTTCACTGTTTTGGATTCGTGGACGACTGCGGCCGTGAACCATCCCCCATGGTGGGGGCCGGAGGCATCCACGTAGAATACGCCGGGTTTCGATCCATAGTGGCGGGCCAGGGCTTCCGCCCGCGCCAGGCGCCGGCCATTATGGTCCTCACGGTTCATGTTCGCGGGAAGAGGGCGCACGTGGAGGGCGCATCTCCACTGGGATGGAATACGTACGCGCTCTTCCATGAGAGTGGTGTGTTGGATGTGTAGTCGGGCAAGAAGGCGGCGACCCGACGATGTCTTCGAGAGACGTGTGTATTGGTTGGTCAAGTGAGCTTCCCGGAACTCCCGAAATGTGTTCACCATGCCCTGCCCCAGGAGGCGCTTGTTGGAGGTGGTCACGGGGAGGTCCAGAGCCCGCTTAATAATTTTGCGGAGGATGACTTCGAATGAATCCTCGTCTTGCTTCCGCAGGTGGAGGTATGGAGTCGAATCGTAAAACCGAATGGGCAATGGCGTTCTATGGACTCCCTGGCAGCGTTGCAAGATGCTGTCGCGTTCCACTCTTAGAGGCGAAGCTTAACATCTTAACCACACATCAGTGACAACACTTTAGGTCAAAAAAGTGCCCCCCTCAATTTTGACGGGTGTTCACCGAGATATGTGAGACAGTTACTGCGTAATTTCCTTTCCTCAAATACAATTTTCATTTCCTTCATTACGGGCCCTCTTTGTCTTCTTTCACTCCCACTTCCTTCCTTCCTCTACGGTGCGGTTCAGGTGTACACCGAGATGACAGAGAATTACTGCGCCATTTCCTTTCCTCAAAAAGCGTTGCGTTCAAAGGGCAAGGCATCGCGCCGAACGGGTGGTGGCGTTCCGTGGACTTCCTAGCAGCGCTACAACACGCTGTCGCGTTCCACTCCTAAAGGCGAAGCTTGAGCGCCATTAATTAGCAGTTAATTAGTATTCAAGGTTTAATCAGTAATTAACCATTAATTACAGATTTGTCATCACTTAGTAATTATTACTCAATTATATGTGACGCCACCAGTGCCACAGAAGCAGCGAAAGTGGTTCGGAAAACGCTTTCGCCTCTACGCACTTTAGACAGTCAAAGTGCCCCCTGATTTTGACAACCTATTATGAAGACAGGCATCGCCTTTTCCCTCGTCCATGTAAAGCCTGAAGAAGGCGGATGAGCGGCTCCTTCTCCGCCTTCTCACCAATGCAATTCTGTGCCCGGCAGCGCTAAAACATTTTCACCCCTGCTTTAACGGCAGCTGTCCACACTGTAGTGCGGTATATTCTGACACCTATCACATGGTGTGGGCCTGCCCCTCCACCCCGGCTATTCCCCCCATCCCCAACCCAACCCGGGAGGACTGGGAGGCGACCCTGCTCGGCTGCCACGACGTACAGGCCCAACAAGCCTTAGTCGGGCGCGCCCTGGCGGCGGCCACCGCCACTGGGGTCCCATACTAGGGACCTCCACCTAGTGCTTGTAGAGACCAGTCCCTTACGGGCTGATCCAAACATACCTCCTGTCCCTTGTTAATAAATGTTTTCACCACCACCACCAGCTGTAGTGCGCCGTGCCTCGCGCCGCCATAACCGGAAGGCTTTAAGTGGGAGCCCAGCGACGGCCGTTCTTGTTGCCATAGCAACGACGCTCCATCTGTTGCGTGCCGTGCCTCCGACGGCTTGAAGAGGGAGCCCAGCGACGGCCGTTCTTGTTGCCATGGCAACGACGCTCCATCTGTTGCGCGCCGTGCCTCGCGCTGACCTAACCCGACGGCTTGAAGTGGGAGCCCAGCGACGGCCGTTCTTGTTGCCATGGCAACGACGCTCCATCTGTTGCGCGCCGTGCCTCCCGCCGCCCTAATCCGACGGCTTTAAGTGCAAGCCCAGCGACGGCCGTGCTTGTTGCCATGGCAACGACGCTCCATCTGTTGCACGCCGTGCCTCGAGCTGACCTAACCCGACGGCTTGAAGTGGGAGCCCAGCGACAGCCATTCTTGTTGTCATGGCAACGACACTCCATCGGTTGCGCGCCGTGCCTCGCGCCGCCCTATGGGCCGTTTCACATGCTGCGACTAGAACAAAAATAGTTGGCCTAGTCGGTGACGCCGCAGTGCAGTTTTCGCACAGTGCTTTCACATGCAACGCGTACCCAGCGAATTCGGTCGGAGGGACACGCAAGGTTGCTCGATGTTCGCATAGGCAACCCACGATTAAACGCGACAGAAACGCTGCACGGAATGTGTTGACGATGTTATGACCAGCGTGTTTTTAGATGCAAGGCAATATTTCGTATGTTTTGATTAGAATAGACAGTTTTGCTTACGCCGCGGAACAGCTCCCACGTGACCCCACGCCGAGACAGCGCGTGACGTCGCGTAACGTGTGAGCTGTTTCCGCGGCCGGTCTCGACGCACGTGCGCTCTCGCTCGCGCGCCTGGAGACCGATCGTGGCCGCGGCAGCTGCTCCCGTGTGACGTCACGTCACGTGCCGTCTCGGCGCTGCCCATTGGTCAGTCGCAGAGCAAACACACCGACGCTGCGACTGGATTCCAACCGGACAGAACTTGGTCGCAGGCCGTCTGCGGCTAGACCGACGGCCCTCCCTAGTCGCAGACCGACAGAATTCGCAGCGTCGCATTCGAGAATCGCATGCATGTGAAACGGCCCTAACCCGGCGGCTTTAAGTGGGAGCCCAGCGACGGCCGTTCTTGTTGCCATGGCAACGACGCTCCATCTGTAGCGCGCCGAGCCTCGCGCTGACCTTACCCGACGGCTTGAAACAGGGGCCCACCTGCGGTCGCTCTAAAAGTCAACCGTGCCTTGCCTTGGGTAGTATTGCTTACGCATTAAAAGGTCGATGATATGATATGTGCACCGGCGAAGATGGCAGCGTCACTACGTTAGCAGCACACAATGTCCGCGAAAGGCTCGTCGGAACGTACGCCCTGTCTAACCCACTCGAGAAAAAAAATTCACGGGCACTTTGGCTCTCTAAAGTGCTGCAAGGCGAAAGTGTTTCCTGGCGCACTGTTTGTTTTTATTTACTTTTTATTTTTCATATTGTTTTGTTTTTTCTCCTTTTCTTATCTTTATTGTTTTTATTTTTATATCATTTTTATTTTGTTCTTATTTTTGTTTATTTTGTTATTTTTATTTTTCCTTTTCTTGAGCTTATTCATTTTATGTTATTTATGAAACCCGTGGATTCACTAGATGCGCCTTTATTCATGCTCGACCCTTGAGCCTTCCTGGCGGAGTTGTAGCGTCTCCCCTTCAAATGCCAAAGGCCCTGGTTCGATTCCCACCCTCGGCGCAGTTCCTTTTTAAGCAGTGACGCCGAGAGGCGGGCACATCTGCCGACACGGCTGCCGACGCGTCTGCTAACCACAGTATGAGGCATTAAAGGCTTTCGCCTTTAATGTCGTTTAATTCCTCTGCATTACCTAGAGCAATAAAACTCTGTAATGATCTTCCTGACAACATAATCTCTTTCATTGATCCTGGTGAGTTTAAAAAACATCTATGTATACATTTATTGCCATAGTGATGTTCGAAATGTACGACAGTTTCATATGTTCTTAACGTTGTTTTCCCATTTACCACTTCTGTTGCCCCTGGTTGCTTTTTTTTCTCTCATGTTCATGTTTCGCTTTTTTTTCTCTCTATTTTCGTGTCTGATGTTATTTTAACTCCGTTTTCTATAAATTTCGTGTTCCTTTCTTGTATTTGACTTGTACCGCGTTCTTGTACCGATATTACGGTTTTTTTCCATCTGTATACACCTTTTTTCGATTTGCCCCCCTCACCCAATGCTCTTGGGGGCTGTGAGGTACTAATAAATAAATAAGTAAATAACCTGCGAAGCCAAGTTCACACAAAGATGTTGCCATAGAGGTCAGTGAGCATGAACTGGCTGACTAGGCGGCGCAACTCGCGCCCATTCCAACCTGGTCTACCCCTACCGGGGCCCTGCACATCAGCGACCGTATCGAGCACCCCCGCCCCGCCAAGTGGAGCTGATATGGGCGCCCGCGCACTCCGGGAATCCCGGAAACGAGGCCGCCAACCTTATAGCCCGAGGTTCTTTAAACCGGGCTCAGGTGGCCTCTGATCGGGGATTCACAAAGGAGGGCATGCACTCGTTCAGTGAGCTGACCCAGGCGCACAGAGCCTTACGCCAGCTCTACCCCCCGCCCCACCCCTCCCTACATAACAAACACGCAACACTCTGGCGCAGACTACAGACACACGCACTCCCTTCATCCCTTAACCTAACCCACTATCATCCCTCCTTCCCCACTCCGGCATGCACTCTTTGCCCAGAACCCTTCGCCTCTTCCCTCCACATCATTTCCCTCTGCCCGGCGGACCCTCCTCCGCGGGACCTACAGAACCTCAAGACCTGGGAGGACTGGAGACCCTGCTGCGCTCGGAGGACCAGGCCGTGCAGACCATCGCCACCGGCCGTGCTGCCAGCGTTATGGACCTTCGGAACATAAACACTTCAGTGCAGTGGGGTCGTGCGGGGACCCTGGGGCGTGCCCCGAATTCCTGTGTAAATAAAGTTTTCTCTCTCTCTCGAGCACACAGTTGAAATCGCCCAACATCACAACATTACGCCCTCCAAGAAAATACACATCTAAATCTTTAAGAATGCGTTTGCCAAATTAGAATGCGCAGGTGCATAAATGCAAATAATTCTCAGGTGAAGTGCGTTAAAGGTGCAGTCGAACGCCAGCACGCGTCCAAGCGCGACGTAGATAACATGATGGTCTCGCAAGAGTAAGCGGTTCAAAACAAGAACGCAACGGTGGTAGTGAAAAGCATTTATTACAGGTTATACAGAGAGGTAGTTTGGGAGGTGGCCCCTAGTACGCCACCCCCCTCACAATACTAGGTGGGGTCCCTATTCCAGGACCCCATTTGACTCTACCGCCACTCGGGTACGCCTGAACATGGCCTGTTGGGCCGGAAGGTCGTGGCAGCCGAGCAGGGCCGCCTCCCAGTCCTCTCGGGTTGGGTTGGGGTGGGGATTGAGGGAAGGATTTTTCTGGCATGCTCGCCGCGGCCAAGATCACGAGCGAGGAAAGCGCCGCGGACACCATCTGCCCCAACACGCAACAGAACATCATGGTCGTCAGTACACCGAACGAAGACAACGCGGCTAGGTACGCTAAAATCCAGGAAATCTATATTCAAGACAACTCCTAAGCGCATATCGCACGGCTCCTCACGACACCGTAAAGGGCGTCATCAGAGGCATCCCCATCGATGCGAGCGCCGACGAGATAGATAGGAACATCGTCAACGAGAGAAACCCGCTAGCAGTGGGCGCAAAGAGGATCGGCAGCACGACCACCGCGATCGTGGTGTTCCAGGGACCCAAGGTACCGAACTTCGTCCGATACGGAGTCACTCTGATACCGTGCCGCCTCTACAGGACACAGATCGACGTTTGCAAGCAGTGCGGCCGAGTGGGACACCGAAAGGACGTGTGCCCGACCCCCAATATCAAGACGTGCCTGGCCTGCGGACTCGCCAATCCCAAAGAAGACCATCGCTGTACCCCTAAATGTAAGCTGTGCGGGGACGAACACCCGACCGGAGACCGAACGTGCAAGGCGAAATACAAGATCCCCTACGTAGTGCGCAAGCGACAATGGGAGCGCCGACAGGCCGAACGCCAGCTGCTGTCGGAGAGCGATTTCCCGCCACTCGACAAGCCGCCAGCTGCGGGAAAGTCAAGGACTCCATCAGAGAACCGCGCGCCAAATTCCAGAGACAGCAGCTGCAAGAGAAGCCTCAGTAGGAAAAGGTCACCATCACGTGAGCGAGTCAGCTGGGCTGACGCAGCTAAAGGGAACAATATAAGGAACGCGCATAAAATCACCGAAGCCACGAAGAAAGATGATATAAACAAGATGCGAGAAGCCAACGAGACATTAAGACAAGAGAACGCGGCGCTGCGCACGACCATCAACAGCCTCACGAGAGAGATCGCCGAGATCCGTAAGTTGCTGCTATGCAACAACGAGCCTCCACAGAGACTCACGCCAAGCACAAGCACGACCGACGAAACAACCATGAACACCCAGGAGACAGCCGTAGAGGAACCGGCACCTAAGAAGCGAGCCGTCGAGGCCACGCGCAAGCAAACAGAGAACAATCGAATCGACAACCCCGAGGCCAAATTCGAAGCGACGTTCACCAAACTCGAACAATTAATCACGGCGAACATCGCAGCAGTGACAGCAATGAAACAAACAATGGAGACCTACCAAGCCGAGAACACGAACAGAATCGCCTACATCGAAAGGACCCTACAGCCGATAGTGAGCCACCCGACGTTTGCGCCCCTCTTCGCGCAACATCCACCCAACCAGGGAACCGCGTACACACCAACGCAACCATGGCTGTCAACGCAACAACAGCAGCAGCCGTAACAGCGTGGCAGTGGAACTGTCGCGGCCTCGGAAGGAAGAAGGCAGTCATCCAACAGCACATCGCACATGCCGCGCGCAAACCAGACGTGATCCTATTACAAGAAACACTCACCGACGCACCGTCCCTGCCCGGCTACAGAGTGCACAAGGGCCAGCCCGACGGGAGAGGTCTGTGCACCCTGGTCAGGAAAGGACTCACGTTCGTTGAGCACGAGCTGCAAAGCAATATCAAGATCGAGCACACACTCACCGAAATCATCCCGGGCAAGAAGAGAAAAGGAAGCATTTTTCTGCTCAACATATACAGCAACCCATCTCAGAGAAAACAGAGATTCAAAACAATACTACACAGAGCCAGCACCGCGGCAGGCCGCAACACGCTAATCGTCTGCGGCGACTTCAACGCGATGAACCCAGCCTGGAGCTACAACAAGTACACAGCAAAGGGCCGCGACCTGTACCAAGACGCCATGGAACTCGACTTCACCCTCATCACGGACCCGGCGCACCCGACGAGAATCGGTAACTCTGTGTCCCGGGACACCACTCCGGACCTCACGTTCGTCAAGAACGACGTCCGGGGAGCGATCACCTGGCGAAACACGGGAACCGACCTCGGCAGCGACCACACCATCGTGGAAATCAGCATACCGCAACACAACGACACCAGCATCAAAACACACAGATGGGTAGACTGGGATGCCTTCCGAGACGCCAGAAGCCAGAAGACAGACGCTGACGGCGAGATCGAAGACATAGAGACGTGGACGGCCGAAATCACCAAGAGCGTACGCGACGCGACCAAAGAAATTGAAACGGACGCTGCGATTGATAAAGTAGACAGCCGGCTAGCGCATCTCATCGAAGCCAAGCAGTCAATACTCAGTCGCTGGAAAAACCAACGGCTCAACCGCAGACTCAGAAAGAAGGTGGCGGAGGTCAACCGAGCAATCGAGGAGCACTGCCGCCCTCTATGCACGCAACAGTGGATCGAGATCAACAACGCGGCAGACGGGCAGATGCATAGCGGGAAGACGTGGAACCTGCTGCGGCACCTGCTCGACGAAACCAAGACCAACTCGCACCAAAGGGACAGACTCGCCAAGCTCATACATCGGGCTGTCTCGGTACAGGGCGCCGATGCAGTCACCAGGCGCATCAATGACAAATACCTGCCCACTACGCCCACCGAACAACACGCGCCGTACGGCGGCCTACCCAACGCGAAGCTCGATCGTGACATCGACGTCGAGGAGGTACGCGCGGCCCTGCACGCCCTCAACAGCCGGTCGGCAGCTGGCCCGGACCTCGTCACGAACAAGGCGCTGAAGAACCTCGACGACAGCTCGATTGAGAACCTCGCAAAATACTTCAACAAGTGCTGGAGGGCGGCCGCTCTACCAAAGCAGTGGAAGACAGCCAAGACTATCCTGATACCCAAGCCGGGGAAGCCACCGGACACGGACAACCTTCGGCCCATCACGCTCACGTCCTGCGTGGGCAAGGTGCTGGAGCATGTCCTGCTCAACAGGTGGCAAGACTACCTGGAACGAGAAGGGCTGTATCCGGCCACGGTGATCGGCTTTAGACAGCTCCTCAGCACGCAGGACGCGATGCTGCAGCTCAAATACCAAATCATAGACAATGGCGGCAGCGCCCGCGACAACAAGGCAATCCTGGGTCTCGACCTAAAAAGCGCCTTTGATAATGTGAAACACTCGGCAATTCTGTCCCAAGTCTCTAAGCTCAACATGGGCGAAAGATCCTACAACTACATCAAGGACTTCCTCACGGACAGGACCGCCCAGCTACGAGCAGGCGACCTACAAACGCAAGAGAAGAAGCTCGGGAGCACCGGCACACCGCAGGGATCGGTCATTTCGCCGATGCTGTTCAACCTGGTAATGATCGGAGTGGCCGAGAAGCTCGCGGACATCGAAGACGTCAGGCACACCATCTACGCGGACGATATCAAACTGTGGGTGACCGGCGGCAGCGACGCCCACATCGAGGGCGCTCTGCAAGCCGCCGTCTACGCGATAGAAGACCACCTGGAAGGCACCGGCTTGAGATGTTCGCCGAGCAAATCGGAGCTCCTCATACTCCCACCTACCAACAATGGCAGATGCAAGACCAGACAACGCGAATGCGAAAAAATCAGAATCGTAACCAAATCCGGCAACGTGATCCCCGAGGTCAGCAAAATCAGGATCCTAGGCATGGTCATCGAAAAGCATGGAAGAAACGGCGAAACCATCGCCCGTCTCACGGCAAAAGCGGCCAACGCTATGCGACTCCTCAAAAGAGTCACTTCCCGGAAGGCTGGCATGAGAGAGGAGAGCCTAATCAGGCTCGTCCAATCCTTCGTCATCATCCACGTCGCGTACGTTGCAGCCTACCATAGATGGCTGCAACACGAACGCAACAAAATTAATGTAATCATCAGGAGAGCGTACAAGGCGGCGCTGGGCCTGTTCGAGTCCACGAGCACGACCCGCCTCTTACAACTCGGGATCCACAACACGCTCGAAGAAATAGCCGAAGCGCAACGGACCTCTCAACTGGAGCGGCTGTGTACGACCAAAGCCGGGAGGAAGATACTGGACGACCTGGGAATAGGACACTCGAACGACGCGGAGACAAAGCTCCCCGTCCCCGAAGAGGTCCGACGCCAGACCAGAATCGACCCCATACCCAAGAGCATGAACCCCGAGTATAACAAGGAAAGAAGAGCGGCGAGGGCCAAGGCTCTCATCGACCTGCACGCCAACGACGAGCACGCGCGGTACGTGGACGCGGCCGAATACCAACGGAACTCCTTCGCAGCGGTCGTCATAGAGGCGCCGACCAGCGCCACGAGGACGGCAGCGAGCGTGAGAGGCGCCGGAGCGGAACAAGCGGAGGAGGTGGCCATCGCCCTGGCCATCGCCGACGCAGACTGCTACACGGGGCTGAGTGACTCGAGACAGGCGGTGCGAAACTTCGCCAAAGGCCAAGTCTGCAGGGAGGCCGAGCGCGTACTACGAGCGACTAAACTGCAAGACAGAAGAGTAAGAATCAAGTGGTTTCCGGCGCACGCGGGCGACGCGTCGGAACGCAGTGCGAACCACAATGAGACCGCACACGCAGCGGCGCGAGCGCTAACCAACCGCGCCCCGGCAACACACCGTCCGACGTGGTTCGGAGCCAAGGACCGCATGACCGACTACAGCGAAATCACGAAGGCCTACCGCCTGGCTCGCAGGACTCTTCCACCCCCGCACCCGAGGCTGAGTCGAGCGGAGGCGGTACTACTGAGACAGCTCCAGACCGGATCGCTACCGAGCCCGGGACTGATGCATCGCATGTACCCCGAGACCTACCCGACCGATACGTGTAGAGTCTGCCGGAGGGAGCCGGCAGATCAGACGCACATCTTGTGGGACTGCATCAGAAATCCAAAGGAAGCAAGATCAGGAACAATCCCGCCGCGGCTGGAGGCAGCAGCGAAGAGCAACGACCATGACCAACAGCTATGGGCCGTCCAGCAGGTCCTCGGGGCGCTCGAAAGGCAGGGACCCAGCGAGCCGGCAACGGCGAGCGGAGACCCGCGCCGAGTAACGGCAGCCTCGTAGACGACGTAGGCCCTCGTCGGGGCGCGCGAGCGCTCAACTGCAGGTACAAATAAAGTTTACTCCAATCCAATCCAATCTGGCATGCCCACACCATATAGTAGGTGTCAGCCACCTCCGTACAGTATGGGCAGAGGCCAGAAAAGGAGGGGTCGAAGTGTTTCATGACTGCCGGGCACAGCAATGTATGTGTAAAAAGTCTTATCAGAAGACGCTCACCTGCTTTTCCCAGCCCCTTGAGGGGGGTCGGGTACTTGCGGTGAGAGTCTTGATAGTGATTGACTATATTCTGAAATTTTAAAAGGGGTTCGTTGTCCAGATCCGAATCGGTAAGGTCATCGCTAGGGGCCCGGGAAGTGAGTGCGCGGGCGGCTGCGTCTGCAGCCTCGTTACATGGTAGGCCTTGGTGGCCCGGAGCCCAGACTAAGTAGCGGAGCGTAGGATCTCGGTCCCGTGCCGCGTTCCGAAGTATTCGATGAGCAGTGATGGAGACCCAACCCAGCTCGTAATTTCGACAAGCTCCTTGCGAGTCTGAGTGGATATATTGCGCCTGAGGGTGAGAGGCCGCCAGGGCGATGGCTACCTCCTCAGCGTGAGTTGCGCTGGGAGCTTTGAAAGTGAGCCCGTCCACCTGTATTTGTTGATGTATGACCGCGGCCGTGTACCATCCCCCCTAGAGCGGTGCGGGCCGGCCACGTCCGTATAAAATACACCGTATTTGTTGCCATAATGGCGGTGGAGGGCATCCGCCCGCGCCTGCCGCCGGCCATTATGGTCTTCTTTGGACCTTTTCGTAGGAAGGGGTCGAACGTGGATGGCGCATCTCCACATTTCGGGCACTCGTACCCTTTCCTCTGTGTGATGGTTGTGTGGAATGTGTAGTCGGTCCAAAAGGCGACGACCGGACACGGTCTGGACAAGACGCGTGTATTGGTTCGTGAGGTGCGCTTCTTGCAGCTCCCGATAGTTGTTCACCACTCCCAGCGCGAGGAGCCTCGCGTTGGAGGTGGAGATCGGAAGGTCGAGCGCTCTTTTGATGATCTTACGGAGGGTAACCTCCAAGACATCTTCGTCCTGCTTGCGTAAGTGAAGGTAGGGGGTCGAATAGAGTATTCGACTCGTAACGAAAGCATGTGCGAGTCGCAACGCATGTGTGCTTCGTAGACCTCCGCGTTTGTTGGAGACCCGACGGACCATGTGGCTCACCTGATCTCCAACCTTACGCTGCTTGGCCAGTGTTGTATCTGCGCGACGTGTTCTACTAATAAAGAGTCCGAGAACTCTGACCTCCGATGCCTCACGGATGGGGCCGCTGGCGAGGGAGAGGGAAATGGGGATTGCACACTTCGGCGATGGCCGAATATGCACGAATTCTGATTTCTGTGGGGAGCACTGGAGGCCGCAGTACGCCGCATAGTTGTCTACTTTGTCAGCGGCTGCTTGCAGGCATTCCTCCATGTGACCCACATTACCTTGGGTGGCCCAAATAGTGATGTCGTCGGCATACAGCGCATGCTGGATGCCTTCGACATCGGCCAATTTAGAGGGTAGGTGAAGCATTGCTAAGTTAAAGAGCAGAGGGGAGAGTACAGCGCCTTGTGGTGTACCCCTGCTGCCCATACTGTACAGGCCGTGCTCTTCGTCCTGGATGCGGACGAAGGCCTGCCGATCCGTGAGAAAGTGTTTAATATAATTGAAGGTGTTAGTGCCGCAGTCAGTCTCGCTGAGGTGGGCGAGAATGACGCTGTGCTTAACATTATCAAATGCTCTTTAAGGTCCAAGGCCAGGACTATCTTGTCGTTATGGGGGCACTCGACAGGTGTAAGCACTTCATGTTTTAGTTGGAGGAGTATGTCTTGAGATGACCTATGCGGCCTAAAACCGAACATGGTATCCGCGAAGGTGTTGCGATTTTCTAAGTATTCTGAGAGTCGATCTCGAACCATAGTTTCCATGAGTTTGCCCACACAAGATGTTAAGGAAATGGGTCGGAGGTTGTCTGTATTGATTGGTTTGCCGGCCTTCGGGATGAAGGTGACTAGCGCAGTTTTCCACTCTATGGGTAGAGGGTGGTACCCTTCCCAGACGGCATTTATGTATTCTAAGAGTGCTTCGTACGCCGGATCGGGTAGGTTGGCCAAAAGTTTGACCGTTACCTTGTCCCGACCCGGAGCCGTGCCTTGTTTCATTTTGGCAAGAGCCGCCCGTAGGTCATGGATTTGAAATCGCCGATCGAGATCAGGATTTTCTCTGCCTGCATAGAGATGCTCCGACCCCCGGGGGTCTTGTGTCTGGCACAGATATCGATCCCGCAATGTCTGTGCCAGCTGGTCCGTATTGCCCTTAAAGTTGTGAATAGCTCTTTGAAGGTGTTTTTGGGTTTCGGTGCGTGTTTGGGTGGGATCGATCAGACTACGGAAAAGTCTCCATGTGTTTCGACTAGACATTTGCCTAGCGGCCAAATTGCAGCGATCCACCCAGTTGGAGTCGGCAAGCTGGGCCGCGTAGTCCGCCGCCTGCTGGGTGATATCGAGAATTCGAAGTAGGAGCTTCCTATTGTGTTTCTGGCGACGCCATCTCTTTGTGAGACTGCGACGCGCCTCCCAGAGATGAAGGAGATGGTTATCCACATCCGTCACTCTATCTGTAAGCTGAATTTGCTAGTCGTGTTTGCGAATATTTTGTATAAGGGTGTCAGCCCAAGAGGAATAGCCGTTTTGTACCAGACTGTACGGGGGCAAGGACTGCCGGAAAGCCGTGCAGTCTGGGAGTCGTGCCTGGTTTAGGGGTCGCTTGAGGGGACGGGTGTAGAGAATGATGTTGATGAGGCAGTGGTCGCTGCCGAGGGTGTCCTCGGTGTTGATCCATTCTGCGTGTTGAATGTTCCGAGTGAGGGTAAGATCAGGGCACGTGTCCCGATTGACGGAGTTACCCACTCTGGTTGGGACTGCAGGGTCGGTTTGGAGGGTGATGCCCAGCGTGGAGATAAGCTCCGTCAGCTTTCTGCCACGCATTTCCTCCTTGCGATAACCCCACATCCGACTGGGGGCGTTGAAATCACCCACAATCAGAAGGGGGTCGCGCCCTGCCACCTTCAGTGCCTTACTGAAGATGTCGGAAAAAATTATGTTCTTACCTTTAGGGGGACGTAAATATTAAGAATGTGTACGGGGGGGTCAGTCCTTTTCAGGGGGAGGACGGCGACCATTACATACGAGTAGAGCAAATTTAATTCGAGATCGACCTCTTGCGCTGTGCAGTTTTTGTGGACAAGCAGACAGGTGGAGGGGTCACGCTGGTACGTATTATATCCCGACAGCTTCACTGCCGCCCCAGATTCCTGTAGGGCGACTACCGCAGTTGGGTGATTAAACTTCTCGAGATAGAGGCGAAGATGAGCTCTTTTTTTTCGGTCTTTGAGACCTCTGCAATTCCATTGAATAACTGAAAAAGCCTGCTGTTTTGGGGGGCAGCGGGGTCGTTTAGTGCCCTGTGCCATGATGAATTTCGGGGTAAGCTGGGCCAGGCGCCATCGCAGCCTGTCCGGCGCCCTGAGGCAAACAAGGTTCGATGGGGTCCTCGCTAATTTCGCTCAGATCAATGTGGCGGTTGAATTTGGATGGATGCTCCTTAGTGTGGCTTGGGCGACGCCCCAGGCGGTTGGAATCGTTGATCCAGGTTTTAATGTTACTTGTGACCGCGAGGGTCACCTTCTGGGTGGTTTCGGCAATAGTTTTGTTGATAATTTCGGAAATTAGCTGGCCGAGACCGCTAAGCTGAATATAAATTTCAGCTACGCTGTTTTCTAGAGCGTCCAGACGAATCGCATTAAATTGGGGAACAGACCCTTCGTTCATGGGCCCCGGGTTCTCGGAGGCGTGCGCACCTTCGCGTGCCAGTGGCGACGTTGTGGATTTTCCCATGCGGAGAATTTCGTTTTCAGCCGCGAGCTGTTTAACTTGCTCGCGTAGCGCCGCCATTTCGCGGCGCATCTAGATGAGTTCGGGAGAGGAATGAGGAGGGGGAGGAGAGGACTGAGAAACGACCCTAGGTCGACCACCAACCTTGTCCTGTGATTTCTTGGAGGCCTTATGCTGGGTAGCGCCTCCGAGATCCGGGAATCCTCAGGCTGGAAGGCCGGGGCGCCCTGATCTGACGTTTGTCGGTTTTTCTGCGGCGGCGTCTTCGGCGGCTGCTGTGGCGTCTTCGGGTTGGCTGGCGGGGGCCGGGCGTCGCCGTCTTCTCGCCGTGATCCCGCAGCTGGGAGGCGTGCTGGAGTATGAAAAGAAGGCATAGACGCCAAACCTACGCTTGAATTTCAACACGTCAGTAATGCAAAAAAAAAATTGGAAATGGCTTAGTTGTCGTCAAGCCTGGATATACAAGCGAAAAATTACGAGGAACTTTAGCGGCTAAAGTGGTGAAAGGCGAAAGCCTGAGTGCTGCATTCTGCTACGCGATTGTTCACTGCACATTTTGTTGGTGCATTAATTAGCTGCCAATTAATGACGCTTAAGCTTCGCTTTTAGGAGTGGAACGCGACAGTGTGTTGTAGCGCTGCCACGGAGCCCAAGGAACGCCACCACCTGTTCGGCGCGATGCGTTGCCCTGTGAATGCAACGCTTTTTGAGGAAAGGAAATGATGCTGTAATTCTCTGTCATCTCGGTGGCCACCTGAGCCGCACTGTACAGGAAGGGAGGAAGTGTGAGTGAAAGAAGAAAGAGGGGCCGTAATGAAGAAAATGAAAATTGTATTTGATGAAAGAAAATTACGCACTAACTGTATCACATATCTCAGTAGATACTAGTCGAAAATTGTATTTGAGGAAAGTAAGTTGCGCAGTAACTGTGTCACATATTTCGGTGGACACCCGTCAAAATTCGGGCGCGATGACGTCAAGACAATTTAGACCGATCTCAAACCCGGACAAATACGCCTTGCTCGTCGGTAAATTGGATTTTTGAGGAAAGGAAATGTATCTGTCTCTCATATCTCGGTGTACACCTAAACCTCGCCGTAACGGGAAGGGAGGAAGATGGGAGTGAACGAAGACACCGTATTCACTAGACGCACCTTTGTTCATTCCAAACCATCGAGCTGGCATGGTGAAGTGGCAGCGTGCTCGACTCGCACTCCGGAGACCGGGGTTCGATTCCCAAGCTCGGCCAATTTGTTACTCGATTTTATTTATTTATCTGGTCTGACTATAAAGGTTAATTAGACTAATTGGTTAAGTAAGCAATTAACTAAACTGAGTGAAACTTACTTGGTGCATCACTATACGATCCCTTTAATTGGTTGCTTGGTTAGTAGCCAGAGTACAATTGGCCCCGTTTGAAATTCGCGCCTGTGACGTCACGACCGTTTCGACCAATTGAAAAGCGTGACATTTCTGTCGACAGCTCCTGCTTACAACGATGAGGCATTAAAGGCTTCCGCCTTAAAAGGTTTAGTTACGCTTGGTTTGATGTCATGGCTGTTGCAGTTCATGCACAATGCACTGGGAGTAATAACGGTGGAGGCGTTCGGCCGTCCACACACTGCCTGTACCGAGGCGGAGGAGGAGGCGCGTGTGCAGTGAATATGGTGCTGTCTGAGAAGTTTGCTTTAGAGACGTACTGTGGTGTCCATTCCTTCCGGGTGTACACCAAGATATGAGAGACCGGAACTTCCTTTTCTTAAAACTAATTTTCATTTCATTTCATTTTCCTTGAGGCCCTTACGGCGCGGTTCTGGTATCCACCGCGATATGAGAGAGACGGGCGTCGTTTTCTTTCATTAAAACCATTTTTCTTTCCATTTTCCTTCCCTTACGGCGCAGTTCGGGTGTCCACAGAGATTTGTGTGTTTCCTGGCGCGTTGTTTGCGTTTTATTTTTTTATTTGTGATATTTTTTTCCTTCGTTTCTTTTTTATTTTCGTTTGTTTTTTATTCTTTTTATTGCAGAGTCGGTGGCTACCTGCGCCTGCTTCAAAACAGTGCGGTAACTGTGCACATTAATAGCATGGGAGTCGTACACACGGCGGTTGATAGTTTCTATAGCGTCAGCGGCATGCTTGCATTACTCGCGTTAGTATGAAACGCAACCATATAAGTAGGACCAGTGGGTGCTACCACTGGTACACAGATTGTGGACTATCTGATTTGCGTAGAATGTTCGGAGTGGCATCAAACGATTCAGCGCGTTACGGAGCATAAGATTACCAGTCGAATCAAAGCGCAGCATACTACAGGGATTCGTACAGACGACCTTTGGTTCCGTGAACCATGACTTCTTGAACCGTCAAGCGTCCAAATTCGACCGAACTAATTGATGTAGGTAGAGTGTACTGGAAAGGTTTAGATCTTTCTAGTACACTCTAACGTAGGACATTCGAAGACGTGTCAAACGATTTGTCTTCTTGCGCTGTATACGTTTGCGTCAGAAAAGTAGATATCCGCATATAAGGAATAATTTGTGCCTCATATAGCGAAGATGGCTAATGATGCAATATTAACGCTCGATAGTTGTACGCTGCCTCAGCGTTTTGCTCTTTTTTCATGCGAGAAACCTTGCCTTGCATGCACTTAGCTCTTTTTCAGCGCATCGAAAGGCATATTTGCCTTTCCACTGCGTAGAAATCATGGAAGACCAGGCGCTCCCATAGTGCTTCAAACGTTGACGACGTGCATATGTAAACGCCTGCATAAGCGCGTACAAAAAAAAATTGCCTACAATTACGTCACTTCCTAATGCGAAATTTGAGCGCAGCTCATCAGCTGTTCCAGCATTTCGAAAGATTGAGGCAAAGAATTCGAGCTAGACATATATGTACAATTACAGACGTAATTTCTCGCACATATCCCTACTTCAAGAAACACCCCATCAACTGTTCTTGATTGTCATGAAGGAAGCTTTGTGGCCGGAGAAGTAGATGGATATATGTTCCACTTGCTGCACCAATGCCTGGTTCTCAAAGACGAGGCCTGCGCAAGTATTTCGCGAGAGAGAGAGAGAGAAAACACTTTGCCCAGGCTTAGCTTGGTTAAGCCAAGAATGCGTTGCATATTGCGCGGTCTTTTTGCGCGAGGTATTGCTTGGCGGCACTCGATTTTCTCAGCAGCTTTTCCTCCGTGACGGACGGACGGACGGACGGACGGAAGGACGGATGGACGGACGGACGGACGGACGGACGGAGGGACGGACGGACGGACGGACGGACGGACGGACGGATGGATGGATGGATGGATGGATGGATGGATGGATTGATGGATGGATGGATGGACGGATGGACGGATGGACGGATGGACGGATGGACGGATGGACGGACGGACGGACGGACGGACGGATGAATGGATGGATGGATAGGAGCGCCCCCTTTGAAGCGGGGCGGTGGCAATCGCCACCATGCTCAGGCGTTCTTTTTGTTTTTTTTCTTTTTTTGTTTTATTTTTAAGTGGTTTGGTGACGTCATGTCACGTGGTTTGGTGGCTGCCCGGCCGCGCCCAAGGGCTGAACTGAGAGAATGCAATATGCTACGCATAAAAACTTCATTGTACAAGGAATTCGGGGCACGACCCCACTGCACTCAAGTGTTTATGTTCCTAAGGTCCATAACCCTGACAGCCCGGCCGGTGGCGATAGTCTGCACGGCCGGATCCTCCGTGAGGTTGTCACAGTTATGGGAGACGTTCCGA
Organism: Amblyomma mixtum; assembly: GCF_055824585.1. Taxonomy (NCBI): domain Eukaryota; kingdom Metazoa; phylum Arthropoda; class Arachnida; order Ixodida; family Ixodidae; genus Amblyomma; species Amblyomma mixtum. The sequence continues at coordinate 109,209,464 of NC_143018.1, forward strand.
GCGAGAGGAACGGGATGTTCACCCGCATAAGTGGTAAGAAATTACTGTTCGCCTTTACATCTACATTGAAGTCCTCACCCACCCTTCCACCCTGGCAGGTGGCAGCTAATGGTTGATTGCGAGTGGCATTCGCTCACCGTTGTCAGTGCTCACGCATGCAGCCCACATCTCTCTGTCATCACCCCACGTACACCTATAAGCGCGATTCAGGTGTCCCAGGCAGGCAGTTCTGCGCACTTCCATTCCCTAAAATGATCGGAGCGTAAAGCGTTGTCAACGCCAACGCCAATGACAGAACGAACGCCGACAGCCTATGGCTTCAGCGCCGACGTTTTCAATGAAAACGCATGCAGCGAACATCTGTCACTACCGCCATGTAGGAGCTTCCTCCCAATCGGACGATCTACCCGACCGAGTCAGCCCTACGTACTCAGACATTCTCAACTACTATAAGGGGGTACGGATCCTCTATCCGCCGCCTCATCCTGATCTAAATCAACTAGAGGCAGTGTATTGGCGAAGATTGCAGACAGGAACATTCCCAAACCTGCATATCCTTAGCAAGATTTACCCGACGCAATATCGGGACACTTGCCCGTGGTGTGGTAGCAAACCATCGTTGTACCACATCACGTGGGAATGCAGTAAAAACGACAACTTTCGCAAAGACCCGAGTGCAGAACAGTGGGAGAGCCGGCTCTCCAGCGGCGATCTGGGTTGCCAACAAGGTCTGATCCAGCACGCCCAACGAGCAGCGAAGCTCAGCGGAGCCCTGGAATAGGGGCACCGACCCTGTGAGAAGAAGGAAGATGGGCCTCTTCTTTCTCGTCTGCTACTAGCACCTTTCTAGAGCAATAAAAGTCTTTCCTACCTACCTAAAGCACGATTGAAGAGCCCACTGTTTCAAGAGGGCAGTTATGCGCCTTCCCTCTAGTTCAGGTGTCCACCGAGATGTGTGATATTGCACCATTTCCTTTCCTCAAAAACCAATTTACCAATTTTATCCTCTGCTTTGCAAGCTCCCGCTACATTGGATTCGCAGCTTAAAGGTTGTCCACTGCTGCTTACAACGAACAGGATCTGTATCTGTTCTCGCTTCGGCGAGACGCCAATGACAGAACGAACGCCGACAGCCTATGGCTTCAGCGCCGACGTTTTCAATGAAAACGCATGCAGCGAACATCTGTCACTACCGCCACGTCGCTTAAAGCACGGTTGAAGAGTCCACTGTTTCAAGAGGGCAGTTATGCGCCTTCCCTCTGGTTCAGGTGTCCGTGTGATATTGCACCATTTCCTTTCCTCAAAAACCAATTTACCAATTTTATCCTCTGCTTTGCAAGCTCCCGCTACATTGGATTCGCAGCTTAAAGGGTGTCCACTGCTGCTTACAACGAACAGGATCTGTATCTGGTCTCGCTTCGGCGAGCGCGGCTTCGGCCACTTATCTGTTTTTTGAGCAGCGTCCGCTCCGGCAGACGCAGTTGTTGCTGCGACGCGCGTCTTTCCTTTCCTCTCTCTCCTTCCTCTCATCTTTTAACTCTCCTCTATCTGCACGTGGCAGCGGTGGTGGCTTGGCTCGAGCCAGTAGCAGGCCCGTGCAATTTCATTTTCATCCTTCTCTCAGTCACAACAACAACAGCTTACAACGAACAACGGTGACGGCAACGGCAACGGCGACGGCGACGGCGACGCCGCGAAACGCAGAAACGGGCGCCAAAGAGCTGCGCTCTACAATTGGCTGTGGCTTAACTCATTTACGCCTGGATGTGCGCAGCGACAGGCAGTTAACACTTAATCTGCCTAAGTTAATCTGTTAAGTTAATCTTCTCAGGCGCTGCGCTACTCACCGGGCTCAAGTCTTGCATATGCCAAAGTCTTTCGAAAACGTCACAAGCAAATCCAAAAGGATTGTCTGTAAAGTCCATTTGAACAAACGCGACGCTCTTGAACTTCCAGCCAGCCGAATCACATGGTTCGTCACACGGCGAGCGCTCACATCCTTCAACTCCGTTACGTGCCAGCGGGAAGAGGGTTATGTTGAAAAGAAGCGGGGACAAGAATAAACCCTATCTATGTCATGCTTTCTACGCCGATGACATCACTTTCTGAGTGACCGCCAGCAATCTTGAAGATATGGAGACCACTATCCAGGCAGGCGTGGACGCGGTGGTGACTCACGCCCGGACTATCGGGTCGAGCTGCTCCCCATCCAAATCGGAGCTTTTGCTCCTTCTGCCTCGGGGGGTGGCCCCAATGTAGCTGTCTCTCACCGCCTACCTGGACGGCACACCCATTCCTCTTGTAGAACGTATGAAGCATTCCTCTTGTCCCTACCCTCCGCGTCCTTGGACTTTTTCTTCAGTGTGTTGGCAAACACACCACTCTCATCATTCGACTCGCAAACACTGTACACCAGACCATCCGCCTCATACGACGCATTGCCAACCGCCACCACGGCATGCGCGAACACGACCTTCGCCGCTTGGTCCAAGCCTTTGTTCTAAGCCGCTTCATCTATTCACTTCTTTATCTCTTCCTTTCTCGCACCGAGGAGGACAAAGTCAACAGCCTCATTCGCCAAGCGTAAAAGTCGGCCCTATTCCTTACCACATTTACCTCGACGGCTCGGCTATTATCCATGGGCGTCCACAACTCCCTTACGGAGCTGACGGAGGCCCGTCATGCGGCCCAGCTCCTCCGTCTCTCCAGCACGCGGCCGGGTCGCGCACTTCTCTCCACCCTTAAGCACTCCCCTTTTATGCCCTTCCAACCTCACTGCCCATCCCTCCCCAAGTCTGCTCCCTCTTAACCGTTCATCTCCTCCCTAAGAATGTGCACCCTGAACACCACCCCTCCCGCAGAGCAGCGCGAGCCTCCGCGCTATAGCGTGAGTACGGTCGGAAACCTGCCGTTGCTTATGTGAATGCCGCCCCGTACAGCCTCTACCCAGCCCACGCCCTTGCAGTCTCTGACAACTCTCTCCAACGGATTCTTACTACCTCAGTCTACACATCAACCTCTGTAGACGCCGAGGGAGCAGCTATTGCACCTCTGCTGAATACACGAGGTACACCATATGGGCGGTGTTATCACCGCTCCTTTTCAACATCGCCATGATGCACCTGCCCGGCCGACTGGCTAAGGTGGAGGGCATAAAACACGCACTCTACGCAGACGATATTACAACCTGGACCACCGAAGGGAGCCTTGGGGAGATGGAGGACCGCCTTCAGCAGGCCGCCTCCATAGTCGATGCATATGCTGCCTACTGTGGTGTCCAATGTGCTCCCGCCAAATCAGAGCTTCTACACGTCAGGACAAACCACAAGGACAACACGTCTCTACACATATCTATGTCAGGCGCTCCTATCAGAGAAGTGGCAGAGCTCCGGATCCTAGGTCTGTTCATCAATAACAAACTTAGGCCGGACTCTACTATAGCGAAACTCAAAGCATAGGTGAACAGTTAGGGTGCATGATCCACCGTGTTTCCAACAAGCGGGGTGGTCTGCGGGGCAGGGACGCGCTACGGCTCGCCCATGCCTTCGTGACCAGCCGGATCCTCTACGCCGTGCCGTACCTACGCAGCACCAAACAACAAGACGAGCGCATTGACGCCATCATCAGGAAGGCAACAAAGCGAGCCCTGGACCTCCCGGTGGCTACCTCCAATGCCAAACAGAAGCCGTTGGGAGTGGTAAACTGCTATCAGGAGTTGCGGGGGGCCCACCTCGTGAACCAATATACGCGGCTATTGCAGACGGTTCCTGGGCGCCGCCTGCTAAACCGCTTACACATCCAACACACAGGCATACAAGAGGGAACGGAGAACATCCCGGTGCTGTGGCGCCACATGCTCTTGGTCGCTCCGCTCCCGCGTAACATGGACATTGCTTCACATGAAGGCAGACGACAAGCGCGGGTTCGCACGCTTGAGTGGCAATATGGCTATAAAGAGGGCGTCTATTACGTGGACATCACAGGGCCGTCGCCCGCGGGATTCTTCGCGGCTGCCGTAGTCCACCGGGGAATGAATGTCGATGGACTATCTTTTCGGGCCCCAAATTCAACACGAGCGGAGGAAGTCGCAATAGCTCTCGCTGCCGCCGATCCAAAATCGAAAACGGTTATCACAGACTCTCGCCGGGCCTGTGAACATTATCTTGCAGGCGAAATATCACCTCTTGCCTCGCAAATTCTAAGACGCGCTCTCGCCGATCCAACTCGCACAAAAGTGATCTGGGCTCCTGGCCACCAGGGTCTACGAGGCAATGAGGCCGCTGATGCGGCCGCCCGAGCGCTCACACACCGGGCTCCTCATCCTAGCTCTCCTGGCTCAGAAGCTCATAAATCGCTTCTGCGGTTCCGCGAAATCAATTCATTATTGCGACAACCACCACCTCTGCCCGGCACCTGCCAAGGGGCTGAGTAAGGCGGAGGAGCGAACTCTGCGGCGCCTGCAGACAGGAACTCTTCTCTGTCCTGCCATAGCAAAACACTTCGATCCGAACACGGATGGGCGCCGCCCGCACTGTGGAGAGATCTGCGATATCTTTCACACGGTGTGGGCATGTACTCAGAATCCCCACCTTCCCCCTTCCCCACCCGAGAGGCATGGGAGACTGCCCTCCTCAACTGCTCCACACTGGAGTCCCAAAGGGCTCTAGTAAAGCGGGCGCGAGACGGGGCCTCGTCTTGCGGTGTCGCGGACTAAAGATACCGACCATGCAGCGGGGTTTTCTGGCCCTCAAACTCTCTTTGAATATTAAAGTTTTTCACCACCACCACCATTGAATACATTTGCAGTGACACCAAGCCTGCGGTCTACAATTACGCGGTTGGACGGGGTGCACCGCCAGCCATCGACATCTTACGTTCACACGCCGTCCCCTTTCGCCCGATCCAAATCATCTGGGTGCCCGCTCACGCGGCCCACGCTGGCAACGAGGCGGCTAATTATATCGCTTGCGATTCGACCTACCATGCAAGCCCGCCCCCGCCGGGAATGGATACGCGCGACGCGCTCGTCACGTACCATGATATTACTTTACACTACCGCCTCTGTCGTCTCACTTTGCCCCCTACGCACAAATCCCTTTTCCAGCACCACCAACACTTGTGGCGCCAACTTCAGGCCCACACATTCCTCACCCCCGCACGTCTTACCCTCCTCCACCCCGAAGCGTACTCGCCGGCCTGCCGCTTATGTGACAGTCCAAGAACCGACTACGCTCATATCCTATTCTTCTGCCCAGCACACTTGCCCCCTGCCTCTTGGCACCTAAACAGTCCGCAGCAGTGGAGACTGCTTTGCCCAGCACCGAGCTGCATCTCCACCTTCGGCTGGTGACCTGTGCAGAGGACGTCGCGACTAGGCACGGCCTGGACGCCACAACCGGCAGCCTGAAGGCCGCCCGCAATGCTGCTGCATAATTTTAGTTTTTTTTAGGCCTTCATAAAGAAAGTTTTTCACCACCACCACTCCGAGCTGCATCACTCTGCCGTCTCTGTTCGATACGCCAAGCACGTTCTTCTGTCTTCGCAGCTCGTTGCCTCCTCCTGGTTTCATTGCGTCGTTGATCCACGGCCCTGGCACGAGATGCCGAACTAGACGACGAACCATCCTCACCTGAATCCACTCCACTGGCCGCTTCGTACTTACGACGTTTCTCGAGGCGTGCGGCTCGCTCTTCCTACGTCTCAGCGACTCGCTGCCTCCTCTTGGTTTCGCTCCGACGACGAAGTCTCGCTTCTTTCAGTCCCTCCGACTCACTTTCCGTATCTGTCGACGAATCCCACAGAGCCGCCATGTAGCGGGGACACTAGCCGCTCTCTGGCTCCCGAACTCTACTTCATCAATTAAAAGTTTTCACCACCAGCACCACCCCTTCTATATATACGATGCAACACCGGCTCCTCCTCTGTTGTTACACTGACGTCATGCCAGATGGCGCAGCGAGCGACGCTGCCAGCTGCGGCGGCTGCTACGCAACGGCTCAGCTCGCGGTGTGGCCACCGGCCAATGTAGCACGGCCAATGTAGCTCCCGTATACAAAAATAAAGAAACAAACACGCTGTAATTTTATAGCGCCCGCAGCCTGCACAGAGTTGCCGATCACACAGCTGAAGGGAGAACGAAACGACATCGCCAGCCGCGCAGCAAGCACACACGACGCGAATGCCATTGAGAGTTTGCGATACTGAACTTGCTGCGTACAATGGCAACATGCAGACTGAGTGCACAGAACACGAGGCGAACGCTTCCGCGCTCGTCTTTGCGACTAACCTTTCTTTCCGTCGTTTGGCTTCGTTTTGTCACCAGATCCTACGCGCAACACACCCACAGGAAGATTACTAGGCCTGGGCCTCCACAACACGATCGGGGAACTGGTGGAGGCTCACCGACAAGCCCAATACATCAGGCTCACACAAACTTCCACAGGTCGGTATATCCTGGACTTCCTAGGAATCAAAATACCGGCCAACGTCCCAACCCTCCTCGCCATCCCACGACCCCTTCACCGGGAGCTTGTCATCAGGCCGCTCCCGAGGAATATGCACCCGTCCCACCATGATCAGCGCTGCAGAGCCCGTGCGAAGGCACTCCATGAGCGTACGGCCCCGAGCCGGACGCCTTATGGGTGGACGCTGCCTGCACGGGTGATGAAGCGACAGCAGCTGTGGTGGACTCCTCTTTATCCGCCCTCCTCACACTACCTCTCCCTCCAGACACCTCCCCAGAGGCTGCAGAGGAAGCCGCCATTGCACTTGCTATCACTCGCACGGAAGCCCGGTATATTTTAAGTTATTCTAAAACTGCGATTCTAAATTTTGCTCGAGGCCGAGTCCATGTCCCTGCTTTTGGCATACTGGACTCGCCCGATGCACCCCCGCCCCGCCAAGTGGAGCTGATATGGGTGCCCGCGCACTCCGGGAATCCCGGAAACGAGGCCGCCAAACTTTTAGCGCGAGGTTCTTTAAACCGGGCTCAGGTGGCCTCGGATCGGGGATTCACGAAGGAGCGCATGCACTAATTCAGCGAGCTGACGCAGGTCTACAGAGCCTCACGCCAGCTCTACCCATCGCCCCATTCCTCCCTAGATAACAAGCAAGCAACACTCTGGCGCAGACTACAGACACACACTCTCCCATCACCCCTTACCCGAGCCCACTATCAGCCCTCCTTCCCCACTCCTGCTTGCGCCCTACGCCCTGAACGTTTGACCTCTTCCCTCCACATCCTACCAATGATGCGTTTGCTAGCTCGGCAAAGAACTGAGGGATTCATGATTGATTTCCTTTCAGTCATTAAACGGCTGCCGTCCTAAGCTCTCTCTCATGTTCAAAATTTATCTGCAACGAACATTGCACGTTTAGCCCCGTTCCCTCTTTCAGTCACCGATTCCACAGTATTTATTTAGTTTATTTCAATTAACAAATCTGAATTCTTTTTATTTATTTCCTTACTATTATTGTTGTTATCATTATCACAGTCATAGTTTGTTTTTCATTTTTTAACATTTTGAGCACCTGTCAGTCGCCGCCTGTCTTGGCCAATCCCCCAAAGTGGGTACGCGCCATTAGACAACAAAACAATTTCAGGAGAAGGAGCGGTAACTTTCTCATCTCGGTGGACACTCGAACCACGTATAAGAGAAGGGAGAAAGGTGAGAGTGAAATAAAGGAAGAAGTTGGTGCCTTAAAGGAGGGCGCCTGAATAATTTCGGTATCTTGGGATATATACTGAATTCTCTGGGAATTCGCATAGCCGCACACGCTACAGACTTACTCTCCCTCGCGCCAGGCACGCCGCGCTTATCCTCAAACCTCTTCCTTAGAATTACCACCTTGAGTACCATCAATCCCGCCGAGTCGCGCGAGTTAAAGCGCTCCATAGATAATATCGCACTTCAGAGGATGTGCACTGGGTCGACGCCACGTGTGGCCGAGACCATTCAGTGGCTGTGGCTTACCATCCAGCAGCCCCCCCACTCACCCACTTCATATACCCCCCCCCCCCTTTACCACGGATGTGGCTTATATAGTTAGCGATTCCAAAACAACCATTCTTAAAGGAGTGAAACACCAAATTTGTGGTTGCGCGTTATATTTCAAACATTTCTCATTGCTGCAGAAAGCATGATACACACTGGAAGATTCATATATTCACAGTGAATAATTTAATATCGTATTTTTAGGGAACGATCTTCGGTTTCGGTTCCTGAACGCAGAGGTGGAGAGTGACGTCACTATCTAGGATGCTCAACTACTTTGCCTGGTCACGTGGGCCCACAAAGTTGTGAAGCACCTACTGCTGCATCGTCTGCTTTTTCACACACGTGCTGACCAACGCATGGAAACAAACAACGGCATGGCTAGTCCCAGCAGCTCGGATTTTGAAGAATCAGATTTCAATGAGGACATCGAGTTTTTTTCTTTTTGATCGCACGATCGCACGCTAATATCGCCTTCGCGGGTTCGCATGAGGATGCGAAGCACTTTGCAAAATGCCAGTAAGCATGAGTTCGGCAATACGTTGACAAAAACTAACCGATCGAGTGGCGGTTCGCAGCAAATGCGGCTCGCTGGTGCGTCAACTGCGCTCACGTGGCTCGTCACTCGTGCCTCATGGCGGCGGCTATGGCTGCGCCCTGCTCATCGTTCGTCACTGTATTTTGGTACGACGTCACTAAAACGTTGTTTACTCTACCAGCGTAGTGACGTCAGCGTTGATCGCGCTAGCGATGGGTCTAGATCGTGAGATTGAGCATTTATGTAATCTTTGGAACCGAATTCAAATATTTTTTAAACGTTTGTTGTGTACAACACCAAACACAACAATGGAACCAAATATATGAAAGCGTCAACGGACAGCTAGGAAATAAGAAGACATGGCATCTTCTCAGCACCTGCTCGACCCAGAACAAACACGTCCCGTGCAACAGAGTCAACTGTACAGACTCGTACATAAATATGAGGGTACAACTGAAGACCTAATCAAAGAGATAGCAGAACGTTATCTAAACACGGATGATGGTACCACACAACCAGACTACCGGGGGACTCCTAATCCAAATTTAGAGGCAGACGTCACAGACGCAGAGGTCTGGTACGCAATTGGAAAACTGCGGACAACATCTGCGGCAGGACCAGACAAAGTAACAAATAAGACTCTCAGGAACTTAGACGCAACGTGTATCGCGGCGGTTACAGACCTTATGAAAAAATACTGGCATGCAGGCAACATACCACAAGAGTGGAAACACGCGAAAATCACTTTTATTCCTAAAGCGGGTAAGAAACTCAGCACTGAGAATCTATGCCCAATTTTATTAACATCATGCCTAGGCAAACTCATGGAGCATGTCATCCTCAACAGGCTCCAAAACTATGCGGAGGACAACCTCCTACCTGAAACAATGTTAGGATTCAGAGCCCAACTATCTACCCAGGACATACTCTTGCAGCTTAACAAGGACATAATTCAAGCTGACGAGGGAACAGGAACGAAAGCAATATTGGGTTTAGACCTTATTAAAGCTTTCGACAACGTCATCCACTAAGCCATTTTGACAAACTTGTCAGAAATCAACCCCGCAGAAAGGATGTACAACTACATCCGATCCTTCCTCACTAACAGAACAGCAGTGATAACGGTCGGAACAATAGAGTCTGCCCCAATCACACTAGGAAGTAAAGGAACGCCACAGGGCTCCGTCCTGTCCCCTTTCCTTTTTTTTCTCTCCCTCATAAAAATTCCCGCCAAACTGGCACAAATACCAGACCTACATCACACGTTCTATGCAGATGACATCACACTTTGGGTAACCAAAGGATGCGAAGGCTACATAGAAGACATACTCCAAGCAGCAGTGGACATCATTGAGGCATGCGCATGGGAATCCGGCCTCACTTGTTCTGAGCAAAAATCTGAACTCTTCGCGATCCGTCGTAAGCAAAGAGGTAGGCGTACCACGACTTCCCACCCGCAAATAAACGTATATGTTAATGGACGATCTGTCAAAGAGGTACAAACCATGAGAATACTGGGGTTGTATTTACAAACAAATGGAAAGAATACTGACACACTCTCTAAGCTAAAACGCACGGTAGAAGCGACGGCGCGATTAATCCGCCGCATAGCTAATCGCAGAGAAGGGGTGAGGGAAAGAGATTTATGCCGGGCCGCCCCGGTGGCTCAGTGGTTATGGTGCTCGGCTGCTGACCCGAAAGACGCGGGTTCGATCCCGGCCGCGGCAGCTAGAATTTCTTTGGAGGAGAAATTCTAGAGGCCCGTGTACTGTGCGATGCCAGTGCACGTTAAAGAACCCCAGGTGGTCGAAATTTCCGGAGCCCTCCACTACGGCGTCTCTCATAGCTTTAGTCGCTTTGGGACGTTAAACCCAATAAACCAAACTAAACCTTAACCAGATTTATGCCGACTAGTGCAGGCCTTTGCGCTAAACAGGATACTCTATGCCACCCCTTATCTCAAATTTTCGAAAGCAGAAAAGGACAAATTGGATAGCATGATACGGCAGGCCTATAAGGCTGCGTTAGGACTCCCACTAAATGCCTCAACCGAAAGGCTTATGAGGTTAGTAATTCATAACACCTACAATGAACTGAAAGAAGCCCATTTAATGGCTCAAGCAGCGAGATTAGCCAGTTCCAGAACTGGCAGGAGTATTCTTACCAGGCTCGGAATTAACTTTCAACCTACGAATAACGATGCTAAAGTAGACTTACCCCACGACTATAGGACGGCCCTACTAATCAAACCACTCCCCAAAAACATGCACCCCTTACACCATGAGGGTAGAAGACAAGCACGAGCCAAAGCCTTACATAATAAATACGGACAGTGCGCTGGAACACTTTATGTAGATACGGCAGAATACAAACATACCAATGCCTTTGCAATTGTGGCTGTGAACGAGAATGGTGACCGCATCGTCTCGGCGACAATAAAAATGAAATCCTCTGAAACGGCAGAAGAGGCGGCTTAGCCCTCGCCCTAGCGCATACCCAAGAGAGCATCATCCACATCGATTCCAAAACGGGTATCAATAATTTCGCAAAAGGGCGAATTACAAAACACCTCCCTTAGAATCCTTAACGCAACCAAATTCTCACCAAATTATTCCGAATTGATATCGGTCCCAGCCCATTCGGGGAATCCGGGGATCGAGGCAGCCCACAATAAAGCCCGAAGTTTCGTCGACCGGGCAGTGGATGAGTCTGGCTCCCTGAATTTCACGAAGGACTCCATGATCACATATCATGATCTCACCAATCATTTTAAACTAGAGAGGAGAATTCCCCCCCCCCCCTCCGGAAAAAAGCCTCACTAAAGAACAAGACGTTACGTGGCGTCGTCTACACACGAGATCGATACGCACCCCATCACTCCTCGCGCACATTTATCCAGATCTTTACAACCCAAACTGTAAACACTGCGGCCAACGAGCCACCTACGATCACATCCTGTGGGACTGCAAGATAGAGCCACCTCCGGGTGATTTAGTTACCGCTCCTTCTCTCGAGCGGTGAGAGACCGTGCTGGCTAGTTATAACCCCAGAACGCAAGTTTTGGCGGTGGAGTGGGCTGACAAAGTCGTCGAGGGCTGCTTACTCCCGACCACTTAACGCGACCTCTTACCAAGCTCTTTCCGGCGAATAAAATGTTTTACAATCAGTGTACAACACCTGGCTGTGAGTGCCCTTGCGTACAGAGGAATCCCATAGCAGGCTTTTTATAGCCTCAAAATTTGTTGTCTCCACCCCTTTAAGTTCGCCTGCGGACACGTCCATCACCCCGCGTGGCAGATATTGAGAATATGCACCCTAAATTCTAATAGGCGTATCGAACTCGTGTGGGTGCTGGCTCACTCTGGCAATCCCGGAAATGGGTCCGCCGATAACGTAGCCCGAGGACTTATTTGGCGCGCAAATGCGACCCCAGCCGGGATTCCTCGAGGGAGCGGTCACACACGTTCTCAGAACTCACCCAACAAGCACGCCTTGCCCGTCGACTCTACCCCCCTCCCCACCTTCACCTATCCCACTCCCCACAAATCCTCCGGAGGCGACTACAGACCCGAACCCTTCCTACCCCTCAGCTTCTATCCTACTTCCGGCCCGTTTCCCCAGAGTGCACTCTCTGCGGAGAAGCGCGCGCCACCCTGGACCACATCCTCTTCGGCTGCCCTGCCGATCCTCCCCTGCAGGGACAACCCGCCATTGGGACAAGGGAGGAATGGGAGGCCCTCCTTGCGTCGCAGGACCCGTACACGCAACTTTGCTGTGGCAACCGGGGTGCCAGTGCCATGGCCCTGCGTGGCCTGGACACATGCGCGTAATGTGAGGGCTGTGCGGTGGTCCTGAGACCTTGAGCGGTTTAACCTCGCTTGTTTAATAAAGTTTTCCAACCATCCATGGGGATCTTTAACATGCATTGCCATTGCACAGCACACGAGCGCATTTTAAGTATCGCCTTCATCCAAACGCGGCCGCCGCGGCCGGGTTCGAACCCGGGTACTCTGGCTCAGTAACCGAACGCACTAAGCGCTGAGTCATTATGGCGATAAAGATCGCCTGGAAGCCAATGTGCACACGCGGATCAGGAAGCGCCCTGTGAGAGAATTGTGTGCCTTTCCTCTCTATGCAATGCTTCCACCGACGGTTTGCAGTTGCACCAAGGAATAATAAACCTAAATTTCGGTCTTTCTCGGCGGTGGTGCATACTTTTCAAGGCTTTGTATTAAGCGTTTGAGGAATTTGCATAAATCAAAGCAACTCTTCAGGCAGAATGCGCATGCCAATAAATGGGGGAATATAACTGTGTAACCTTCAATCGGCCACCTTGTGAATATTGTAGTGTCTTGTACGGCCTTATTCAAAGCGCATTTGAGAGGCTGATTGCTTCATAACCAGTGCAATGTGGTGGTAGCCTCCTATGTGTGAACGGCGACTTGTTTCATTGTTTGTATCGAGCGACACCAGTCGCTGCGTTGTTGTTTTTGTCTTTGTGAGGGACTACGGTCCCTTTGAATGAATAATGAGTCCAATAAACTCCTCTTCAAAGAATTGAAGCCTTTCCATAACCCATGGTACTGTCCATGGTATATTTATAAGAGAGAGAATAACTTTATTTCAACAGGAATTCGGGGCTCGCCCCACGGTTCCCGCACGACCCCACTGCACTCAAGTGTTGATGTTCCTAAGGTCCATAACACTGGCAGCACGGCCGGTGGCGATGGTATGACGGCCAGGTCCTCCGAGCGCAGCAGGGTCTCCCAGGTCTTGAGGTTCTCTAGGTCCCGTGGGGGAGGGTCCGCCGGGCAGAGTGGAATGAGGTGGAGGGAACAGGCGAAGGGTTCTGGGCATAGGGCGCAAGGATGGATGATAGTGGGTTAGGTTAAGGGCAGAGGGGAGAGTGGGTGTCTGTAGTCTGCGCCAGAGTGTTACGTGTTTGTAATATAGGGAGGGGTGGGCCGTGGGTAGAGCTGGCATGAGGCCCTGTATGCCTGAGTCAGCTCACTGAATGTGTGCATGCGCTCCTTCGTGAATCCCCGATCCGAAGCCACCTGAGCCCGGTTTAAAGAACCTAGGGCTAAAAGGTTGGCGGCCTCGTTTTCGGGATTCCCGGAGTGCGCAGGCACCCATATCGGCTCCACTTGGCGAGGCGGGAGTGCATCGGGCGAGTCCAGTATGTCAAGCATGGTTATGGTTATGCGTTTGTTTGGCACGCAAACGGCAGGATCCTTATCAGAAAGAAGCAAGGTGATTCAGTCGTCGTTGTCCGATCTGAAGCGGACCTCGCTCAGCTGTCTTAAGCTTTTTACACATTATGCAGTACCACGAGCTTCTCCTACCGCACGAAGTTAAGAGCACCTTAGCAATAGAAAACAGCTTTTCAGCTTTACACCTAAATATTCGCTCGATAAGAAACAAGGCCGACCACTTGCCCTATCTCTTAGCACACCTTCAACATAGCTTTGATGTGCTGTTGTTCACAGAAACGTGCGCGGTGCATGAAATTGATTTTATAAACCTTCCTGATTATTCTCTTTTCTATTTGAACCGAAGCACGCGTGGTGGCGGTGTAGCCATTTACGTCAAAAGCGGTCTTAAAGCAGACCTACTACCCGAGTTTTCTCTTATGAAGGATGATTTTGAGATACTTACAGTCAAAATTGCTGACAGTATTGTCTCAGTGGTATATAGGCCCCCGTCAGGTTGCACTGATACCTTTATTGAGTTTTTTGATGCCTTTCTTGACTTTTGCTCTCGGGAAAGATCTACGCTTATTGGTGGCGACTTTAATCTTAACATTGGAGATAATAGTCGTAACAGCAGTGCCTTTTTAGAAGCTGTCTGGTCCAATGGATTTTTGAATTTAATAACCATCCTACCAGATTTACAGCTACTTCTTCGAGAACACTTGATCTTTTGATTGTTGACATCGCTTCGTATATCAATTGTGCTGGAACTATAGTTTCGGATATTAGTGATCACTGCGCTGTATTTGCTTCTGTTGTTGCCCAAACACCTGCTGTCAATTGTGAACATAACGTCTTTACTTACCAGTGCATTAATGAAGAATCCCTTAACCGTTTTAGGCTGTCAATACTTTCTGAAGACTGGAGCTCGATTTTCAATTACTCTCAGCCGGACGATTGCTATAAGCACTTTCTTAATAAATTAAAAGTACACTACACACGCTGCTTTCCATGGAAGACAAAAACTAAAAAATCTAAGATCCGAAAACCATGGGTAACCCCCTTCACATGAAAATGATGAACCGCAAAAGTAAGCTTTTCAAGCGTTTTATGCTCACTAAGGATCCTGCTTATTTAGTTTCATTCAAAAAATATCGTAATAATCTAACAAGTGAGCTAAGGAGCGCTAAGCAAGCTTACCAGCAGCGCTTAGTTAGTAATAACAAGCACAATCCCCGACAGCTATGGAAAGTTTTGAATGAAGCTTTTGTCCACAAAAAACATAACAAAACACTAGGTGAACTATTTGTCGAAAATGAGCTTTTATCCGGGGCCTCTCTTGCAGAGAAATTTAACTGTTTTTTTACTGCCTTTAAGCCAACCGGAGATGTAAAACCTGCCACTAGTACAATTAGGAATATGCCTAATGAATCACTAGTCTTTTATCAAACGGATTCGGAAGAAGTGTTCTCAGTATTAATGAATCTGAAATCAACACGCTGTGTGGATTATGATGGGCTGCAAATAAAACCGCTGAAGTTTGTTGCAGACCTAATAGCCCCGTATCTAGCTCCCATTTTTAATCAGTCCCTTTCATGCTCTATTTTTCCTAATGAAATGAAAAATGCCAAAGTAACAGTTATCTTTAAAGGAGGTAATAAAGCCGTATTAACCAATTACCGCCCGATTTCCGTACTTCCGGTTTTTTCGAAGGTATATGAGAAGATTATTCTAAAAAGAATGGATAGCTTTTTTACTAAACACAGCTTGCTAACAGATTCACAGTTCGGGTTTCGAAAAGGACGCTCTACCGAATCTGCTCTCCTCTCACAAAAAGAATTTATCTTGCAAAATTTTGAACGTAAATGTCTAACTCTCGGTATCTTTGTTGATTTCAGTAAGGCTTTTGACTTTCTTAACCACACTATTTTGCTTGCTAAACTAGAAATGTATGGTGTTCGAGGAATGTGTCTCCATCTTCTACGGTCATACCTCACTGATCGAAAACAGGCTGTTTTCTGTGATGGACATGGATCCACTCTTCAGGCTATAAACAGTGGCGTGCCTCAGGGCAGCCTTTTAGGTCCTTTTCTCTTTAACGTATACATAAATGATCTCGTAAACATTGACAGTAACGTTAAATTCATTCTGTACGCAGATGACACCAGTATTTTCTTAACGGGCTCCTCAACAGATCAGTTATTAAATCGCGGTAATGCTGTTCTTAAAACTTTGCATGCGTGGTCCGTTCAAAATGGGTTGTCTATTAATACCAATAAATCTAAAGCTGTTTTCTTCAGGCCTAAAAACGTGAAAATTAACTTAAACGATGATCTTCAACTTGGGAATCATAAAATAGAAATCGTGGACACCTTCAAATCACTCGGTGTAATTTTTGACGCCTGTATGAGCTGGACCGCACACGCAACACATCTTCGCAAGAAATTAGCTCCTTCCGTTGGTTTTCTTGCTCGGTACCGCACTGAATTTCCTCCCTGTATAAAACGAATGATTTATCATGCCCTATTCCAATCACACATTAACTATTGCCACATAGTTTGGGCTACCACATCCAAAACAAATCTACAGAAAATTCTAATTCTCCAAAAGAAAGCTATCAGGATTATCGCAGGTGCCAGTTTTACTGCCCATACGGCTGAATTGTTTACTAAGTATGAAGTAATTCGTGTCAATGTTTTTCTTGAGTACCGCCTATTATACTATCTCAAATTTTCTTCACCATCAATATGTAATTTTTTGCTTAATATCGCATTGTTAAAGCCCATAGAAAAGTATGTTCAAACCCGATCAACTGCAAAATGGACACTTCCACGAGCTAGAACTAACTATGGTAAACAAGCACTTAACTTCCTTATACCTAATGTTCTAAACAGCTACGAATCTAACCAGCTGAGCATGTATAACCTCCGACCACATGATTTAAAAGTGTACTTTGTAAATAATATTCCATAACTTCTTTTCATATATTGTAGTTTGTGTATGTATCGGTGTCCTTTTCCCCTTTGTAATCAACCCAGCAGTGTATAACTTTCAAATACATTTGTTCAGTTTTAATTGTTTTTTTCTAGTTTCAAACTACATCTATGTGTACCCATCAGTTCAATCGTAAATATTATAAATTCTTTCTACAGTGTGCTCGTATGCGATCTGCCACCGTTGTATGCATGTGTTTATTTTATTATTTTGTAATGGCTCTTAGATGAGTCACAGGCATTTTCAAGCTATTTTCTTTAGCTTTTGGCCTGTGGCTCATCCTAAAGACTGTATGCACATTTGTAAAATAAAATAAAGTTTGGATTGGATTGGTAAAAAAAGCAGGGACATGAACTCGGCCTCGAGCAAAATTTAGAATCGCAGTTTTAGAGTAACTTAAATTATACCGGGCTTCCGTGCGAGTGATAGCAAGTGCAATGGCCGCTTCATCTGCAGCCTCTGGGGACGTGTCTGGAGGGAGAGGTAGGGTGAGGAGG
Organism: Amblyomma mixtum; assembly: GCF_055824585.1. Taxonomy (NCBI): domain Eukaryota; kingdom Metazoa; phylum Arthropoda; class Arachnida; order Ixodida; family Ixodidae; genus Amblyomma; species Amblyomma mixtum. The sequence goes on from NC_143018.1 coordinate 109,226,679, forward strand.
GTGGATGAAGAGGAGTCCACCACAGCTGCTGTCGCTTCATCACCCGTGCAGGCAGCGTCCACCCATACTGTGTCCGGCTCGGAGCCGTACGCTCGATGGAGTCCTTCGCACGGGCTCTGCGGTGCTGCTAATGGTGGCACGGGTGCATATTCCTCGGGAGTGGCCTGATGAGGAGCTCTCGGTGAAGGGATCGTGGGATGGCGAGAAGGGTTGGGTTGTTGGCCGGTATTTTGATTCCCAGGGAGTCCAGGATATACCGACCTGTGGAAGTTTGTGTGAGGCTGATGTATTGGGCTTGTCGGTGGGCCTCCACCAGTTCCCCGATCGTGTTGTGGAGGCCCAGGCCTAGTAATCTGTCTGTGGGTGTGTTGAGGGGAAGATGAAGTGCTACTTTGAATGCCTTGCAAATCAAAGCATCCAAAGCGTTTATGTCATGTTTGGACAGTTGTAAGTATGGGGTAGTGTACAGCACGCGGCTGAGGACAAAGACATGAATGAGGCGACATAGGTCGCGCTCCTTTATGCCTCTATGATGTCCCGAAACCCAGCGGATGAGGTGCGATATCGCGCCTACAACCTGCTTGAGTTTCTTGAGGGTGGTGGTGTTTTTGCCAACGTTCTGGATGTGCAGGCCCAATACACGTAGGGTGCCAACCTCAGGTACCAGGTCACCATTCAATTCAATGGCAATGGGGGAGCGGGGACAGCGGTGGTTCTTAGGCCGGATGAAGAGCAGTTCGGACTTCTCTGGGGAGCAAGACAGTCCGATGGTCCGTGCGTAATTTTGGGTAAGGGCTTCCTGTAAGGTGTTCTCTATGTCTCCGTCACTGCCGTGGGTGGTCCACAGGGCGATATCGTCGGCATAAAGAATGTGCTTCAGGTCGGGAATAGTTGCCAATTCTCGAGCGAGGGGGATGAGGGTAATGTTAAAGAGAAAGGAGGAAAGGACGGACTCTTGAGGGGTGCCGATAATCTGAAACGTGTAGGAGGGGGAAGACAGAGGGCCGAAGTGTATCTCAGCCGTGCGGTCAGTGAGGAATGCTTGAATGTAGGCATATGTGCACGCACCCATATTCAATAGGGATAGACTAGTCATGATCACCTGATCTACAATTCGGTCAAAAGCTTTGGAGAGATCCAAAGCTAAGACTTCCTTGTGTAAGCGATCGTACGACGCAATTTCTCATCGGCGCCTACTCCCGTCGAGACGGCGCCAGTCGTGTCCTCGACTCAAGTGGAGCTCACGTGAATGTGGCTCGGTGCGCCGGTCGGTCCAGAGTGCATACCGCATCGCCTGACTCGAGTGGCGCTCACGTGAATGTGGCTCGGTGCGTTCGTCGGTCCGGAATGCATACCGCATCGCTTGCCTATCCTCTTCCATTCTTCCCGGCGCCGTCAGGACGCCGTTTGTGTTTGTGATGTTTTGTGTTTTCTCGAGTGCGGCGCGTCGACTCATCAGCGTCGGCGGCAAGAAGCGCAGCGAGAGTGTGTGGTGCGCGAGCGATCTGAGCGGACGTGCGAGTAAGACAGTGCGAACCCTTTTGAAGTGCGCGAACTTGAATTGTAACCACAATATATCCGTTTTTATTCCCCAAAAAAATTGTGTGTGCGTGGAGTGTTCTTACTCGCTCCCCTCCCATTTTCGGTCATCTCTAACAAATCAGAAGTGGGATATCAAAGCCAACAAGAACCGGAGAAGACTGCGAGTGCGAATTCAGTGACTTGGGCGTGTGCGCAGAGCGAATCATGAGCGATACACCTGGAGAAGGAGCGGACACCAGCGACGCCCAGGATGGCGCTAGGGCGAGCGAGAGCGTTACTGTGACGGAGCTGCTAAGCGCAATGCGTGAAAAGGACCGGCTTCTGACAAGCCTATTGGAGCGACTCGTCCATCCATCAGGAACTCCGAGCGCGGCAACACCCAGCTATCATGTGATGCCTGACCTGAGTAAGAACATCGCGGACTTCGATGGAGGTGGAGACGCTGCATCGGCTAAGGAGTGGCTCGAAAATACCCAAATGACGGCGACCTTACACCGCTGGCCAGAAGAGTTACGGTTAGAAACGGCTAAATGCCACCTCGTTGGACCTGCCAAGGACTGGCTGCGTTCGCGAGTCGAGGTGTCCACGTCTTGGGAAAGTTTCTCATACCACTTCCGCCGCACCTTCTGTGGCCAGACCCGAGCGGCAGAAAGGTGGAGACAGATGCAGGAGCGCGTGCAGCAGCGCAACGAGAGCACGACGGCATACTTCCCCTCGAAGGTTCGCCTCTGTCGGGAGGCAAATCTCGACTTCTGCGACACTCGTGTGCAAGTGTTGACTGGCTTACGTTCAAGACAGCTGTGTACGATGCTACTAGGACGCACCTACGAAGACGACGACAATCTCCTCCCCGACATCATGGAGTTTGAGCGCATTGACCGTGAGCAGGAGCAGCGATTCGGCAGTACGCACGAGAAGAGGCCTTTCAGCGCGACCACCACGAGTAGCCCAACACGACTTCCTGCGCGGAAGAGCACCTACGAGCGACCGAGCAAGGACTGGAGACCGCCTCTGACGAACGAAAAAGGCGAGATGAAGTGCTACAACTGCGGCCGATTCGGGCACATCTCCCGCGACTGTCCGGACGAAAGGCGCGAGATGCGATGTTTAAGTTGCGGAAAAAGCGGCCACACTCAGCGTCACTGTTCTGAAAAAGCTAAAAGTAACGAGACCAATACAGTTACTGACTCCGAAGAGGAGAAAGTCGTTCCGGGAGCGCTACTCAAGCAAGTGACATGGAATGGGACCATGACACTCCTCGGCATGATTGATAACGGGAGCTCCGGGTGCCTCTTGCGCGCGTCGGCGGCGGAACGCTGCGGCGCAGTGCTGACAAGATTCCACAGCGCTCTACGGTTTCGGCAGCCAAGGCACCCCGTCCGCAAGAGCGATTGGAAAGTGTTACGCCGACCTGCAAATTGACGGCGTCACAGGCAAGAACATTCCAATTTTTGTTGTCCCGGACGATGCTTTGTCACTCGATTTAATCATGGGCAGAACTTATACAGAACTGCCATACATAGCTTACGGAAGGCTTGGTTGTTGCCTCCGCTTTTGGCGTCAGCAAGAATGCCCATTCTCCCATTTAGAGCCTGTGAATGAGTCGAAGTTGCGTGTGCAGACTACTGACAAAAGTGTCCTGCACCCTAACACGATCAACTGGATCCCACTGTCGACGGCATCTGACTTTCCCGGGCCGGTTTTTCTTGGTACCTTTGGGAACGAAATCCTTCTTGAAATAAAAGACGGGGAAATCAACGTGCCGGTTTTTACGAGCGGAGACCAAGAAGTGGTTATCAGAAAAGGACAGCGATTCGGGCGCGTAACAGAGGTCGATGTTGTTGGTGTACCTGAAGAGCTTGATCGCCGAGTGGACGAGCCAGAGATTCTCTGTGTGAGAGCAGATCGCCAACCACTCGAAGAGCAACAGGTGGAGGTGGGGCCCTCGGTGACCACAGAGCAGAAGGGTGAGCTTCTTTGCCTCCTAAACGAGTATCGGGAGTGTTTCGCCAACAATTTGAGCGAGCTTGGATGCACGGCCGTCCTGAAAATGGACTCCCTGCTTGAAGACAGGTTTGAAGTGTGTATTACATGTGACCTCGCCGATCAAGTAAATGTTCTTCAGAGAGGAGATGAAGAACTGCGAGAACTTATAACCGTTCTGGAGAAGCCTGGGAGCGCACGTACCAAAGAAGAGAAGGCGAAAGTAAAAGGCTACAGCCTTAGAGAAGGCAGGCTAGTGAGAGAACTCGAACAAGACGGAAGAACAGTGTTCTAGTTCGTACTACCCAAGTGCGCGAGAAAGGCATTTGTGGTACAGTCTCATGATTTGATGGCACATTTCGCAGTCGACAAGACAGTCTCCAAACTTCAAGAGAGCTTTTGGTTCCAGCGAATGAGGAATTACGTCCGGAAGCATATTTCTCAGTGTTTCCAGTGTATTTACAACAAAGCGCCTGCCGGCAGACGAGCAGGTCTTCTACATCCGATCCCACCAGGTAAACGACCGTTCGAGGTAATACACATGGATCACATGGGGCCATTCGTCCCAAGCAAGAAGCGCAACCAGTATCTACTTGTATTCATTGACAACCTCACAAGATTCGTGAGACTCATCGCTACACGCGACACTTCAACGAAGCACGTGCTCCGTGCACTGGAAGAGTTCGTCCTTGAAAGGGGCCTTCCAAGAACTATTATTACTGATAGAGGCAGTTGTTTCACGTCGCGCGCCTTCGAAGAATTTTGCACTGCACGATCCATACACCATGTGCTCAACTCGACACGCCACCCTCAGGCAAACGGCCTCGTGGAGAGAGTGAATAGAACCATTCTGCCGGTCATTACGACTTCAATGAACGACCCAAGCCAGCGCGACTGGGACGCAAACCTTGGCAAGGCAGAGCGCGACATCAATAATTCCGTCAACAAGACATCTGGGAAAACACCGTTCGAGATGCTGTACGGGTACCAGCCGGACTTTTACGGCGCCGCGCTGAAAAGAATTGTGTGTGCGTGGAGTGTTCTTACTCGCTCCCCTCCCATTTTCGGTCATCTCTAACACTTGGTGTGACCCGGAAGAAGCGGGTCGAAAATGTCGTGTGTGAGTTGCAGCATGGCGTCCTGTGCGGATAGAGCGAGCGAAATCCCACCATTATATGCGGGTAAAGATTGTAGTCCGCCATGTGACTTGTGAGTCTCGCTAATACAACATGCTCGAGGAGCTTCCCGAGGCATGAGGTTAGCGAAATCGGGCGAAGGTTTTGGATTATGAGTGGTTTGTTGGGTTTAGGTGTGAATATTACCTTCGCGTGGCGCCACGACAGCGGGAGGTTACCCTCTCTCCAGCACTGGTTCAAAGTATTTCGTAATGTGGGCGATCGATTGGTCATCCAGATTACTGAGCATGGAGTCTGTGATCTGGTCTGCACAAGGTGCGGAGTTGGCGCGAAGAATCAGGAGGGCTGCTCTGACTTCCGTCTGCGTGATGTCGGTATCGAGTGTGGGATTTGCTTGTCCTGTGTAGTGGGGTAGAGGTGTGGGGCCGCCTGGAGATGTGTATATGGTTTGAAGTGTGTCTAGAAGGGTGTCAGGATCCTCAATGTGTTCATGTGTGAGGCGTGACACATGGTGCTGTGTTGCTGATTTGGAGCATGTGGGGTCAATGAGGTGTCGGAAGAGTTGCCATGTGCGTTAGCTGGATAGGTTTCCGGCGTTGCCGTCACATATCTGTCCCCAGTTGGATCGGCAGAGCTCCTCAGTGTATTGTTGGATTTGTTTCTTCAGCGCGGCCATCCGCTTTTTAAGCGTTCTGTTGTGTTTGTTGCTTTTCTAGCGTTCCAGGATGCTGTGATAAGCCTCCTAGAGGTGAGCTAGGCATGTGTCGAGGGTAGGGGTTTCGGTTGTAGTTTCAATGTGTCGCGTGTTGTGGTGAACGTCACGCTTGAGTGACTGCACCCATGCGTCGATGTCTGCGATGGGAATGTCTGGGGGGGGGCGGTGCGTGCAGCGTGAAAGGCATCCCAGTTAATGACTTTGTGTGTTGTATTTGCGTGACGGGGTGGTTTGTACGGGACAGTGATATGTATAATGTAATGATCACTGCCCAGTGTATGTTGCGTTCTGTTCCAGGTAACGCCGCGGATGCAGCGGCTTAGCGTCAGGTCCGGACTGGTGTCCATGCTGACACTGTTGCCGATCCGAATAGGCGTCTGAAATGTGTTGTGCACAGTGAGTTGGAGGTTCTGCAGGAGCAGCCAGAGCCTGCGACCTCGATGTGTCGTGGTTGTGTATCCCCAGTCAGTATGCTGACTGTTGAAGTCCCCACCGATGAGTAGGGGATGTTTCCCTGCTAGATGCTGTAGCTTTCGCAGAAGCGATTCTAGCGGGGCCATCGGCAAGGACGGGGGGGGGGGGGGGGGGGGTATATGTTTGCCATAAATATAGAAGGAAGTGAACGTGTGTGATGTATAACTTCTGTGATCACGCAGGGCGTCTCAGACGTGATGTGATGAGTTTTGTAGGTGAGGCTGCGGTGGATGAGTGTTGACGCCCTGGGTGTGTAGGTGCGTAGAGATCCGAGTGTGTAGATGTGCAGCAGGGGAGGGTTGCCCGGTGTGCAGTCTCCTGGAGAAGAAGTATGTGCGGCGTGGGTGATGCGCTGCTCGTTTTTCGATGAGTGTGGCGGCAAGGTGATTGAATCTGGCCTCGAGGCGGGTGTCTAGCTCTTTTAGTTTGTGGTCAAATTTGGCTTCGTGTGCTGCTAATTAGCGTCTATTTCCGGGGGCACTGGAGGGGGTGTGGCGTCTGTGGTGCGCTGTTTCTTTGCGAGAGGGGTGCTCGAAGTGTCTGTGCATGATGAGGTCGAGTTAATGACAGGGGGGTGGGTTGAGGGGGCATGGAGGGGGCGGCGGTGTATAGGAGGGAGGAAAGGCGGCTTACCTCGTCACGCAAGGCCTTGAGTTCCTGGTCTCTCGGATCTGCCTGGGAGGACTGGGGTGGGCGTAGTCCGACAATAATCAGCGTCTCAGCATCGAGCGTCTCGGATCCCTGAACCCCGCACCCAGCAGGAGGCGTCGTCCAGGATCGTCACCCCGGCGCCCGGCTCCCGGCTCCCGGCCGGCTGCCCGAGAACGCCTGCTGCCCTGCCGTCCCAGGAGCCCGGTAGAGGTGCTGCCCGCGGCCCCCCACCTCCCACCAGCGTCCCGCCTGCTGAACCCGGTCCCCGGCCCGGCAACTGCATGGCGACCACCGGCCCCCCCGGGGGGACCGACGTTTCGCGCGCCTCCCCCGAAGGCACACTGTTTCACCTTTGAGGTGAAAATCGAGGCCTCGGTTGACGACATTGTCGACGGCATCGAGGCGGTCGTTGGCCCCAAGGGGCTGGAGTTACTCCAGCACCAAGGGGGATTCAAGTTTTGCGTCGCCGTAGCCTCGGCTGGGGCGGCTCAATAGCTCATCGCAGAGGGGGCCTTCCGAGTCATCGGCACCCCTGTTCCGGTCCCCTGCGTGGGCCCAGCAGTCGCTAACGTCACCGTTTTCCGGCTGCCGCTCTTCGTAGGCGGCGCGTCGCTCGCCTCGGCACTCAGCCCCTACGGGAAAGTGCTCGAGGTGAGCTACCCAGTCCTGAAGGGCCGGCGGCACGTCGGCAACGGGCAGTGCCTGGTGCGCATGAAAATCCGCAAGCCCGTGCCGAACTTTGTCTCCGTGCTGGGCCGCCGTGCCATGTGCGATTACCGTGGCGTTCAGAAGGTGCGCACCCGCTGCGGGCAGGAGGGCCACGTTGGCGCAACGTGCCGCACGCCGAGGTGCTCGCGCTGCGATGCGTTTGGCCACGACACGGCCGGATGCCAAGCGGCGTGCAGGCGATGCGCCGGCCCCCATGCAGATGATGATGAAAAGCTTTTATTTAATAAAAGAGGTGAGGCTTTCTTAAAGAGCCCCGCAATGGGTGGAGTCCCTATTCCGGGACCCCATTGGTCGAAGCCGCCAGCTTAGCCCTCTTGACCAAAGCCTTTTGGGCCTGAAGGTCCGAGCAGCCAAGCAGGGCCGCCTCCCATTCCTCTCTGGTAGGGTTGGGGTGGGGGGAGAGAGCTGAGTTGCGCTGGCAAGCCCAAACCATGTGGTAGGTGTCAGCCACCTCGCCACAGTGTTTGCACCTGCCAGTGAACGCGGGATCGAAATGTTTTAATACTGCCGGGCACAGCATTGTATTAGTGAATAGTCTAAGTAGAACGCGTTCGTTTGCTTTCCCCAGTCCCTTTGCAGGGGCTGGGTACACGCGGTGCCTATCCTTATAATAAGATGTTATGGCCCGGCTACATCTACGTAGTAGACACCTTGCTTGTTGCCATAGTGGCGCGCTAAGGCTTCCGCCCTAGCCTGGCGACGACCACTATGGTCTTCCTTATCCATCTTAGTGGGGAGGGGTCGAACTCTGACGGCGCGTCTCCAGAGTTCGGGCACTCGGACCCGCTCCTGAATGTGGAAATCGTGTTGGATGTGAAGCCGGGCTAGCAAGTCCCGGCCCGACTTCGTTTCGGCTAGCCTCGTGTATTGATTTGTGAGATGGGCTTCCTTGAGCTCCTGAAAGGTGTTCACCACTCCCAATGCAAGAAGTCTCGCATTGGAGGTGGAGACAGGAAGGTCAAGTGCCCTCTTCATCATTTTACGGAGTATTACCTCAACTTTGTCTTCGTCGTGCTTCCGCAAGTGTAGATAAGGGACCGAATAGAGAATTCGGCTGATTACGAAAGCATGGGCCAGCCGAACTGCATCCTTGCTTTCGCGGCAGCGCCGGCCCCCCGCGCAGCACCAGGCCCTCACCACTTCAAACGACCATAGCCTGCCTCGCCGTGCCCCCCGCCGCCAACCATCTGAGGAGGAGGGGCCTCGTATCGCCAGCACCAGCACCCCGACAGCACCCGGTGCTCCAGAGGCGGCGACGGGAGGAGCGCGCGACTATGATCTGATGAGCCAGCCGCTCGATTTACGAGCGCAGGCGGCAGACGCAATGGACACCGGAAAGTTAGCGGGGAAGCAAGCGAGGCAGGAATCTGAGGAGAGTTCAGACGGCACTGCCCCGCCCCAGGCTAAGAAACCGGTTCCAAGCTCCGCTCATGGCAGGGCCGCTTAACCGTGTAGCAATTACGTCGGCGCCCTGTCTTAACATCATGGCGTTAGTGCATCTCCTCTCCCTGAATGTTCAGAGATTTCGATTGCCGGACAAGCAGAGAGAGGTGATGCACTTCGCGCGTGCACAGCTCGTCGACATCCTGTTCCTACAGGAATGTAATTTCCGCTACCCACGCGAGGTCTCCCATTTTAAGTCCCGTTTTTGTGTAGAAGCCTTTTTTTCGTCAACTTGTTCTGTTTCGCGTGGTGGTGGCGTCGTTTTTGTCAACAGCTCCCTTCGCTCTGGCGCGCATTTATCTTTGTTTTCTTGTTGGTGATTTTAATTGGGTTTTGGATCCCGTACGAGACGTTTGCGGTACAGGCCAGGGGCGACTCTACGCCGGGGCCCGGTCTCTGCGGGATATTTGTATCCAGTTTTGTTTGACTGACGCGTGGGTTAAGCTACTCGGCGATGGTTTTGGTGGCACCTGGGAGCGGGTCATGTCAGCCAGCCGTATAGACAATTTCCTGTTTCCGCGAGAACTCGAGTGCTGTTTGGTGTCGTGCGATGTGCTCGCGTTTCCCCTGAATACCCCACGCATTAGCGATCATCGACCTCTGTCAGCAGTGCTGGACATGGGCGGGGGCACCTTACGTTTAGACGCGTTGCGTATGGATCCATGTCTGCTGACTGATTGGTCGAGCGTGGTCCGTTCTACGACAGGTGCGAGCAGGCAGACCAGACGAGGCGCGGCAGGTTCGCGTCGAAGAGGTGATTCTGCCTGACGGTTCCAGGAGCAGCAGTGCGACTGTGATCTCTGACGCCTTTACGAGTCACTTTTCGCAACTGTTTGTTTCTGGCGCCGGACGGCGGCGTTCAGCCTCCTTCGCTGACGCCGTTCGTAGTTTAAGCGGACAGCTGCCACAGGTGCCGAGTGAGCTTGGCACAGAGCTTAGCGCCCCGGTTAGCTCAGAGGAGCTTTTCAAGACAGTCAGGGGCATGAAGACCGCCTCAGCTCCAGGCCCTGACGACATTCCCACCAGCTTCTATGTCAGGTTCTACACCGTACTGGAGGAACACCCCCTCCGGATGGTGAACGCCTTTGTCAGGGTCGGCGAGAGGACGGAGTCTTTTAGAGACAGTCGTGTAGTGCTCATCTTGAAGCCAGGCGGGTGTCCATCTGACCCGCAGGCGTGGCGCCCGATCACTCTGCTTAATGCAGATTACAAGATCGCGGCGTCGCTGCTGGCCAAAAGATTGAGCAAGGTTTTAGCGGGTGCTCGTAAGCCCTGCGCAGACATGCAGCGTGCCCGCACGCTAGGTTTTCTCGTCTCTACCACTAACGCGTGACTTGTTCACGTTCACTTCGAGAAAGGGAATAGCCGGTTGTTTCGTCTCACTCGATCAGGCGAAAGCCTTTGATCGTGTCGAGCACTGCTACCCTTTCGGCGTCCTCGGGGCTTTCGGCTTTCCGCCGGAGTTCGTGGTCTGTCTAGAACAGCTTTACTCTGGCCTTACAGCTCGTTTGTTGTTTAACGGCTCGTTGAGCGACCACTTTAGAATAGAACGCGGCATTAGAGAGAGAGAGAGAGAGAGAGCGAAACAACTTTATTGCCATAGATTGGCGGGATTTACGGCAGGTGGGCTTGGTGTAGCCCCCAGGTGGGGGCGACTTCCTGGGCCCACGAAATGAGTGCCAGTTGGATGCTCTTGTCTTGCCTTCTGAGGAGTTGGTTCCATCCGTCTTCGGAGGGAGCTGGCAGTAAGGTTCGAGGGGGCGGATTTCCCGCGCAACCCCAGAGGATGTGAGCCTGGGTGGCGATTTCTCCCTGGTAACAATTTTGGCAGAAGGGGTCGTATTCCTCGTCCGTGATGAGTGAAAGTCTAGAATCGCTAAGGATGGAGTGTGTCTGCAACCTGCGGAGCAGGTGGCTTGCGCTCGATTCAAGTCGGGGTGTGGAGGCGGGAACTGGCGTCTCATCTCTCTGTAGAGGTTGGTAATTTCGGCAAAGGTCTGGGGAGCCTCGGCAAGAGCTTCTGGGTCCGTGGGGCCGGCCGCCCGGTTGGTTAGTCCTCGGGCTAGTCGGTCGACCCCTTCGTTTCCAGAGTTTCCCGCGTGGGCGGGTACCCAGACCAGGTTGATCTTATGGTCGGGAGTGCAGCCGCGAAGGATGCGTGCAGCGGGGTGGCAGATAAAACCTGCCGAGTAATTTTGTATCGCTCTTTTGGAGTCGCTGAGGACTGTGCGCGTACGTGGGTCAGCGATGGCTAGCGCGATGGCGGTTTCTTTAGACAGGGCTGTCCCCTGTCGCCAATGTTGTTCGTTTTATGTTTAGACCCGCTCATGCGTCGCAGAGCAACTAGTCCATCGGTGCGCGGTTTCCCTTTGCCAAGCCAAGGTCAGGTGAAGGTGTCCCTGTTTTGCGGGACGAGGACAGCTACGTAGCGTTCTTACGGCTTTTTTCGAATTACAGCGAGCTGTCCGGTGCCCTGCTTAAAAGGGGCAAGAGCCAAGCCCTGCGCTTCGGGGCCTTTTCGTCAGACCTGCTTGGCGATGTAGAGTGGGTCTCGGCGGTTAAGGTCCTAGGAGTAGTGTTCCTCTCCTCAGGGGAGGTAGCCCGCGAAACGTGGACTGAGTTGAAAGTGACCGCAGAGCAGCGTCTGGCAGTAGCAGCGCTTTTTCGCCTGTCGCTGTCGGAGCGGGCATTTATCATCAGATCTTCCGTGTGCGCCAAGCTCTATTACATCGCTCGCGTCGCATGCTCGCCGCGCACTTTAACGCGCCGCTTGGCCACACTTTGTGGCAGTTTTTTCTGGGCGGGAAAGACGGAGACCGTCGCTCGCGCGCTCCTCCGCCTTCCCACGCGCATGGGCGGGATTAACCTGCTCAACCTGCGCACAATGTGCAGCGTGCTCGCTGTCCAAGGCGTCCACGACCTGGTCAGCGCCACTGACTACCCAGGGAGAGGTCTTCTCGCCTACCTCCTCGGGACGTCGCGGCGCCTCTTTTTGGGTCACCTTGTAGGTCCTTCAGCCGAACAGCAGCCGGGGTTCTTCCGGTATGTCTGTCGGACGGCCGAGTCTCTCACCGCTACCCTGTCCGAGGCCGACGTCTCTCAGACGCAGGCCTCCCGCGTTTGCGAGCTCCTTACTATTCAGGAGGCTACACCTGAACAGCTAGAGCGGAGCACGCGCAGGTGCGGTGGAGAGACGACGCCTCACACGCTTCCACCAGACGTCCGCGATTTCGGCTGGCCGCGATGGCTGGATGGTCTTGCCGACGGGAGTCCGCGTCGCAGCATGGGGCATCGCACCCTCTTCACGGTGTCCGCAGAGCGGCGAGACCGAGACTCTCGAGCACGCCATGTTTGAGTGTGTAGTGGCAAGAACGTTTTGGCGACTGATGTCGCGTACGTTTTTTGTTTGTCTCGACTCCCGCACCAGGCCGCGCGATACGCTTGTGCGGCTATTGCTGTGTGTAGGTGCCTTTGTTTTGTGGCGCCAGGGAGGCGCCGCTTGCTTACAGGGTCAGCCCCAATGGACCATGTTTCCGATGTTGCTGCGAGTGCGAGCACGCCTGTTCCAGCAGGCGTGCTTAGACAGAGTGATGCCGCCGGAAGAAGAGTTCCTGCGACGGTGGAGCACCCGCTTCATCGTCGCAAGCAGGGGCCGTGTGACAATGCGGCTCCTGCCATACTAAGTGTTGCGCGCCAGTGTAGTGCGCGATGTTTGTGCGCGGAATTGGTGCGCGGTCTTCCTCCCGCATGCTTCCCCCGCGCGTTTGGCTCCTCCTGAACTTTTTAATTTGGACACTTGCGTTGCTTGTGAGTGTATGTATGTGTGTTTCATCGGGCGACATCGGTCACCGTAGTGTTTGTTCTGTTTTGCAGAGGGACGGCTTTCCCTTAATTGTATGCTCCAAGCTCCAAATAAACTTCTCTTCATGATTAGTTATGGAAGCAGCCTGTTGGGTTTGGAATTAGAATCGTGAAGAAACCGAGCTTTCTAGAAAATGAGATAACTCGGCATGCACGCTAATCCTGGGAAATGGCGTACGTAAAACAAGTCGACTTTAGGGCTCGTCTCGAAGTCGCGTTTAGAGCGTGCGCAATAGGAGGCGCTCTATTTTTAACGTACGATATCCCTTTACGGGTGTCTGCGTGTGCTTTGCTAAGACTGCCTATTGCAATAGTTGCTTTTCTACACGTTTTGTTTCAGACACATACTAACAACGAAGAAAAAGAGTGCGATATTTTATCTGTAAGCGGGCACTGAAATCCGCCGATAGAAAACACGCGCCCATATCCTGGCACTGTGCAGTAAGTAGACGTATCCACCAGGGTTCTGCGAGAATTAGCTGGTCATTGGCGCCATGGAGAAAAAAAAAAAAACTAGCAGAGAGTGCGCTCAGCCTCTGCAAGCCATCCTCCTCTGACGCCGCTGCCGAGGGCCCTTTCGCGCACTGACTCTTGGGAAATAGGCCCTCCACAGTTACCAGACTGCCAACCAGCGGTGCTTTTTAGTGAACGTCCGTGCTTCGATGTAGCGCAGCGCCTGTGTTGCAGCTTTGGCGGAATGTGTACCGAGGTCGAGGTTGTCTGAAGGCTCCGCGTCTCAACACTTTTATTGATTACACTCTTGAGTTTTGAGGAGCACTGTAGAAAACTGCAGGTAAACTTTTCATCAAAGGGTGCGGCCGCGACCGCGTCACTGTTCAACTGTGGTTCATAAAGAGAGTGGAGACGAATTCCTTTCGTCGTTATACACACATACGGAGCGTTTATTTCAGCGCATGGTGTAAGCGGAGAACTCGAGAATAGGCGAAGAAAAAGAGCCTCTAAAACAAGTCGCAGTGGCTTTCAGAGCGCTCACGGCGGACGGACGTGTTTAACGAGCGCTCCGGCGCGCTGCGCAAGATTCTTATTTCTCGGGCAGGCGGACTTCGGCCCGCTCATGGGCCCGCCGTTCTCCGCTATTCTCGAGGCACAAGTCGCGCCGAATATGATCGCGCACATAGGCGGTTCCGACGTGAAATGCAGCAGTGAAGTATTTCTCTCTCTCGCTGCCGAGAGAGAGTGCCGGCGGCTTTACGTCTGCCCCTGCGCGGGGTCTGCCGGCCACTGCGCACAATCACTTACTAAAAGAAGTAAACTGTATGGACATAGCCGCGCGCACGTAGCGTCCTGTCCCGGACTAATCGCGCGCGCGGCACACTGCACTAGCGGCCGGGGTGGGGCGCCCGACCGCGTATACCGTCCGAGGTAGCGCCGACGGAGCGTTCGTGTCACGCGTGCACTACCTGGCGAAGAGCAAGCGGGAAGTCAAGCCCGCCTGCTCATGAACGCACAGAGGCTCACCATTGTTCTGTCACGGGTGCGCGCACAGCCGGGCGGCCACAGGAGCGCTTCGAGACTGTCCGGGATGATTCCCAGCGCCCTGTAGGCCGCGAGCATCTCGCGACGCGGCACTGCAGAAGCGGCACAGCGAAGGAGCATGTGCTCCAATGTCTCCACTGCGCCGCAGTCAGCGCACGCGTCGCTCGGGGATGGTTGCCGCTGGCCCGCTGCGGCGAGCGAGCAGTTTGCGCTCAGCACGCAGCCGCCAGTGAACACAAGCAGATGGTCGCGCAGTTGCTCGTAGAGCGAGAGACCGAAACTGAATACCGAAATCCGGCTAAGAGCTACCGCTGCCTTGTCACGTGAGGGCCTATTTCCCATGATGCTTTCCATTATATTTTTTATGACTAGGCTTCAAGATTGTGACGTCGTGCTCCCTCCTAGTTTTTAAGCATGAAATGCTTTTAGCCCCCGTTGTCGGCAGTGTGGTGACGTCACGCCGAGACCGCGAGCCATCATCCGGGCACTGAAATCCACTCATCCGGGCACTGAAATCCACTCATCCGGGCACTGAAATCCACTCATCCGGGCACTGAATTCCAGTCATCCGGGCTCTGAAACGAGAACATCCGGGCACCGTACGAGACTTAACGAGATTTAACGAGACTCTCTAAGCCCTCCTACGCGACCGGCATGCAAGCGCCGGTTGGTCTCCAAAGGAGTCACAAAAAATAACTGCTGCCAGTGCCTTCTCAATGTTTAGCAAGATATCAGTAGCTGTGCGTTTGATAATGCACGGAATTATAACTTCCGATTTCTAATAACGCGTGCAAAAAGCACATAAATGCCACGATACACTTCGTTGTCATACGTGATCTCTTAGGGGCTTCGCGCATCGAAGCAAAGCCGCACACGGGCCCGGGGGAGACGCGCTGCGTTCAAAGGGCAAGGCATCGCGCCGAACGGGTGGTGGCGTTCCTCCCTTCCATTACGGTGTGGTTCGGGTGTCTACCGAGATGGCAGAGAATTACTGCGCCATTTCCTTTCCTCGAAAAACCTTGCGTTCAAATGGCAAGGCATCGCGCTGAACGGGTGGTGGCGTTCCTCCCTTCCTTGACGGTGCGGTTCGGGTGTCCACCGAGATGACATTAGGCCCGTAAACATTTCATGCTTACTCTACTCTCGGTTACGGGAGAGGCAGAGCATTTTTAAGCATGAAATGCTTTTAGCTCCCGTTGTCGGCAGTGTGGTGACGTCACGCCGAGACCGAGAGCCATCATCCGGGCACTGAATTCCAGTCATCCGGGCACTGAAATCCACTCATCCGGGCACTGAAATCCACTCATCCGGGCACTGAAATCCACTCATCCGGGCACTGAATTCCAGTCATCCGGGCACTGAAATCCACTCATCCGGGCACTGAAATCCACTCATCCGGGCACTGAATTCCAGTCATCCGGGCTCTGAAACGAGAACATCCGGGCACCGTACGAGACTTAACGAGATTTAACGAGACTCTCTAAGCCCTCCTACGCGACCGGCATGCAAGCGCCGGTTGGTCTCCAAACGAGACAAAAAATAACTGCTGCCAGTGCCTTCTCAATGTTTATCAAGATATCAGTGGAGCTGTGGGTTTGATAATGCACGGAATTATAATTTCCGATTTCTAATAACGCGTGCAGAAAAAGCACATAAATGCCACGTTACACTTCGTTGTCATATGTGATCCGGGGGAGAAGCGCTGCGTTCAAAGGGCAAGGCATCGCGCCGAACGGGTGGTGGCGTTCCTCCCTTCCTTTACGATGCGGTTCGGGTGTCCACCGAGATGGCAGAGAATTACTGCGCCATTTCCTTTCCTCAAAAAACCTTGCGTTCAAATGGCAAGGCATCGCGCTGAACGGGTGGTGGCGTTCCTCCCTTCCTGTAGGGTGCGGTTCGGGTGTCCACCGAGATGACAATAGGCCCGTAAACATTTCATGCTTACTCTACTCTCGTTCACGGGAGAGGCAGAGATTTTTTCTTCCTCCATGATGGCGCATACCCCGCAGTGGGCACGCGCCATTATTTTCTTGAGGCTGCTAGTGTTGCTGCTATGCCATCCACGAGTGGAATATTTTTATTGAGGGAGCAAACATCCATGGTCATCACAAGGACTCCTGTACTGGGGCGCTCAAGTTTGTAATCTCCTGAAGGAAATGATAGTGTCTTTGATGTAAGAAGGAAAACTGAGTAAGATGTCCTTGATGAGAAAATTAATACAACTTGATGTTCTCTCACTGCCCCATCGCTGAACACTACTGGACTGCTAGGATGGTTAGCTTTATGTATTTAAAGAAGATAAAACTAGCTTGCAACTGGATTGCTCAGCAACACTGATTTTAGCACTACCTTGGTTATTCTACAGTCCTGAGCAAGTTTAGCGACAATGTCCTCCATTTCTGTACTAGTTTACGTGTGCGCACATTCGGAAGCTTTCTGTAAAACCCAGTATCATCAAGTTGGCAGTGGCTCTCCTAACTATTCCAATTTGTTTAGAATTACTATAGCCCCACCCTTGTTAGCCGGCTTATTAGGATATCTTTGCACAACCTTGCATACTTTGTTGTAAAGATTGTTGTTGCCCGGCTGTTGTTTTCCGAATGCCTTGACTATATCCTTCTGCACCGCAGATACGTACATATCAAGGTGTCTGTCGCAGTGTTCATTTGGTGCCCACAAGTTATCTGAATCGGTGGTTTGTTGCTGGTGTGCTCCTGGAAATGCTCCCTAAGGCGGAGGCTTCATGCGCAATTGTCCGGAGCCTGAAAGAGTTAGGTGCGAGCACCTCTTGTGAGAAATTCACCACGTTTGTGTGCCCACAGCATCCTAAGAAACCTGAGCACTAGTGTCACTCTCTGGTGCAGAGAGAACGGTCTCACGGTCGGCAGCTACCAACCTAATATTAGCGCTTCATGTGGGCCATTTGGTTTCCGTGTATCTGTTTGAGGCAAATGGAACTTTGTTGCCTTCTAGCCTTTTGCTCTTCTCTTTGGGTACTTCATCCCAGCTTTTTGCCTCGAAGTCTTTTGACTTCACTTAGTTCAGCAGGTAATAGGTCCAGCTGACATCTCTGCACTTCCTCAATAGCTCTGCTAAGTTCAGCCACTGTGTGTTTGTTATGGTTGACGACAGTTTCTGTGATCTTTATCGATGCCTTTAATAGTATTTTATCCTACTTCTTTTCTTTTTCATTAAAATGGGCATGAAAATAGTACAGTTGAGACAAAAACCTTTTGGAACAACACCTTACGACAGGTAGGACATTAAGTGAGAGGAATGAAGGAATGAAGCCCAATTCTTAAGCATTTATCAATAGTTTTCCTCATTGACAGCCACGTCTGGAACCATATCTGCTCTCCGCGGGCCATACCAGCTGCTCTGTCCAGGCTCACGTATGTGCCCCCCCCCACACCCAATGCACATAGGTGCACCCGCCTCGCCGCATACCCACTGCACCTACGTGCTCCAGCGATGCCAGTGGAGGAACATTGGGTGACGTTGGTGGGGCCTCGTCCCAAGAGCAGAGCCTTGGCCCTCTGCTCCGTGATATAAGCGGGGTCAGCTGCCAGTGATAGAGCATGTAACTCAGCTCTGCTTTGAAGTGTTGGGCCAGCAGTCCAACGCCCTCAGAACTGGCGTGGAGTCCGTCTGCAGCGAGTCACACAGGCAACGATGTAAATCCGTAATCGATGTCTTGCACACTGGGGCTTATTTCTTTGCCCCTGCAGAGATATGAAATCTGGTCTTGATATTGAACACTTGGTTGTTGAACCGGCGATTTGGGGCATGGGGAAGAGGAAGATTGATGCCGATCTTGATTTCTGGTCGGTTCTGGTGAATCTCTTGTGTGCCAGTCCTTCAGGAATGAAGACGACCCATTTCTAGCGATGTCAACAGTCTCAAAATGTAGGATTGGTGTATTTACACTCACAGGGATGTGCTCCAGCAGCGTGGGGATGTCGGTGTATGTGGCGCCACTGTAAGGGATGAAGTTGGGGCCTTCGCATCACTTGGAGTGAAGAGGCTGTAGATATACTTAGTAGGTCAAATGTTTAAAGGAATCCCCCAAGGTGGAGTAGATCTGTAATAAGTGAATAATTACTCATTGACATCCACCCGAGCACAGTCATACGGCTACCAAGGAAAGCTATATGGCTTTCTCAAAAACTTCGTAGTTACAGAAAAATTCGTCCTGGTGTGGGGTTCGAACCCAGGACTACTGCGTCACCGAAGCAGTCGCTCTACCAGTTGACCTAACCAGGACGGCAAGCTTATGGTAGGGAAAGAGCAAATGCATCAATAACAAGTGGGAACAGTATTGGTAGAGGGAATCACCGATTATTCATGTGCAGGCAAACAGCAACGCTGGCTCAAGGCCCGTGCTCTAATTTCAAACATTCTATTTCTGAAAACGAATTGCGACAGAAGTATTGTAGTGTACATGCTCAAGCATGGCGAGTGACAAATGCAGTACGCTGGGCAGACAGAGAATTCCTTCCGAATCAGATGTACCAAAGTCAACCTGGGCGCTTGGAGGCAAGCATCAACACAGCAAGGCTTGAGAATCAACAGACAAGGCAGAATAGCTATATGGGAGATCTTATGTGCGGAGAACTAAGCCTATGTGACACTACAATGAAGAGAACAACGCTTCATTAAGTGCTTTGGAACAACATATCATAAAGAGAGCAACACAGAAACCGTAATGATCCATAGAATCAAAGCAAAATGCAACAAATGGAGGGCTTTTCCAGATCTTTGTAAAAAGAAGATTCCTTCGAAGCTTAAGCGCCAAATCTATGAAACAGTGTTGACGCCAGCAATGTTGCATGGAACTGAAGAGGAAGGGCAGTGTGCCAAAAACAAAAGGTGCAGACATGTGAATGCTGACAACAACTTGATACGAAGGGCCATCAAAGCCACAGATGAAAGAAAAACCAAGCAAGGAAGGCTGCAATGGATTGATCATGCAATTAGAAAGGAGATCAAATACATTCAAAAGTGGTAAATCTTGAAGAATGTGGGAAGAGGTGGCAAGACGATGTGGACGAAGATGTGTGAAGAAGCTCAGGAGGGAATGGGTCAATGACAGGTTGGAGTAAAGAGGAAAGGTAAGGCTAGCAAAAAGGATGAGGAAAATAAGCAAAGAAACAAATACAATGTCAAGGGTACAGATTGCAAAGTGTTTATTCACGGTAATGAAAGCACAGGCTACAAAGGCAGACATCCAAGTGCCCATGGAGGTAGTACGCAAAACTGAAAAGTGCCAAGCATAGATACACATTGGTAAGGCATGAATAAATGACAACGACCTAGACCTGCTTGAATGGAACAATGCACTGTCGCCTTCGTCGCTGCCTACGTGCCTGTGCTTTCATTACCGTGAATAAACACTTTGCAATCTGTACCCTTGACATTGTATTTGTTTCTTTGCTTATTTTCCTCATCCTTTTTGCTAGCCTTACCTTTCCTCTTTACTCCAACCTGTCATTGACCCATTCCCTCCTGAGCTTCTTCACACATCTTCGTCCACATCGTCTTGCCACCTCTTCCCACATTCTTCAAGATTTACCACTTTTGAATGTATTTGATCTCCTTTCTAATTGCATGATCAATCCATTGCAGCCTTCCTTGCTTGGTTTTTCTTTCATCTGTGGCTTTGATGGCCCTTCGTATCAAGTTGTTGTCAGCATTCACATGTCTGCACCTTTTGTTTTTGGCACACTGCCCTTCCTCTTCAGTTCCATGCAACATTGCTGGCGTCAACACTGTTTCATAGATTTGGCGCTTAAGCTTCGAAGGAATCTTCTTTTTACAAAGATCTGGAAAAGCCCTCCATTTGTTGCATTTTGCTTTGATTCTATGGATCATTACGGTTTCTGTGTTGCTCTCTTTATGATATGTTGTTCCAAAGCACTTAATGAAGCGTTGTTCTCTTCATTGTAGTGTCACATAGGCTTAGTTCTCCGCACATAAGATCTCCCATATAGCTATTCTGCCTTGTCTGTTGATTCTCAAGCCTTGCTGTGTTGATGCTTGCCTCCAAGCGCCCAGGTTGACTTTGGTACATCTGATTCGGAAGGAATTCTCTGTCTGCCCAGCGTACTGCATTTGTCACTCGCCATGCTTGAGCATGTACACTACAATACTTCTGTCGCAATTCGTTTTCAGAAATAGAATGTTTGAAATTAGAGCACGGGCCTTGAGCCAGCGTTGCTGTTTGCCTGCACATGAATAATCGGTGATTCCCTCTACCAATACTGTTCCCACTTGTTATTGATACATTTGCTCTTTCCCTACCATAAGCTTGCCGTCCTGGTTAGGTCAACTGGTAGAGCGACTGCTTCGGTGACGCAGTAGTCCTGGGTTCGAACCCCACACCAGGACGAATTTTTCTGTAACTACGAAGTTTTTGAGAAAGCCATATAGCTTTCCTTGGTAGCCGTATGACTGTGCTCGGGTGGATGTCAATGAGTAATTATTCACTTATTACAGATCTACTCCACCTTGGGGGATTCCTTTAAACATTTGACCTACTAAGTATATCTACAGCCTCTTCACTCCAAGTGATGCGAAGGCCCCAACTTCATCCCTTACAGTGGCGCCACATACACCGACATCCCCACGCTGCTGGAGCACGTCCCTGTGAGTGTAAATACACCAATCCTACATTTTGAGACTGTTGACATCGCTAGAAATGGGTCGTCTTCATTCCTGAAGGACTGGCACACAAGAGATTCACCAGAACCGACCAGAAATCAAGATCGGCATCAATCTTCCTCTTCCCCATGCCCCAAATCGCCGGTTCAACAACCAAGTGTTCAATATCAAGACCAGATTTCATATCTCTGCAGGGGCAAAGAAATAAGCCCCAGTGTGCAAGACATCGATTACGGATTTACATCGTTGCCTGTGTGACTCGCTGCAGACGGACTCCACGCCAGTTCTGAGGGCGTTGGACTGCTGGCCCAACACTTCAAAGCAGAGCTGAGTTACATGCTCTATCACTGGCAGCTGACCCCGCTTATATCACGGAGCAGAGGGCCAAGGCTCTGCTCTTGGGACGAGGCCCCACCAACGTCACCCAATGTTCCTCCACTGGCATCGCTGGAGCACGTAGGTGCAGTGGGTATGCGGCGAGGCGGGTGCACCTATGTGCATTGGGTGTGGGGGGGGGGGGGGCACATACGTGAGCCTGGACAGAGCAGCTGGTATGGCCCGCGGAGAGCAGATATGGTTCCAGACGTGGCTGTCAATGAGGAAAACTATTGATAAATGCTTAAGAATTGGGCTTCATTCCTTCATTCCTCTCACTTAATGTCCTACCTGTCGTAAGGTGTTGTTCCAAAAGGTTTTTGTCTCAACTGTACTATTTTCATGCCCATTTTAATGAAAAAGAAAAGAAGTAGGATAAAATACTATTAAAGGCATCGATAAAGATCACAGAAACTGTCGTCAACCATAACAAACACACAGTGGCTGAACTTAGCAGAGCTATTGAGGAAGTGCAGAGATGTCAGCTGGACCTATTACCTGCTGAACTAAGTGAAGTCAAAAGACTTCGAGGCAAAAAGCTGGGATGAAGTACCCAAAGAGAAGAGCAAAAGGCTAGAAGGCAACAAAGTTCCATTTGCCTCAAACAGATACACGGAAACCAAATGGCCCACATGAAGCGCTAATATTAGGTTGTATTAAGGTCGACGCCAGCGGGTCTCGTTTGGAACCAGCCAGCACACCTGTTTCCACTGTATATGGCTGCGAGCGACTTCAGCGTGATTACTTTCGGGCCTGCCGCCTTGGACCGCACGCACGGAGAGGACCCAGGTGCCAGCTGACTTCAATTACGGAGTTTGCCCGGTTGGAGTGGAGGACCAAAACCAGACCCCCTTAACAAAGTGTCTGCACGTGTAGAACGCCGCCGCCGCCTCGGGGAGACGAACGTTATCTTCCCCATTTGCCGTGACCATGCCGGGGAACAAAGGGCCTCGTTCCGGTTGCTCTTTGGTGTGCCAAGCACCGCGACAAGCTGGCGGGCATCGTCTCCGACCCAAGCACGAGGAACCACTTTCGGCGTTTTCGTGACCTTGCGTCCGGCCTCGAGCGGCGGGTGTCTTTGATTATCAGCAGATGTCGGTGACCCGCAGAAACCTTCGACTGGCCGGAGGCCATCACCTACCAGTCAACGCTACCTCGACGACAACCTTCTCTCCCTCAGACTCAACATGTGACGTGGGCGTGGCCCTAAGTGCAGTGGTGTGTTTGTGCGCACAAGTTTGTGTTGTTTGTGATCTGGGCCCCTCCCACCCCGGCGTGGGCGTCCTCAACCTAGGGACTTTGGGGAACGAGAAGGCTATAAATGTCGAGAACGAATGCGGCAGATCAGCTCACTTCGCCTCATTTAAAGCCTCTCTTAGCCTCACTGGAGCCTCACTTCAGTCTCTAACCATGTTGTAAAAAGATGTAAATAAACCCCCTTGTAATCTTCCTCCCATCACTTAACTCTTTCACTTGGCGGCACTCCTGTCCTGGTGAAGGTGGGAACGGGTGTCGAAGCTTGACCACGGTTCCGTCAAGCGAGCAGCAGCAGCAGCAGCGAGCTAGCAACGACGCCGAACCGACCCATCATCGCCAACAACTGGTGGCAGCGGCAACAACTGGTTGGCAGCGGTGTGATGAACCGGGTGACATGCTGCTGCATCTGCGGGTGAGTGTTTGGTTTTTGCTTTGGATCCTCCAGGCTTCAAATTCTGGGTTAATAATTTGAACTGCTGGTTGATCGGGTGTTTGTATGTCTGTCGCACAGGGGTAGTTGCACAGAATCACCATGAGCGAGCAAAACCAATATTTAAAAGCAGCGACCGTGGACCTGACGAGGTTGTCGAGGACAGAACTGTTGTTCTTGTGCGACGAGTTAAGTGTGGATGTGGAGGAAAGAGCGGAAGATTCGGATATTGTCCAGGCAATCCAAAATTTGGAAACGGAGGAAGAGGATGATTTTGAAATTGCTTGGGATAATATGCAGAAGTGGGCAAAAGAAGAGCAGCGTAAAACAGCTGAGGAAGTACAGCTACAGGAGCGTAAAAGCGCTGAGGAAGCGGAAAGAGTGAGACTAGAGGCACAGCTACAGGAAAGTAGAAGAGCTCGGGAAGCGCGTATGCAGAAACTAGCAGCGGAGCTAAAAGAGCTTAAACTCGAGGCTGAGAAAAGGCGGCTCGCAAAGCTCAACGGGCTTAATGGGGACGAAGTAGCAATGAGTGACGCTATCTCCGTCCAGACAGGGCCATCAATGTTCCAGTCCATCGCCGAGTTAGAGAGACGTGACGCCGTAAGAAAGGATGGCGAATTGGCGCACAACAGGCATGGATGGCACACGACAGAGCACGGCCAAAATAGAGAGGCTACAGAGACCGTCTCCGAGTTAGCTAAGTGTAACTCCGCGAGAGCTCGTTCAGAAAACGAGTGGAGAGGGCATGGATGGCGTCGGACAAAGCCGAGCCAAGAGAGACTTCCCAAGCTAGCTAAACAGATCGTCGCCCAGTCAGGTAGTCGCAAACCTGCGAATAAGGGCCGAGAAACGGAGTCTAACCGGCACCCGCGGTTTAGAAGAGAGAGAGCTCCGAAGATAGGCTGTGCAGTGAGAGTAGAAACCGTGGCCGATTTGGTTAAGCGTGAGGACGCTAGAAAGGGGCCTGTACAGGCGACTAACCGGCACGGGTATGAAAGGGATAACTTCCCCAAAGGTAGACGTTTCGAAAAGGAAACAAAGGGAAGCCCTTTAGTGATTAAGAATCGTGGCAACTGTGAGTTAAAGCGTCACTGCGGCGTCAGTGAACAAGCCAATGTTGTGGCTACCTCGGCGAAGCTGGCGAATAAAGAGTGTGGAGCTGCTGTTGGGTTAAAACGCAGTATTGAACGCCATGCTGAGAAAAAGGACGAGAGCCCGATTCTAGATGAGCAGTGCGTTTCAGAGGAAACCACTCAGAGCGTGAGTGACCAAGCCAGTGTTGTGGATATCTCGGCGAAGCTGGCGTATCAAGAGTGCGAAGCTGCTGTTGAGTTAAAACGCAGTAGTGAAAGCCAGGCTGAGACACAGGAAGAGAGCCCGATTCGAAAAGAGCAGTGCGTTTCGGAGGAAAGCACTGAGAGCGATGAGCCAGCTGCAGAGGACTACCTTCAGGGGAGCGAACTGCTCAATTCCGGGGCAGCTGAAGGTCCGTCTGTCAGCTCTGTTGAGATGACCATCTGTTGCGAAGGCAAAGAGGTCAATTTGCCGCCTAAGGAAGGATCAGGCAAGTCATGTAAAGGGCTGGAGGAAACAGTCTTGGTTCAGGCGGTGCGCGCGGAAAGTTCAAAGCGAAAAAGGAAGAGGGCAAGAACCAAAAGGAAACGGTTGAAATGTCAGGCCCTAAATTCGCGTGCGCGTACAGGTGCTAGTGTTAGCACAGATGACAATGCGGCAGAAGGGAAAGAGAAGCCTTCCCGCATTAGAGCTCGCAAGCTTGCGGCTAAAGTTACTGGTCAGGCGACACGCGTGGATTGTTGTAAACCTGACCGCAGTAACAGAAAGGGAAGACCGCATCTTCCAAGCAGAGCAGGAGGGGGGTTTTTCAAAGGGCATCGACCTGCGGGAAAGCCCGGACAACCCGTACCTGACAAGAAGGCGGAAAGGGAAAAAGCAAAGCGGCCCGAGAGACCGGGAGGCGCTAGGTTGCGCGACCCTCTGCGTATGCGTGCACAGGGATTGAGCAATAGGGACCCCGCACGCAGGCGTCTTCACCGCGCGCAATTGAAAAGAAGGATGCGTCCTTCACTTTCGGCACTGGATTCCCGGAAGCGCGCAGGGCGAAAGGGTAGCCGAGCTCAGTGCTGGGGGCGAGAACAAAGAACAGCTTCTCGCGCTGGTCGCTGTGCGTCGCCAAGAGCCGGTTCTCGACTTTGCATGCCCTACCAAGGCTTTCTGAGCGTGTCGAGGGGGCGCGGAGACGACAGAGGGAGTCGTAGATGGCTTTTTTCAGTGGCCTTTTGTAGCGAAATGACCGCAGTGTCATCAGTTAAAGCGCGACCCCAGAGGGCGCGTCTGAAGGGCTAATCACTTCGACACGGCGGAGGTGAGTCAGCTTTCACCCCCGCGTAGCCATTCGAAGTAGCGGGTTTTTTGTTCCTTTTTTTTTTGTGTGCTAAATCGTGAAGGGAAAGGCTACTTTGTTTGGGCTAAAGATTTGGAGCTGACGAATGTTACTGTGTTTTCTCTTAAAATTGAGAAAGATTAAAGTCTGAATTAGAAATTAGTGCCAGTTTGCCGTGCTACCAAGTGATAGGGGCACTTACACGAGTGCAGCGAAGATTCCCGTGTAGACGATGTGCCGTTTGCTTAGGTGGTCTCGTTTAGAGCAAGCGTCTTTGTTTCTGGCACACGTTTCTTTTTGTATCTTTAGTAGATTCAGACGTGTCAAACTTGGTTGAGATACCAAGATCAATGCCTTGCGAAAGGCAAAGAAAGTGCGTGTATTTGTGTTAATTTGCGTACTCGTGTTTACTGGCGTGTGGTTAGTCAGCCGATTGTGGTATTCGGAGATTAACCGAATGAAGTGAAGATGCAGAATTTTGTGGAGAACAGCTGTAGCAGCTTGTGTATAGGTTATGGTGCCTGACACAATGAGTTTAAGAGAAGTTTTGCGCCAGTACTGGAATGAGTACAAATTTTGATGAGCGGTCGTATCTTTGTGAGGTTAACTGGAGCAGTTGATTCTCACTCTCGAGCGATCAAGGTTCTTTGAGAAGAGCCAGCGGATTAAACTGAGCGTGGGCCAAATTTTAAGGAGACTTTCGATATTCGGGTGGTATTGGGGATCAGAGCTTGATTGATAAGGAATGGAGTTTCTATTCAAAATTTGTAGGCTTTGACACACCACCGCTTATCGTACAACGTGGCAGTCTGTCTTTGGCGACCTCAGATGTGACGCGGACGCTCGCTTTGACCCTAAATTCGGGCAAAATTGAGGGGTCAGTATTCTGGAGCAGGATTTTGTTTGGAATTAAAAGGAAGCCTGGTGGGTCTTGAGTGAATTCCGGGCGCTTGCGCGTGGAGCGGTGCTTTGTTGTTTGGAACCTCCCATCTGTGCTTTCCTTTGTTGGTGGTTTGGTGTTTTGGGTTTGCCTTGGGAGTTGATGTTGCAAGCCAAGATATCAACGCGGACGCGAGCCCATCTCTTCCTGCCCAGCGGTGGGGAACGCTGGCCATTCGAGATTTTCCGGGCCGCGGAGGAGCTATTAAGGTCGACGCCAGCGGGTCTCGTTTGGAACCAGCCAGCACACCTGTTTCCACTGTATATGGCTGCGAGCGACTTCAGCGTGATTACTTTCGGGCCTGCCGCCTTGGACCGCACGCACGGAGAGGACCCAGGTGCCAGCTGACTTCAATTACGGAGTTTGCCCGGTTGGAGTGGAGGACCAAAACCAGACCCCCTTAACAAAGTGTCTGCACGTGTAGAACGCCGCCGCCGCCTCGGGGAGACGAACGTTATCTTCCCCATTTGCCGTGACCATGCCGGGGAACAAAGGGCCTCGTTCCGGTTGCTCTTTGGTGTGCCAAGCACCGCGACAAGCTGGCGGGCATCGTCTCCGACCCAAGCACGAGGAACCACTTTCGGCGTTTTCGTGACCTTGCGTCCGGCCTCGAGCGGCGGGTGTCTTTGATTATCAGCAGATGTCGGTGACCCGCAGAAACCTTCGACTGGCCGGAGGCCATCACCTACCAGTCAACGCTACCTCGACGACAACCTTCTCTCCCTCAGACTCAACATGTGACGTGGGCGTGGCCCTAAGTGCAGTGGTGTGTTTGTGCGCACAAGTTTGTGTTGTTTGTGATCTGGGCCCCTCCCACCCCGGCGTGGGCGTCCTCAACCTAGGGACTTTGGGGAACGAGAAGGCTATAAATGTCGAGAACGAATGCGGCAGATCAGCTCACTTCGCCTCATTTAAAGCCTCTCTTAGCCTCACTGGAGCCTCACTTCAGTCTCTAACCATGTTGTAAAAAGATGTAAATAAACCCCCTTGTAATCTTCCTCCCATCACTTAACTCTTTCACTTGGCGGCACTCCTGTCCTGGTGAAGGTGGGAACGGGTGTCGAAGCTTGACCACGGTTCCGTCAAGCGAGCAGCAGCAGCAGCAGCGAGCTAGCAACGACGCCGAACCGACCCATCATCGCCAACAACTGGTGGCAGCGGCAACAGTTGGTAGCTGCCGACCGTGAGACCGTTCTCTCTGCACCAGAGAGTGACACTAGTGCTCAGGTTTCTTAGGATGCTGTGGGCACACAAACGTGGTGAATTTCTCACAAGAGGTGCTCGCACCTAACTCTTTCAGGCTCCGGACAATTGCGCATGAAGCCTCCGCCTTAGGGAGCATTTCCAGGAGCACACCAGCAACAAACCACCGATTCAGATAACTTGTGGGCACCAAATGAACACTGCGACAGACACCTTGATATGTACGTATCTGCGGTGCAGAAGGATATAGTCAAGGCATTCGGAAAACAACAGCCGGGCAACAACAATCTTTACAACAAAGTATGCAAGGTTGTGCAAAGATATCCTAATAAGCCGGCTAACAAGGGTGGGGCTATAGTAATTCTAAACAAATTGGAATAGTTAGGAGAGCCACTGCCAACTTGATGATACTGGGTTTTACAGAAAGCTTCCGAATGTGCGCACACGTAAACTAGTACAGAAATGGAGGACATTGTCGCTAAACTTGCTCAGGACTGTAGAATAACCAAGGTAGTGCTAAAATCAGTGTTGCTGAGCAATCCAGTTGCAAGCTAGTTTTATCTTCTTTAAATACATAAAGCTAACCATCCTAGCAGTCCAGTAGTGTTCAGCGATGGGGCAGTGAGAGAACATCAAGTTGTATTAATTTTCTCATCAAGGACATCTTACTCAGTTTTCCTTCTTACATCAAAGACACTATCATTTCCTTCAGGAGATTACTAACTTGAGCGCCCCAGTACAGGAGTCCTTGTGATGACCATGGATGTTTGCTCCCTCAATAAAAATATTCCACTCGTGGATGGCATAGCAGCAACACTAGCAGCCTCAAGAAAATAATGGCGCGTGCCCACGGCGGGGTATGCGCCATCATGGAGGAAGAAAAAATCTCTGCCTCTCCCGTGAACGAGAGTAGAGTAAGCATGAAATGTTTACGGGCCTACTGTCATCTCGGTGGACACCCGAACCGCACCGTACAGGAAGGGAGGAACGCCACCACCCGTTCAGCGCGATGCCTTGCCATTTGAACGCAAGGTTTTTTGAGGAAAGGAAATGGCGCAGTAATTCTCTGCCATCTCGGTGGACACCCGAACCGCATCGTAAAGGAAGGGAGGAACGCCACCACCCGTTCGGCGCGATGCCTTGCCCTTTGAACGCAGCGCTTCTCCCCCGGATCACATATGACAACGAAGTGTAACGTGGCATTTATGTGCTTTTTCTGCACGCGTTATTAGAAATCGGAAATTATAATTCCGTGCATTATCAAACCCACAGCTCCACTGATATCTTGATAAACATTGAGAAGGCACTGGCAGCAGTTATTTTTTGTCTCGTTTGGAGACCAACCGGCGCTTGCATGCCGGTCGCGTAGGAGGGCTTAGAGAGTCTCGTTAAATCTCGTTAAGTCTCGTACGGTGCCCGGATGTTCTCGTTTCAGAGCCCGGATGACTGGAATTCAGTGCCCGGATGAGTGGATTTCAGTGCCCGGATGAGTGGATTTCAGTGCCCGGATGAGTGGATTTCAGTGCCCGGATGACTGGAATTCAGTGCCCGGATGAGTGGATTTCAGTGCCCGGATGAGTGGATTTCAGTGCCCGGATGAGTGGATTTCAGTGCCCGGATGACTGGAATTCAGTGCCCGGATGATGGCTCTCGGTCTCGGCGTGACGTCACCACACTGCCGACAACGGGAGCTAAAAGCATTTCATGCTTAAAAATGCTCTGCCTCTCCCGTAACCGAGAGTAGAGTAAGCATGAAATGTTTACGGGCCTAATGTCATCTCGGTGGACACCCGAACCGCACCGTCAAGGAAGGGAGGAACGCCACCACCCGTTCAGCGCGATGCCTTGCCATTTGAACGCAAGGTTTTTCGAGGAAAGGAAATGGCGCAGTAATTCTCTGCCATCTCGGTAGACACCCGAACCACACCGTAATGGAAGGGAGGAACGCCACCACCCGTTCGGCGCGATGCCTTGCCCTTTGAACGCAGCGCGTCTCCCCCGGGCCCGTGTGCGGCTTTGCTTCGATGCGCGAAGCCCCTAAGAGATCACGTATGACAACGAAGTGTATCGTGGCATTTATGTGCTTTTTGCACGCGTTATTAGAAATCGGAAGTTATAATTCCGTGCATTATCAAACGCACAGCTACTGATATCTTGCTAAACATTGAGAAGGCACTGGCAGCAGTTATTTTTTGTGACTCCTTTGGAGACCAACCGGCGCTTGCATGCCGGTCGCGTAGGAGGGCTTAGAGAGTCTCGTTAAATCTCGTTAAGTCTCGTACGGTGCCCGGATGTTCTCGTTTCAGAGCCCGGATGACTGGAATTCAGTGCCCGGATGAGTGGATTTCAGTGCCCGGATGAGTGGATTTCAGTGCCCGGATGAGTGGATTTCAGTGCCCGGATGATGGCTCGCGGTCTCGGCGTGACGTCACCACACTGCCGACAACGGGGGCTAAAAGCATTTCATGCTTAAAAACTAGGAGGGAGCACGACGTCACAATCTTGAAGCCTAGTCATAAAAAATATAATGGAAAGCATCATGGGAAATAGGCCCTCACGTGACAAGGCAGCGGTAGCTCTTAGCCGGATTTCGGTATTCAGTTTCGGTCTCTCGCTCTACGAGCAACTGCGCGACCATCTGCTTGTGTTCACTGGCGGCTGCGTGCTGAGCGCAAACTGCTCGCTCGCCGCAGCGGGCCAGCGGCAACCATCCCCGAGCGACGCGTGCGCTGACTGCGGCGCAGTGGAGACATTGGAGCACATGCTCCTTCGCTGTGCCGCTTCTGCAGTGCCGCGTCGCGAGATGCTCGCGGCCTACAGGGCGCTGGGAATCATCCCGGACAGTCTCGAAGCGCTCCTGTGGCCGCCCGGCTGTGCGCGCACCCGTGACAGAACAATGGTGAGCCTCTGTGCGTTCATGAGCAGGCGGGCTTGACTTCCCGCTTGCTCTTCGCCAGGTAGTGCACGCGTGACACGAACGCTCCGTCGGCGCTACCTCGGACGGTATACGCGGTCGGGCGCCCCACCCCGGCCGCTAGTGCAGTGTGCCGCGCGCGCGATTAGTCCGGGACAGGACGCTACGTGCGCGCGGCTATGTCCACACAGTTTACTTCTTTTAGTAAGTGATTGTGCGCAGTGGCCGGCAGACCCCGCGCAGGGGCAGACGTAAAGCCGCCGGCACTCTCTCTCGGCAGCGAGAGAGAGAAATACTTCACTGCTGCATTTCACGTCGGAACCGCCTATGTGCGCGATCATATTCGGCGCGACTTGTGCCTCGAGAATAGCGGAGAACGGCGGGCCCATGAGCGGGCCGAAGTCCGCCTGCCCGAGAAATAAGAATCTTGCGCAGCGCGCCGGAGCGCTCGTTAAACACGTCCGTCCGCCGTGAGCGCTCTGAAAGCCACTGCGACTTGTTTTAGAGGCTCTTTTTCTTCGCCTATTCTCGAGTTCTCCGCTTACAGCATGCGCTGAAATAAACGCTCCGTATGTGTGTATAACGACGAAAGGAATTCGTCTCCACTCTCTTTATGAACCACAGTTGAACAGTGACGCGGTCGCGGCCGCACCCTTTGATGAAAAGTTTACCTGCAGTTTTCTACAGTGCTCCTCAAAACTCAAGAGTGTAATCAATAAAAGTGTTGAGACGCGGAGCCTTCAGACAACCTCGACCTCGGTACACATTCCGCCAAAGCTGCAACACAGGCGCTGCGCTACATCGAAGCACGGACGTTCACTAAAAAGCACCGCTGGTTGGCAGTCTGGTAACTGTGGAGGGCCTATTTCCCAAGAGTCAGTGCGCGAAAGGGCCCTCGGCAGCGGCGTCAGAGGAGGATGGCTTGCAGAGGCTGAGCGCACTCTCTGCTAGTTTTTTTTTTTTTCTCCATGGCGCCAATGACCAGCTAATTGTCGCAGAACCCTGGTGGATACGTCTACTTACTGCACAGTGCCAGGATATGGGCGCGTGTTTTCTATCGGTGGATTTCAATGCCCGCTTACAGATAAAATATCGCACTCTTTTTCTTCGTTGTTAGTATGTGTCTGAAACAAAACGTGTAGAAAAGCAACTATTGCAATAGGCAGTCTTAGCAAAGCACACGCAGACACCCGTAAAGGGATATCGTACGTTAAAAATAGAGCGCCTCCTATTGCGCACGCTCTAAACGCGACTTCGAGACGAGCCCTAAAGTCGACTTGTTTTACGTACGCCATTTCCCAGGATTAGCGTGCATGCCGAGTTATCTCATTTTCTAGAAAGCTCGGTTTCTTCACGATTCTAATTCCAAACCCAACAGGCTGCTTCCATAACTAATCATGAAGAGAAGTTTATTTGGAGCTTGGAGCATACAATTAAGGGAAAGCCGTCCCTCTGCAAAACAGAACAAACACTACGGTGACCGATGTCGCCCGATGAAACACACATACATACACTCACAAGCAACGCAAGTGTCCAAATTAAAAAGTTCAGGAGGAGCCAAACGCGCGGGGGAAGCATGCGGGAGGAAGACCGCGCACCAATTCCGCGCACAAACATCGCGCACTACACTGGCGCGCAACACTTAGTATGGCAGGAGCCGCATTGTCACACGGCCCCTGCTTGCGACGATGAAGCGGGTGCTCCACCGTCGCAGGAACTCTTCTTCCGGCGGCATCACTCTGTCTAAGCACGCCTGCTGGAACAGGCGTGCTCGCACTCGCAGCAACATCGGAAACATGGTCCATTGGGGCTGACCCTGTAAGCAAGCGGCGCCTCCCTGGCGCCACAAAACAAAGGCACCTACACACAGCAATAGCCGCACAAGCGTATCGCGCGGCCTGGTGCGGGAGTCGAGACAAACAAAAAACGTACGCGACATCAGTCGCCAAAACGTTCTTGCCACTACACACTCAAACATGGCGTGCTCGAGAGTCTCGGTCTCGCCGCTCTGCGGACACCGTGAAGAGGGTGCGATGCCCCATGCTGCGACGCGGACTCCCGTCGGCAAGACCATCCAGCCATCGCGGCCAGCCGAAATCGCGGACGTCTGGTGGAAGCGTGTGAGGCGTCGTCTCTCCACCGCACCTGCGCGTGCTCCGCTCTAGCTGTTCAGGTGTAGCCTCCTGAATAGTAAGGAGCTCGCAAACGCGGGAGGCCTGCGTCTGAGAGACGTCGGCCTCGGACAGGGTAGCGGTGAGAGACTCGGCCGTCCGACAGACATACCGGAAGAACCCCGGCTGCTGTTCGGCTGAAGGACCTACAAGGTGACCCAAAAAGAGGCGCCGCGACGTCCCGAGGAGGTAGGCGAGAAGACCTCTCCCTGGGTAGTCAGTGGCGCTGACCAGGTCGTGGACGCCTTGGACAGCGAGCACGCTGCACATTGTGCGCAGGTTGAGCAGGTTAATCCCGCCCATGCGCGTGGGAAGGCGGAGGAGCGCGCGAGCGACGGTCTCCGTCTTTCCCGCCCAGAAAAAACTGCCACAAAGTGTGGCCAAGCGGCGCGTTAAAGTGCGCGGCGAGCATGCGACGCGAGCGATGTAATAGAGCTTGGCGCACACGGAAGATCTGATGATAAATGCCCGCTCCGACAGCGACAGGCGAAAAAGCGCTGCTACTGCCAGACGCTGCTCTGCGGTCACTTTCAACTCAGTCCACGTTTCGCGGGCTACCTCCCCTGAGGAGAGGAACACTACTCCTAGGACCTTAACCGCCGAGACCCACTCTACATCGCCAAGCAGGTCTGACGAAAAGGCCCCGAAGCGCAGGGCTTGGCTCTTGCCCCTTTTAAGCAGGGCACCGGACAGCTCGCTGTAATTCGAAAAAAGCCGTAAGAACGCTACGTAGCTGTCCTCGTCCCGCAAAACAGGGACACCTTCACCTGACCTTGGCTTGGCAAAGGGAAACCGCGCACCGATGGACTAGTTGCTCTGCGACGCATGAGCGGGTCTAAACATAAAACGAACAACATTGGCGACAGGGGACAGCCCTGTCTAAAGAAACCGCCATCGCGCTAGCCATCGCTGACCCACGTACGCGCACAGTCCTCAGCGACTCCAAAAGAGCGATACAAAATTACTCGGCAGGTTTTATCTGCCACCCCGCTGCACGCATCCTTCGCGGCTGCACTCCCGACCATAAGATCAACCTGGTCTGGGTACCCGCCCACGCGGGAAACTCTGGAAACGAAGGGGTCGACCGACTAGCCCGAGGAATAACCAACCGGGCGGCCGGCCCCACGGACCCAGAAGCTCTTGCCGAGGCTCCCCAGACCTTTGCCGAAATTACCAACCTCTACAGAGAGATGAGACGCCAGTTCCCGCCTCCACACCCCGACTTGAATCGAGCGCAAGCCACCTGCTCCGCAGGTTGCAGACACACTCCATCCTTAGCGATTCTAGACTTTCACTCATCACGGACGAGGAATACGACCCCTTCTGCCAAAATTGTTACCAGGGAGAAATCGCCACCCAGGCTCACATCCTCTGGGGTTGCGCGGGAAATCCGCCCCCTCGAACCTTACTGCCAGCTCCCTCCGAAGACGGATGGAACCAACTCCTCAGAAAGCAAGACAAGAGCATCCAACTGGCACTCATTTCGTGGGCCCAGGAAGTCGCCCCCACCTGGGGGCTACACCAAGCCCACCTGCCGTAAATCCCGCCAATCTATGGCAATAAAGTTGTTTCGCTCTCTCTCTCTCTCTCTCTCTAATGCCGCGTTCTATTCTAAAGTGGTCGCTCAACGAGCCGTTAAACAACAAACGAGCTGTAAGGCCAGAGTAAAGCTGTTCTAGACAGACCACGAACTCCGGCGGAAAGCCGAAAGCCCCGAGGACGCCGAAAGGGTAGCAGTGCTCGACACGATCAAAGGCTTTCGCCTGATCGAGTGAGACGAAACAACCGGCTATTCCCTTTCTCGAAGTGAACGTGAACAAGTCACGCGTTAGTGGTAGAGACGAGAAAACCTAGCGTGCGGGCACGCTGCATGTCTGCGCAGGGCTTACGAGCACCCGCTAAAACCTTGCTCAATCTTTTGGCCAGCAGCGACGCCGCGATCTTGTAATCTGCATTAAGCAGAGTGATCGGGCGCCACGCCTGCGGGTCAGATGGACACCCGCCTGGCTTCAAGATGAGCACTACACGACTGTCTCTAAAAGACTCCGTCCTCTCGCCGACCCTGACAAAGGCGTTCACCATCCGGAGGGGGTGTTCCTCCAGTACGGTGTAGAACCTGACATAGAAGCTGGTGGGAATGTCGTCAGGGCCTGGAGCTGAGGCGGTCTTCATGCCCCTGACTGTCTTGAAAAGCTCCTCTGAGCTAACCGGGGCGCTAAGCTCTGTGCCAAGCTCACTCGGCACCTGTGGCAGCTGTCCGCTTAAACTACGAACGGCGTCAGCGAAGGAGGCTGAACGCCGCCGTCCGGCGCCAGAAACAAACAGTTGCGAAAAGTGACTCGTAAAGGCGTCAGAGATCACAGTCGCACTGCTGCTCCTGGAACCGTCAGGCAGAATCACCTCTTCGACGCGAACCTGCCGCGCCTCGTCTGGTCTGCCTGCTCGCACCTGTCGT
Source organism: Amblyomma mixtum (assembly GCF_055824585.1). Classification (NCBI taxonomy): domain Eukaryota; kingdom Metazoa; phylum Arthropoda; class Arachnida; order Ixodida; family Ixodidae; genus Amblyomma; species Amblyomma mixtum. Next base: position 109,261,519 of record NC_143018.1, read on the forward strand.
AGAACGGACCACGCTCGACCAATCAGTCAGCAGACATGGATCCATACGCAACGCGTCTAAACGTAAGGTGCCCCCGCCCATGTCCAGCACTGCTGACAGAGGTCGATGATCGCTAATGCGTGGGGTATTCAGGGGAAACGCGAGCACATCGCACGACACCAAACAGCACTCGAGTTCTCGCGGAAACAGGAAATTGTCTATACGGCTGGCTGACATGACCCGCTCCCAGGTGCCACCAAAACCATCGCCGAGTAGCTTAACCCACGCGTCAGTCAAACAAAACTGGATACAAATATCCCGCAGAGACCGGGCCCCGGCGTAGAGTCGCCCCTGGCCTGTACCGCAAACGTCTCGTACGGGATCCAAAACCCAATTAAAATCACCAACAAGAAAACAAAGATAAATGCGCGCCAGAGCGAAGGGAGCTGTTGACAAAAACGACGCCACCACCACGCGAAACAGAACAAGTTGACGAAAAAAAGGCTTCTACACAAAAACGGGACTTAAAATGGGAGACCTCGCGTGGGTATCGGAAATTACATTCCTGTAGGAACAGGATGTCGACGAGCTGTGCACGCGCGAAGTGCATCACCTCTCTCTGCTTGTCCGGCAATCGAAATCCCTGAACATTCAGGGAGAGGAGATGCACTAACGCCATGATGTTAAGACAGGGCGCCGACGTAATTGCTACACGGTTAAGCGGCCCTGCCATGAGCGGAGCTTGGAACCGGTTTCTTAGCCTGGGGCGGGGCAGTGCCGTCTGAACTCTCCTCAGATTCCTGCCTCGCTTGCTTCCCCGCTAACTTTCCGGTGTCCATTGCGTCTGCCGCCTGCGCTCGTAAATCGAGCGGCTGGCTCATCAGATCATAGTCGCGCGCTCCTCCCGTCGCCGCCTCTGGAGCACCGGGTGCTGTCGGGGTGCTGGTGCTGGCGATACGAGGCCCCTCCTCCTCAGATGGTTGGCGGCGGGGGGCACGGCGAGGCAGGCTATGGTCGTTTGAAGTGGTGAGGGCCTGGTGCTGCGCGGGGGGCCGGCGCTGCCGCGAAGCAAGGATGCAGTTCGGCTGGCCCATGCTTTCGTAATCAGCCGAATTCTCTATTCGGTCCCTTATCTACACTTGCGGAAGCACGACGAAGACAAAGTTGAGGTAATACTCCGTAAAATGATGAAGAGGGCACTTGACCTTCCTGTCTCCACCTCCAATGCGAGACTTCTTGCATTGGGAGTGTTGAACACCTTTCAGGAGCTCAAGGAAGCCCATCTCACAAATCAATACACGAGGCTAGCCGAAACGAAGTCGGGCCGGGACTTGCTAGCCCGGCTTCACATCCAACACGATTTCCACATCCAGGAGCGGGTCCGAGTGCCCGAACTCTGGAGACGCGCCGTCAGAGTTCGACCCCTCCCCACTAAGATGGATAAGGAAGACCATAGTGGTCGTCGCCAGGCTAGGGCGGAAGCCTTAGCGCGCCACGATGGCAACAAGCAAGGTGTCTACTACGTAGATGTAGCCGGGCCATAACATCTTATTATAAGGATAGGCACCGCGTGTACCCAGCCCCTGCAAAGGGACTGGGGAAAGCAAACGAACGCGTTCTACTTAGACTATTCACTAATACAATGCTGTGCCCGGCAGTATTAAAACATTTCGATCCCGCGTTCACTGGCAGGTGCAAACACTGTGGCGAGGTGGCTGACACCTACCACATGGTTTGGGCTTGCCAGCGCAACTCAGCTCTCTCCCCCCACCCCAACCCTACCAGAGAGGAATGGGAGGCGGCCCTGCTTGGCTGCTCGGACCTTCAGGCCCAAAAGGCTTTGGTCAAGAGGGCTAAGCTGGCGGCTTCGACCAATGGGGTCCCGGAATAGGGACTCCACCCATTGCGGGGCTATTTAAGAAAGCCTCACCTCTTTTATTAAATAAAGGCTTTTCATCATCATCTGCATGGGGGCCGGCGCATCGCCTGCACGCCGCTTGGCATCCGGCCGTGTCGTGGCCAAACGCATCGCAGCGCGAGCACCTCGGCGTGCGGCACGTTGCGCCAACGTGGCCCTCCTGCCCGCAGCGGGTGCGCACCTTCTGAACGCCACGGTAATCGCACATGGCACGGCGGCCCAGCACGGAGACAAAGTTCGGCACGGGCTTGCGGATTTTCATGCGCACCAGGCACTGCCCGTTGCCGACGTGCCGCCGGCCCTTCAGGACTGGGTAGCTCACCTCGAGCACTTTCCCGTAGGGGCTGAGTGCCGAGGCGAGCGACGCGCCGCCTACGAAGAGCGGCAGCCGGAAAACGGTGACGTTGGCGACTGCTGGGCCCACGCAGGCGACCGGAACAGGGGTGCCGATGACTCGGAAGGCCCCCTCTGCGATGAGCTATTGAGCCGCCCCAGCCGAGGCTACGGCGACGCAAAACTTGAATCCCCCTTGGTGCTGGAGTAACTCCAGCCCCTTGGGGCCAACGACCGCCTCGATGCCGTCGACAATGTCGTCAACCGAGGCCTCGATTTTCACCTCAAAGGTGAAACAGTGTGCCTTCGGGGGAGGCGCGCGAAACGTCGGTCCCCCCGGGGGGGCCGGTGGTCGCCATGCAGTTGCCGGGCCGGGGACCGGGTTCAGCAGGCGGGACGCTGGTGGGAGGTGGGGGGCCGCGGGCAGCACCTCTACCGGGCTCCTGGGACGGCAGGGCAGCAGGCGTTCTCGGGCAGCCGGCCGGGAGCCGGGAGCCGGGCGCCGGGGTGACGATCCTGGACGACGCCTCCTGCTGGGTGCGGGGTTCAGGGATCCGAGACGCTCGATGCTGAGACGCTGATTATTGTCGGACTACGCCCACCCCAGTCCTCCCAGGCAGATCCGAGAGACCAGGAACTCAAGGCCTTGCGTGACGAGGTAAGCCGCCTTTCCTCCCTCCTATACACCGCCGCCCCCTCCATGCCCCCTCAACCCACACCCCCTGTCATTAACTCGACCTCATCATGCACAGACACTTCGAGCACCCCTCTCGCAAAGAAACAGCGCACCACAGACGCCACACCCCCTCCAGTGCCCCCGGAAATAGACGCTAATTAGCAGCACACGAAGCCAAATTTGACCACAAACTAAAAGAGCTAGACACCCGCCTCGAGGCCAGATTCAATCACCTTGCCGCCACACTCATCGAAAAACGAGCAGCGCATCACCCACGCCGCACATACTTCTTCTCCAGGAGACTGCACACCGGGCAACCCTCCCCTGCTGCACATCTACACACTCGGATCTCTACGCACCTACACACCCAGGGCGTCAACACTCATCCACCGCAGCCTCACCTACAAAACTCATCACATCACGTCTGAGACGCCCTGCGTGATCACAGAAGTTATACATCACACACGTTCACTTCCTTCTATATTTATGGCAAACATATACCACCCCCCCCCCGTCCTTGCCGATGGCCCCGCTAGAATCGCTTCTGCGAAAGCTACAGCATCTAGCAGGGAAACATCCCCTACTCATCGGTGGGGACTTCAACATTCAGCATACTGACTGGGGATACACAACCACGACACATCGAGGTCGCAGGCTCTGGCTGCTCCTGCAGAACCTCCAACTCACTGTGCACAACACATTTCAGACGCCTATGCGGATCGGCAACAGTGTCAGCATGGACACCAGTCCGGACCTGACGCTAAGCCGCTGCATCCGCGGCGTTACCTGGAACAGAACGCAACATACACTGGGCAGTGATCATTACATTATACATATCACTGTCCCGTACAAACCACCCCGTCACGCAAATACAACACACAAAGTCATTAACTGGGATGCCTTTCACGCTGCACGCACCGCCCCCCCCCCCCCCCCAGACATTCCCATCGCAGACATCGACGCATGGGTGCAGTCACTCAAGCGTGACGTTCACCACAACACGCGACACATTGAAACTACAACCGAAACCCCTACCCTCGACACACGCCTAGCTCACCTCTAGGAGGCTTATCACAGCATCCTGGAACGCTAGAAAAGCAACAAACACAACAGAACGCTTAAAAAGCGGATGGCCGCGCTGAAGAAACAAATCCAACAATACACTGAGGAGCTCTGCCGATCCAACTGGGGACAGATATGTGACGGCAACGCCGGAAACCTATCCAACTAACGCACATGGCAACTCTTCCGACACCTCATTGACCCCACATGCTCCAAATCAGCAACACAGCACCATGTGTCACGCCTCACACATGAACACATTGAGGATCCTGACACCCTTCTAGACACACTTCAAACCATATACACATCTCCAGGCGGCCCCACACCTCTACCCCACTACACAGGACAAGCAAATCCCACACTCGATACCGACATCACGCAGACGGAAGTCAGAGCAGCCCTCCTGATTCTTCGCGCCAACTCCGCACCTGGTGCAGACCAGATCACAGACTCCATGCTCAGTAATCTGGATGACCAATCGATCGCCCACATTACGAAATACTTTGAACCAGTGCTGGAGAGAGGGTAACCTCCCGCTGTCGTGGCGCCACGCGAAGGTAATATTCACACCTAAACCCAACAAACCACTCATAATCCAAAACCTTCGCCCGATTTCGCTAACCTCATGCCTCGGGAAGCTCCTCGAGCATGTTGTATTAGCGAGACTCACAAGTCACATGGCGGACTACAATCTTTACCCGCATATAATGGTGGGATTTCGCTCGCTCTATCCGCACAGGACGCCATGCTGCAACTCACACACGACATTTTCGACCCGCTTCTTCCGGGTCACACCAAGTGTTAGAGATGACCGAAAATGGGAGGGGAGCGAGTAAGAACACTCCACGCACACACAATTCTTTTCAGCGCGGCGCCGTAAAAGTCCGGCTGGTACCCGTACAGCATCTCGAACGGTGTTTTCCCAGATGTCTTGTTGACGGAATTATTGATGTCGCGCTCTGCCTTGCCAAGGTTTGCGTCCCAGTCGCGCTGGCTTGGGTCGTTCATTGAAGTCGTAATGACCGGCAGAATGGTTCTATTCACTCTCTCCACGAGGCCGTTTGCCTGAGGGTGGCGTGTCGAGTTGAGCACATGGTGTATGGATCGTGCAGTGCAAAATTCTTCGAAGGCGCGCGACGTGAAACAACTGCCTCTATCAGTAATAATAGTTCTTGGAAGGCCCCTTTCAAGGACGAACTCTTCCAGTGCACGGAGCACGTGCTTCGTTGAAGTGTCGCGTGTAGCGATGAGTCTCACGAATCTTGTGAGGTTGTCAATGAATACAAGTATATACTGGTTGCGCTTCTTGCTTGGGACGAATGGCCCCATGTGATCCATGTGTATTACCTCGAACGGTCGTTTACCTGGTGGGATCGGATGTAGAAGACCTGCTCGTCTGCCGGCAGGCGCTTTGTTGTAAATACACTGGAAACACTGAGAAATATGCTTCCGGACGTAATTCCTCATTCGCTGGAACCAAAAGCTCTCTTGAAGTTTGGAGACTGTCTTGTCGACTGCGAAATGTGCCATCAAATCATGAGACTGTACCACAAATGCCTTTCTCGCGCACTTGGGTAGTACGAACTAGAACACTGTTCTTCCGTCTTGTTCGAGTTCTCTCACTAGCCTGCCTTCTCTAAGGCTGTAGCCTTTTACTTTCGCCTTCTCTTCTTTGGTACGTGCGCTCCCAGGCTTCTCCAGAACGGTTATAAGTTCTCGCAGTTCTTCATCTCCTCTCTGAAGAACATTTACTTGATCGGCGAGGTCACATGTAATACACACTTCAAACCTGTCTTCAAGCAGGGAGTCCATTTTCAGGACGGCCGTGCATCCAAGCTCGCTCAAATTGTTGGCGAAACACTCCCGATACTCGTTTAGGAGGCAAAGAAGCTCACCCTTCTGCTCTGTGGTCACTGAGGGCCCCACCTCCACCTGTTGCTCTTCGAGTGGTTGGCGATCTGCTCTCACACAGAGAATCTCTGGCTCGTCCACTCGGCGATCAAGCTCTTCAGGTACACCAACAACATCGACCTCTGTTACGCGCCCGAATCGCTGTCCTTTTCTGATAACCACTTCTTGGTCTCCGCTCGTAAAAACCGGCACGTTGATTTCCCCGTCTTTTATTTCAAGAAAGATTTCGTTCCCAAAGGTACCAAGAAAAACCGGCCCGGGAAAGTCAGATGCCGTCGACAGTGGGATCCAGTTGATCGTGTTAGGGTGCAGGACACTTTTGTCAGTAGTCTGCACACGCAACTTCGACTCATTCACAGGCTCTAAATGGGAGAATGGGCATTCTTGCTGACGCCAAAAGCGGAGGCAACAACCAAGCCTTCCGTAAGCTATGTATGGCAGTTCTGTATAAGTTCTGCCCATGATTAAATCGAGTGACAAAGCATCGTCCGGGACAACAAAAATTGGAATGTTCTTGCCTGTGACGCCGTCAATTTGCAGGTCGGCGTAACACTTTCCAATCGCTCTTGCGGACGGGGTGCCTTGGCTGCCGAAACCGTAGAGCGCTGTGGAATCTTGTCAGCACTGCGCCGCAGCGTTCCGCCGCCGACGCGCGCAAGAGGCACCCGGAGCTCCCGTTATCAATCATGCCGAGGAGTGTCATGGTCCCATTCCATGTCACTTGCTTGAGTAGCGCTCCCGGAACGACTTTCTCCTCTTCGGAGTCAGTAACTGTATTGGTCTCGTTACTTTTAGCTTTTTCAGAACAGTGACGCTGAGTGTGCCCGCTTTTTCCGCAACTTAAACATCGCATCTCGCGCCTTTCGTCCGGACAGTCGCGGGAGATGTGCCCGAATCGGCCGCAGTTGTAGCACTTCATCTCGCCTTTTTCGTTCGTCAGAGGCGGTCTCCAGTCCTTGCTCGGTCGCTCGTAGGTGCTCTTCCGCGCAGGAAGTCGTGTTGGGCTATTCGTGGTGGTCGCGCTGAAAGGCCTCTTCTCGTGCGTACTGCCGAATCGCTGCTCCTGCTCACGGTCAATGCGCTCAAACTCCATGATGTCGGGGAGGAGATTGTCGTCGTCTTCGTAGGTGCGTCCTAGTAGCATCGTACACAGCTGTCTTGAACGTAAGCCAGTCAACACTTGCACACGAGTGTCGCAGAAGTCGAGATTTGCCTCCCGACAGAGGCGAACCTTCGAGGGGAAGTATGCCGTCGTGCTCTCGTTGCGCTGCTGCACGCGCTCCTGCATCTGTCTCCACCTTTCTGCCGCTCGGGTCTGGCCACAGAAGGTGCGGCGGAAGTGGTATGAGAAACTTTCCCAAGACGTGGACACCTCGACTCGCGAACGCAGCCAGTCCTTGGCAGGTCCAACGAGGTGGCATTTAGCCGTTTCTAACCGTAACTCTTCTGGCCAGCGGTGTAAGGTCGCCGTCATTTGGGTGTTTTCGAGCCACTCCTTAGCCGATGCAGCGTCTCCACCTCCATCGAAAACCGCGATGTTCTTACTCAGGTCAGGCATCACATGATAGCTGGGTGTTGCCGCGCTCGGAGTTCCTGATGGATGGACGAGTCGCTCCAATAGGCTTGTCAGAAGCCGGTCCTTTTCACGCATTGCGCTTAGCAGCTCCGTCACAGTAACGCTCTCGCTCGCCCTAGCGCCATCCTGGGCGTCGCTGGTGTCCGCTCCTTCTCCAGGTGTATCGCTCATGATTCGCTCTGCGCACACGCCCAAGTCACTGAATTCGCACTCGCAGTCTTCTCCGGTTCTTGTTGGCTTTGATATCCCACTTCTGATTTGTTAGAGATGACCGAAAATGGGAGGGGAGCGAGTAAGAACACTCCACGCACACACAATTTTTTTGGGGAATAAAAACGGATATATTGTGGTTACAATTCAAGTTCGCGCACTTCAAAAGGGTTCGCACTGTCTTACTCGCACGTCCGCTCAGATCGCTCGCGCACCACACACTCTCGCTGCGCTTCTTGCCGCCGACGCTGATGAGTCGACGCGCCGCACTCGAGAAAACACAAAACATCACAAACACAAACGGCGTCCTGACGGCGCCGGGAAGAATGGAAGAGGATAGGCAAGCGATGCGGTATGCATTCCGGACCGACGAACGCACCGAGCCACATTCACGTGAGCGCCACTCGAGTCAGGCGATGCGGTATGCACTCTGGACCGACCGGCGCACCGAGCCACATTCACGTGAGCTCCACTTGAGTCGAGGACACGACTGGCGCCGTCTCGACGGGAGTAGGCGCCGATGAGAAATTGCGTCGTACGATCGCTTACACAAGGAAGTCTTAGCTTTGGATCTCTCCAAAGCTTTTGACCGAATTGTAGATCAGGTGATCATGACTAGTCTATCCCTATTGAATATGGGTGCGTGCACATATGCCTACATTCAAGCATTCCTCACTGACCGCACGGCTGAGATACACTTCGGCCCTCTGTCTTCCCCCTCCTACACGTTTCAGATTATCGGCACCCCTCAAGAGTCCGTCCTTTCCTCCTTTCTCTTTAACATTACCCTCATCCCCCTCGCTCGAGAATTGGCAACTATTCCCGACCTGAAGCACATTCTTTATGCCGACGATATCGCCCTGTGGACCACCCACGGCAGTGACGGAGACATAGAGAACACCTTACAGGAAGCCCTTACCCAAAATTACGCACGGACCATCGGACTGTCTTGCTCCCCAGAGAAGTCCGAACTGCTCTTCATCCGGCCTAAGAACCACCGCTGTCCCCGCTCCCCCATTGCCATTGAATTGAATGGTGACCTGGTACCTGAGGTTGGCACCCTACGTGTATTGGGCCTGCACATCCAGAACGTTGGCAAAAACACCACCACCCTCAAGAAACTCAAGCAGGTTGTAGGCGCGATATCGCACCTCATCCGCTGGGTTTCGGGACATCATAGAGGCATAAAGGAGCGCGACCTATGTCGCCTCATTCATGTCTTTGTTCTCAGCCGCGTGCTGTACACTACCCCATACTTACAACTGTCCAAACATGACATAAACGCTTTGGATGCTTTGATTTGCAAGGCATTCAAAGTAGCACTTCATCTTCCCCTCAACACACCCACAGACAGATTACTAGGCCTGGGCCTCCACAACACGATCGGGGAACTGGTGGAGGCCCACCGACAAGCCCAATACATCAGCCTCACACAAACTTCCACAGGTCGGTATATCCTGGACTCCCTGGGAATCAAAATACCGGCCAACAACCCAACCCTTCTCGCCATCCCACGATCCCTTCACCGAGAGCTCCTCATCAGGCCACTCCCGAGGAATATGCACCCGTGCCACCATTAGCAGCACCGCAGAGCCCGTGCGAAGGACTCCATCGAGCGTACGGCTCCGAGCCGGACACAGTATGGGTGGACGCTGCCTGCACGGGTGATGAAGCGACAGCAGCTGTGGTGGACTCCTCTTCATCCACCCTCCTCACCCTACCTCTCCCTCCAGACACGTCCCCAGAGGCTGCAGATGAAGCGGCCATTGCACTTGCTATCACTCGCACGGAAGCCCGGTATAATTTAAGTTACTCTAAAACTGCGATTCTAAATTTTGCTCGAGGCCGAGTTCATGTCCCTGCTTTTTTTACCAATCCAATCCAAACTTTATTTTATTTTACAAATGTGCATACAGTCTTTAGGATGAGCCACAGGCCGAAAGCTAAAGAAAATAGCTTGAAAATGCCTGTGACTCATCTAAGAGCCATTACAAAATAATAAAATAAACACATGCATACAACGGTGGCAGATCGCATACGAGCACACTGTAGAAAGAATTTATAATATTTACGATTGAACTGATGGGTACACATAGATGTAGTTTGAAACTAGAAAAAAACAATTAAAACTGAACAAATGTATTTGAAAGTTATACACTGCTGGGTTGATTACAAAGGGGAAAAGGACACCGATACATACACAAACTACAATATATGAAAAGAAGTTATGGAATATTATTTACAAAGTACACTTTTAAATCATGTGGTCGGAGGTTATACATGCTCAGCTGGTTAGATTCGTAGCTGTTTAGAACATTAGGTATAAGGAAGTTAAGTGCTTGTTTACCATAGTTAGTTCTAGCTCGTGGAAGTGTCCATTTTGCAGTTGATCGGGTTTGAACATACTTTTCTATGGGCTTTAACAATGCGATATTAAGCAAAAAATTACATATTGATGGTGAAGAAAATTTGAGATAGTATAATAGGCGGTACTCAAGAAAAACATTGACACGAATTACTTCATACTTAGTAAACAATTCAGCCGTATGGGCAGTAAAACTGGCACCTGCGATAATCCTGATAGCTTTCTTTTGGAGAATTAGAATTTTCTGTAGATTTGTTTTGGATGTGGTAGCCCAAACTATGTGGCAATAGTTAATGTGTGATTGGAATAGGGCATGATAAATAATTCGTTTTACACAGGGAGGAAATTCAGTGCGGTACCGAGCAAGAAAACCAACGGAAGGAGCTAATTTCTTGCGAAGATGTGTTGCGTGTGCGGTCCAGCTCATACAGGCGTCAAAAATTACACCGAGTGATTTGAAGGTGTCCACGATTTCTATTTTATGATTCCCAAGTTGAAGATCATCGTTTAAGTTAATTTTCACGTTTTTAGGCCTGAAGAAAACAGCTTTAGATTTATTGGTATTAATAGACAACCCATTTTGAACGGACCACGCATGCAAAGTTTTAAGAACAGCATTACCGCGATTTAATAACTGATCTGTTGAGGAGCCCGTTAAGAAAATACTGGTGTCATCTGCGTACAGAATGAATTTAACGTTACTGTCAATGTTTACGAGATCATTTATGTATACGTTAAAGAGAAAAGGACCTAAAAGGCTGCCCTGAGGCACGCCACTGTTTATAGCCTGAAGAGTGGATCCATGTCCATCACAGAAAACAGCCTGTTTTCGATCAGTGAGGTATGACCGTAGAAGATGGAGACACATTCCTCGAACACCATACATTTCTAGTTTAGCAAGCAAAATAGTGTGGTTAAGAAAGTCAAAAGCCTTACTGAAATCAACAAAGATACCGAGAGTTAGACATTTACGTTCAAAATTTTGCAAGATAAATTCTTTTTGTGAGAGGAGAGCAGATTCGGTAGAGCGTCCTTTTCGAAACCCGAACTGTGAATCTGTTAGCAAGCTGTGTTTAGTAAAAAAGCTATCCATTCTTTTTAGAATAATCTTCTCATATACCTTCGAAAAAACCGTAAGTACGGAAATCGGGCGGTAATTGGTTAATACGGCTTTATTACCTCCTTTAAAGATAACTGTTACTTTGGCATTTTTCATTTCATTAGGAAAAATAGAGCATGAAAGGGACTGATTAAAAATGGGAGCTAGATACGGGGCTATTAGGTCTGCAACAAACTTCAGCGGTTTTATTTGCAGCCCATCATAATCCACACAGCGTGTTGATTTCAGATTCATTAATACTGAGAACACTTCTTCCGAATCCGTTTGATAAAAGACTAGTGATTCATTAGGCATATTCCTAATTGTACTAGTGGCAGGTTTTACATCTCCGGTTGGCTTAAAGGCAGTAAAAAAACAGTTAAATTTCTCTGCAAGAGAGGCCCCGGATAAAAGCTCATTTTCGACAAATAGTTCACCTAGTGTTTTGTTATGTTTTTTGTGGACAAAAGCTTCATTCAAAACTTTCCATAGCTGTCGGGGATTGTGCTTGTTATTACTAACTAAGCGCTGCTGGTAAGCGTGCTTAGCGCTCCTTAGCTCACTTGTTAGATTATTACGATATTTTTTGAATGAAACTAAATAAGCAGGATCCTTAGTGAGCATAAAACGCTTGAAAAGCTTACTTTTGCGGTTCATCATTTTCATGTGAAGGGGGTTACCCATGGTTTTCGGATCTTAGATTTTTTAGTTTTTGTCTTCCATGGAAAGCAGCGTGTGTAGTGTACTTTTAATTTATTAAGAAAGTGCTTATAGCAATCGTCCGGCTGAGAGTAATTGAAAATCGAGCTCCAGTCTTCAGAAAGTATTGACAGCCTAAAACGGTTAAGGGATTCTTCATTAATGCACTGGTAAGTAAAGACGTTATGTTCACAATTGACAGCAGGTGTTTGGGCAACAACAGAAGCAAATACAGCGCAGTGATCACTAATATCCGAAACTATAGTTCCAGCACAATTGATATACGAAGCGATGTCAACAATCAAAAGATCAAGTGTTCTCGAAGAAGTAGCTGTAAATCTGGTAGGATGGTTATTAAATTCAAAAATCCATTGGACCAGACAGCTTCTAAAAAGGCACTGCTGTTACGACTATTATCTCCAATGTTAAGATTAAAGTCGCCACCAATAAGCGTAGATCTTTCCCGAGAGCAAAAGTCAAGAAAGGCATCAAAAAACTCAATAAAGGTATCAGTGCAACCTGACGGGGGCCTATATACCACTCAGACAATACTGTCAGCAATTTTGACTGTAAGTATCTCAAAATCATCCTTCATAAGAGAAAACTCGGGTAGTAGGTCTGCTTTAAGACCGCTTTTGACGTAAATGGCTACACCGCCACCACGCGTGCTTCGGTTCAAATAGAAAAGAGAATAATCAGGAAGGTTTATAAAATCAATTTCATGCACCGCGCACGTTTCTGTGAACAACAGCACATCAAAGCTATGTTGAAGGTGTGCTAAGAGATAGGGCAAGTGGTCGGCCTTGTTTCTTATCGAGCGAATATTTAGGTGTAAAGCTGAAAAGCTGTTTTCTATTGCTAAGGTGCTCTTAACTTCGTGCGGTAGGAGAAGCTCGTGGTACTGCATAATGTGTAAAAAGCTTAAGACAGCTGAGCGAGGTCCGCTTCAGATCGGACAACGACGACTGAATCACCTTGCTTCTTTCTGATAAGGATCCTGCCGTTTGCGTGCCAAACAAACGCATAACCATAACCATGCTTGACATACTGGACTCGCCCGATGCACTCCCGCCTCGCCAAGTGGAGCCGATATGGGTGCCTGCGCACTCCGGGAATCCCGAAAACGAGGCCGCCAACCTTTTAGCCCTAGGTTCTTTAAACCGGGCTCAGGTGGCTTCGGATCGGGGATTCACGAAGGAGCGCATGCACACATTCAGTGAGCTGACTCAGGCATACAGGGCCTCATGCCAGCTCTACCCACGGCCCACCCCTCCCTATATTACAAACACGTAACACTCTGGCGCAGACTACAGACACCCACTCTCCCCTCTGCCCTTAACCTAACCCACTATCATCCATCCTTGCGCCCTATGCCCAGAACCCTTCGCCTGTTCCCTCCACCTCATTCCACTCTGCCCGGCGGACCCTCCCCCACGGGACCTAGAGAACCTCAAGACCTGGGAGACCCTGCTGCGCTCGGAGGACCTGGCCGTCATACCATCGCCACCGGCCGTGCTGCCAGTGTTATGGACCTTAGGAACATCAACACTTGAGTGCAGTGGGGTCGTGCGGGAACCGTGGGGCGAGCCCCGAATTCCTGTTGAAATAAAGTTATTCTCTCTCTTATAAATATACCATGGACAGTACCATGGGTTATGGAAAGGCTTCAATTCTTTGAAGAGGAGTTTATTGGACTCATTATTCATTCAAAGGGACCGTAGTCCCTCACAAAGACAAAAACAACAACGCAGCGACTGGTGTCGCTCGATACAAACAATGAAACAAGTCGCCGTTCACACATAGGAGGCTACCACCACATTGCACTGGTTATGAAGCAATCAGCCTCTCAAATGCGCTTTGAATAAGGCCGTACAAGACACTACAATATTCACAAGGTGGCCGATTGAAGGTTACGCAGTTATATTCCCCCATTTATTGGCATGCGCATTCTGCCTGAACAGTTGCTTTGATTTATGCAAATTCCTCAAACGCTTAATACAAAGCCTTGAAAAGTATGCACCACCGCCGAGAAAGACCGAAATTTAGGTTTATTATTCCTTGGTGCAACTGCAAACCGTCGGTGGAAGCATTGCATAGAGAGGAAAGGCACACAATTCTCTCACAGGGCGCTTCCTGATCCGCGTGTGCACATTGGCTTCCAGGCGATCTTTATCGCCATAATGACTCAGCGCTTAGTGCGTTCGGTTACTGAGCCAGAGTACCCGGGTTCGAACCCGGCCGCGGCGGCCGCGTTTGGATGAAGGCGATACTTAAAATGCGCTCGTGTGCTGTGCAATGGCAATGCATGTTAAAGATCCCCATGGATGGTTGGAAAACTTTATTAAACAAGCGAGGTTAAACCGCTCAAGGTCTCAGGACCACCGCACAGCCCTCACATTACGCGCATGTGTCCAGGCCACGCAGGGCCATGGCACTGGCACCCCGGTTGCCACAGCAAAGTTGCGTGTACGGGTCCTGCGACGCAAGGAGGGCCTCCCATTCCTCCCTTGTCCCAATGGCGGGTTGTCCCTGCAGGGGAGGATCGGCAGGGCAGCCGAAGAGGATGTGGTCCAGGGTGGCGTGCGCTTCTCCGCAGAGAGTGCACTCTGGGGAAACGGGCCGGAAGTAGGATAGAAGCTGAGGGGTAGGAAGGGTTCGGGTCTGTAGTCGCCTCCGGAGGATTTGTGGGGAGTGGGATAGGTGAAGGTGGGGAGGGGGGTAGAGTCGACGGGCAAGGCGTGCTTGTTGGGTGAGTTCTGAGAACGTGTGTGACCGCTCCCTCGAGGAATCCCGGCTGGGGTCGCATTTGCGCGCCAAATAAGTCCTCGGGCTACGTTATCGGCGGACCCATTTCCGGGATTGCCAGAGTGAGCCAGCACCCACACGAGTTCGATACGCCTATTAGAATTTAGGGTGCATATTCTCAATATCTGCCACGCGGGGTGATGGACGTGTCCGCAGGCGAACTTAAAGGGGTGGAGACAACAAATTTTGAGGCTATAAAAAGCCTGCTATGGGATTCCTCTGTACGCAAGGGCACTCACAGCCAGGTGTTGTACACTGATTGTAAAACATTTTATTCGCCGGAAAGAGCTTGGTAAGAGGTCGCGTTAAGTGGTCGGGAGTAAGCAGCCCTCGACGACTTTGTCAGCCCACTCCACCGCCAAAACTTGCGTTCTGGGGTTATAACTAGCCAGCACGGTCTCTCACCGCTCGAGAGAAGGAGCGGTAACTAAATCACCCGGAGGTGGCTCTATCTTGCAGTCCCACAGGATGTGATCGTAGGTGGCTCGTTGGCCGCAGTGTTTACAGTTTGGGTTGTAAAGATCTGGATAAATGTGCGCGAGGAGTGATGGGGTGCGTATCGATCTCGTGTGTAGACGACGCCACGTAACGTCTTGTTCTTTAGTGAGGCTTTTTTCCGGAGGGGGGGGGGGGGAATTCTCCTCTCTAGTTTAAAATGATTGGTGAGATCATGATATGTGATCATGGAGTCCTTCGTGAAATTCAGGGAGCCAGACTCATCCACTGCCCGGTCGACGAAACTTCGGGCTTTATTGTGGGCTGCCTCGATCCCCGGATTCCCCGAATGGGCTGGGACCCATATCAATTCGGAATAATTTGGTGAGAATTTGGTTGCGTTAAGGATTCTAAGGGAGGTGTTTTGTAATTCGCCCTTTTGCGAAATTATTGATACCCGTTTTGGAATCGATGTGGATGATGCTCTCTTGGGTATGCGCTAGGGCGAGGGCTAAGCCGCCTCTTCTGCCGTTTCAGAGGATTTCATTTTTATTGTCGCCGAGACGATGCGGTCACCATTCTCGTTCACAGCCACAATTGCAAAGGCATTGGTATGTTTGTATTCTGCCGTATCTACATAAAGTGTTCCAGCGCACTGTCCGTATTTATTATGTAAGGCTTTGGCTCGTGCTTGTCTTCTACCCTCATGGTGTAAGGGGTGCATGTTTTTGGGGAGTGGTTTGATTAGTAGGGCCGTCCTATAGTCGTGGGGTAAGTCTACTTTAGCATCGTTATTCGTAGGTTGAAATTTAATTCCGAGCCTGGTAAGAATACTCCTGCCAGTTCTGGAACTGGCTAATCTCGCTGCTTGAGCCATTAAATGGGCTTCTTTCAGTTCATTGTAGGTGTTATGAATTACTAACCTCATAAGCCTTTCGGTTGAGGCATTTAGTGGGAGTCCTAACGCAGCCTTATAGGCCTGCCGTATCATGCTATCCAATTTGTCCTTTTCTGCTTTCGAAAATTTGAGATAAGGGGTGGCATAGAGTATCCTGTTTAGCGCAAAGGCCTGCACTAGTCGGCATAAATCTGGTTAAGGTTTAGTTTGGTTTATTGGGTTTAACGTCCCAAAGCGACTAAAGCTATGAGAGACGCCGTAGTGGAGGGCTCCGGAAATTTCGACCACCTGGGGTTCTTTAACGTGCACTGGCATCGCACAGTACACGGGCCTCTAGAATTTCTCCTCCAAAGAAATTCTAGCTGCCGCGGCCGGGATCGAACCCGCGTCTTTCGGGTCAGCAGCCGAGCACCATAACCACTGAGCCACCGCGGCGGCCCGGCATAAATCTCTTTCCCTCACCCCTTCTCTGCGATTAGCTATGCGGCGGATTAATCGCGCCGTCGCTTCTACCGTGCGTTTTAGCATAGAGAGTATGTCAGTATTCTTTCCATTTGTTTGTAAATACAACCCCAGTATTCTCATGGTTTGTACCTCTTTGACAGATCGTCCATTAACATATACGTTTATTTGCGGGTGGGAAGTCGTGGTACGCCTACCTCTTTGCTTACGACGGATCGCGAAGAGTTCAGATTTTTGCTCAGAACAAGTGAGGCCGGATTCCCATGCGCATGCCTCAATGATGTCCACTGCTGCTTGGAGTATGTCTTCTATGTAGCCTTCGCATCCTTTGGTTACCCAAAGTGTGATGTCATCTGCATAGAACGTGTGATGTAGGTCTGGTATTTGTGCCAGTTTGGCGGGAATTTTTATGAGGGAGAGAAAAAAAAGGAAAGGGGACAGGACGGAGCCCTGTGGCGTTCCTTTACTTCCTAGTGTGATTGGGGCAGACTCTATTGTTCCGACCGTTATCACTGCTGTTCTGTTAGTGAGGAAGGATCGGATGTAGTTGTACATCCTTTCTGCGGGGTTGATTTCTGACAAGTTTGTCAAAATGGCTTAGTGGGTGACGTTGTCGAAAGCTTTAATAAGGTCTAAACCCAATATTGCTTTCGTTCCTGTTCCCTCGTCAGCTTGAATTATGTCCTTGTTAAGCTGCAAGAGTATGTCCTGGGTAGATAGTTGGGCTCTGAATCCTAACATTGTTTCAGGTAGGAGGTTGTCCTCCGCATAGTTTTGGAGCCTGTTGAGGATGACATGCTCCATGAGTTTGCCTAGGCATGATGTTAATAAAATTGGGCATAGATTCTCAGTGCTGAGTTTCTTACCCGCTTTAGGAATAAAAGTGATTTTCGCGTGTTTCCACTCTTGTGGTATGTTGCCTGCATGCCAGTATTTTTTCATAAGGTCTGTAACCGCCGCGATACACGTTGCGTCTAAGTTCCTGAGAGTCTTATTTGTTACTTTGTCTGGTCCTGCCGCAGATGTTGTCCGCAGTTTTCCAATTGCGTACCAGACCTCTGCGTCTGTGACGTCTGCCTCTAAATTTGGATTAGGAGTCCCCCGGTAGTCTGGTTGTGTGGTACCATCATCCGTGTTTAGATAACGTTCTGCTATCTCTTTGATTAGGTCTTCAATTGTACCCTCATATTTATGTACGAGTCTGTACAGTTGACTCTGTTGCACGGGACGTGTTTGTTCTGGGTCGAGCAGGTGCTGAGAAGATGCCATGTCTTCTTATTTCCTAGCTGTCCGTTGACGCTTTCATATATTTGGTTCCATTGTTGTGTTTGGTGTTGTACACAACAAACGTTTAAAAAATATTTGAATTCGGTTCCAAAGATTACATAAATGCTCAATCTCACGATCTAGACCCATCGCTAGCGCGATCAACGCTGACGTCACTACGCTGGTAGAGTAAACAACGTTTTAGTGACGTCGTACCAAAATACAGTGACGAACGATGAGCAGGGCGCAGCCATAGCCGCCGCCATGAGGCACGAGTGACGAGCCACGTGAGCGCAGTTGACGCACCAGCGAGCCGCATTTGCTGCGAACCGCCACTCGATCGGTTAGTTTTTGTCAACGTATTGCCGAACTCATGCTTACTGGCATTTTGCAAAGTGCTTCGCATCCTCATGCGAACCCGCGAAGGCGATATTAGCGTGCGATCGTGCGATCAAAAAGAAAAAAACTCGATGTCCTCATTGAAATCTGATTCTTCAAAATCCGAGCTGCTGGGACTAGCCATGCCGTTGTTTGTTTCCATGCGTTGGTCAGCACGTGTGTGAAAAAGCAGACGATGCAGCAGTAGGTGCTTCACAACTTTGTGGGCCCACGTGACCAGGCAAAGTAGTTGAGCATCCTAGATAGTGACGTCACTCTCCACCTCTGCGTTCAGGAACCGAAACCGAAGATCGTTCCCTAAAAATACGATATTAAATTATTCACTGTGAATATATGAATCTTCCAGTGTGTATCATGCTTTCTGCAGCAATGAGAAATGTTTGAAATATAACGCGCAACCACAAATTTGGTGTTTCACTCCTTTAAGAATGGTTGTTTTGGAATCGCTAACTATATAAGCCACATCCGTGGTAAAGGGGGGGGGGGTATATGAAGTGGGTGAGTGGGGGGGCTGCTGGATGGTAAGCCACAGCCACTGAATGGTCTCGGCCACACGTGGCGTCGACCCAGTGCACATCCTCTGAAGTGAGATATTATCTATGGAGCGCTTTAACTCGCGCGACTCGGCGGGATTGATGGTACTCAAGGTGGTAATTCTAAGGAAGAGGTTTGAGGATAAGCGCGGCGTGCCTGGCGCGAGGGAGAGTAAGTCTGTAGCGTGTGCGGCTATGCGAATTCCCAGAGAATTCAGTATATATCCCAAGATACCTAAATTATTCAGGCGCCCTCCTTTAAGGCACCAACTTCTTCCTTTATTTCACTCTCACCTTTCTCCCTTCTCTTATACGTGGTTCGAGTGTCCACCGAGATGAGAAAGTTACCGCTCCTTCTCCTGAAATTGTTTTGTTGTCTAATGGCGCGTACCCACTTTGGGTGATTCGTCAAGCGAAAAGTCAAGCCCGCCTGCTCATGAACGCACAGAGGCTCACCATTGTTCTGTCACGGGTGCGCGCACAGCCGGGCGGCCACAGGAGCGCTTCGAGACTGTCCGGGATGATTCCCAGCGCCCTGTAGGCCGCGAGCATCTCGCGACGCGGCACTGCAGAAGCGGCACAGCGAAGGAGCATGTGCTCCAATGTCTCCACTGCGCCGCAGTCAGCGCACGCGTCGCTCGGGGATGGTTGCCGCTGGCCCGCTGCGGCGAGCGAGCAGTTTGCGCTCAGCACGCAGCCGCCAGTGAACACAAGCAGATGGTCGCGCAGTTGCTCGTAGAGCGAGAGACCGAAACTGAATACCGAAATCCGGCTAAGAGCTACCGCTGCCTTGTCACGTGAGGGCCTATTTCCCATGATGCTTTCCATTATATTTTTTATGACTAGGCTTCAAGATTGTGACGTCGTGCTCCCTCCTAGTTTTTAAGCATGAAATGCTTTTAGCCCCCGTTGTCGGCAGTGTGGTGACGTCACGCCGAGACCGCGAGCCATCATCCGGGCACTGAAATCCACTCATCCGGGCACTGAAATCCACTCATCCGGGCACTGAATTCCAGTCATCCGGGCTCTGAAACGAGAACATCCGGGCACCGTACGAGACTTAACGAGATTTAACGAGACTCTCTAAGCCCTCCTACGCGACCGGCATGCAAGCGCCGGTTGGTCTCCAAAGGAGTCACAAAAAATAACTGCTGCCAGTGCCTTCTCAATGTTTAGCAAGATATCAGTAGCTGTGCGTTTGATAATGCACGGAATTATAACTTCCGATTTCTAATAACGCGTGCAAAAAGCACATAAATGCCACGATACACTTCGTTGTCATACGTGATCTCTTAGGGGCTTCGCGCATCGAAGCAAAGCCGCACACGGGCCCGGGGGAGACGCGCTGCGTTCAAAGGGCAAGGCATCGCGCCGAACGGGTGGTGGCGTTCCTCCCTTCCATTACGGTGTGGTTCGGGTGTCTACCGAGATGGCAGAGAATTACTGCGCCATTTCCTTTCCTCGAAAAACCTTGCGTTCAAATGGCAAGGCATCGCGCTGAACGGGTGGTGGCGTTCCTCCCTTCCTTGACGGTGCGGTTCGGGTGTCCACCGAGATGACATTAGGCCCGTAAACATTTCATGCTTACTCTACTCTCGGTTACGGGAGAGGCAGAGCATTTTTAAGCATGAAATGCTTTTAGCTCCCGTTGTCGGCAGTGTGGTGACGTCACGCCGAGACCGAGAGCCATCATCCGGGCACTGAATTCCAGTCATCCGGGCACTGAATTCCAGTCATCCGGGCACTGAAATCCACTCATCCGGGCACTGAAATCCACTCATCCGGGCACTGAAATCCACTCATCCGGGCACTGAATTCCAGTCATCCGGGCACTGAAATCCACTCATCCGGGCACTGAAATCCACTCATCCGGGCACTGAAATCCACTCATCCGGGCACTGAATTCCAGTCATCCGGGCTCTGAAACGAGAACATCCGGGCACCGTACGAGACTTAACGAGATTTAACGAGACTCTCTAAGCCCTCCTACGCGACCGGCATGCAAGCGCCGGTTGGTCTCCAAACGAGACAAAAAATAACTGCTGCCAGTGCCTTCTCAATGTTTATCAAGATATCAGTGGAGCTGTGGGTTTGATAATGCACGGAATTATAATTTCCGATTTCTAATAACGCGTGCAGAAAAAGCACATAAATGCCACGTTACACTTCGTTGTCATATGTGATCCGGGGGAGAAGCGCTGCGTTCAAAGGGCAAGGCATCGCGCCGAACGGGTGGTGGCGTTCCTCCCTTCCTTTACGATGCGGTTCGGGTGTCCACCGAGATGGCAGAGAATTACTGCGCCATTTCCTTTCCTCAAAAAACCTTGCGTTCAAATGGCAAGGCATCGCGCTGAACGGGTGGTGGCGTTCCTCCCTTCCTGTACGGTGCGGTTCGGGTGTCCACCGAGATGACAGTAGGCCCGTAAACATTTCATGCTTACTCTACTCTCGTTCACGGGAGAGGCAGAGATTTTTTCTTCCTCCATGATGGCGCATACCCCGCAGTGGGCACGCGCCATTATTTTCTTGAGGCTGCTAGTGTTGCTGCTATGCCATCCACGAGTGGAATATTTTTATTGAGGGAGCAAACATCCATGGTCATCACAAGGACTCCTGTACTGGGGCGCTCAAGTTTGTAATCTCCTGAAGGAAATGATAGTGTCTTTGATGTAAGAAGGAAAACTGAGTAAGATGTCCTTGATGAGAAAATTAATACAACTTGATGTTCTCTCACTGCCCCATCGCTGAACACTACTGGACTGCTAGGATGGTTAGCTTTATGTATTTAAAGAAGATAAAACTAGCTTGCAACTGGATAGCTCAGCAACACTGATTTTAGCACTACCTTGGTTATTCTACAGTCCTGAGCAAGTTTAGCGACAATGTCCTCCATTTCTGTACTAGTTTACGTGTGCGCACATTCGGAAGCTTTCTGTAAAACCCAGTATCATCAAGTTGGCAGTGGCTCTCCTAACTATTCCAATTTGTTTAGAATTACTATAGCCCCACCCTTGTTAGCCGGCTTATTAGGATATCTTTGCACAACCTTGCATACTTTGTTGTAAAGATTGTTGTTGCCCGGCTGTTGTTTTCCGAATGCCTTGACTATATCCTTCTGCACCGCAGATACGTACATATCAAGGTGTCTGTCGCAGTGTTCATTTGGTGCCCACAAGTTATCTGAATCGGTGGTTTGTTGCTGGTGTGCTCCTGGAAATGCTCCCTAAGGCGGAGGCTTCATGCGCAATTGTCCGGAGCCTGAAAGAGTTAGGTGCGAGCACCTCTTGTGAGAAATTCACCACGTTTGTGTGCCCACAGCATCCTAAGAAACCTGAGCACTAGTGTCACTCTCTGGTGCAGAGAGAACGGTCTCACGGTCGGCAGCTACCAACCTAATATTAGCGCTTCATGTGGGCCATTTGGTTTCCGTGTATCTGTTTGAGGCAAATGGAACTTTGTTGCCTTCTAGCCTTTTGCTCTTCTCTTTGGGTACTTCATCCCAGCTTTTTGCCTCGAAGTCTTTTGACTTCACTTAGTTCAGCAGGTAATAGGTCCAGCTGACATCTCTGCACTTCCTCAATAGCTCTGCTAAGTTCAGCCACTGTGTGTTTGTTATGGTTGACGACAGTTTCTGTGATCTTTATCGATGCCTTTAATAGTATTTTATCCTACTTCTTTTCTTTTTCATTAAAATGGGCATGAAAATAGTACAGTTGAGACAAAAACCTTTTGGAACAACACCTTACGACAGGTAGGACACTAAGTGAGAGGAATGAAGGAATGAAGCCCAATTCTTAAGCATTTATCAATAGTTTTCCTCATTGACAGCCACGTCTGGAACCATATCTGCTCTCCGCGGGCCATACCAGCTGCTCTGTCCAGGCTCACGTATGTGCCCCCCCCCCCCCCCCCCCACACCCAATGCACATAGGTGCACCCGCCTCGCCGCATACCCACTGCACCTACGTGCTCCAGCGATGCCAGTGGAGGAACATTGGGTGACGTTGGTGGGGCCTCGTCCCAAGAGCAGAGCCTTGGCCCTCTGCTCCGTGATATAAGCGGGGTCAGCTGCCAGTGATAGAGCATGTAACTCAGCTCTGCTTTGAAGTGTTGGGCCAGCAGTCCAACGCCCTCAGAACTGGCGTGGAGTCCGTCTGCAGTGAGTCACACAGGCAACGATGTAAATCCGTAATCGATGTCTTGCACACTGGGGCTTATTTCTTTGCCCCTGCAGAGATATGAAATCTGGTCTTGATATTGAACACTTGGTTGTTGAACCGGCGATTTGGGGCATGGGGAAGAGGAAGATTGATGCCGATCTTGATTTCTGGTCGGTTCTGGTGAATCTCTTGTGTGCCAGTCCTTCAGGAATGAAGACGACCCATTTCTAGCGATGTCAACAGTCTCAAAATGTAGGATTGGTGTATTTACACTCACAGGGATGTGCTCCAGCAGCGTGGGGATGTCGGTGTATGTGGCGCCACTGTAAGGGATGAAGTTGGGGCCTTCGCATCACTTGGAGTGAAGAGGCTGTAGATATACTTAGTAGGTCAAATGTTTAAAGGAATCCCCCAAGGTGGAGTAGATCTGTAATAAGTGAATAATTACTCATTGACATCCACCCGAGCACAGTCATACGGCTACCAAGGAAAGCTATATGGCTTTCTCAAAAACTTCGTAGTTACAGAAAAATTCGTCCTGGTGTGGGGTTCGAACCCAGGACTACTGCGTCACCGAAGCAGTCGCTCTACCAGTTGACCTAACCAGGACGGCAAGCTTATGGTAGGGAAAGAGCAAATGCATCAATAACAAGTGGGAACAGTATTGGTAGAGGGAATCACCGATTATTCATGTGCAGGCAAACAGCAACGCTGGCTCAAGGCCCGTGCTCTAATTTCAAACATTCTATTTCTGAAAACGAATTGCGACAGAAGTATTGTAGTGTACATGCTCAAGCATGGCGAGTGACAAATGCAGTACGCTGGGCAGACAGAGAATTCCTTCCGAATCAGATGTACCAAAGTCAACCTGGGCGCTTGGAGGCAAGCATCAACACAGCAAGGCTTGAGAATCAACAGACAAGGCAGAATAGCTATATGGGAGATCTTATGTGCGGAGAACTAAGCCTATGTGACACTACAATGAAGAGAACAACGCTTCATTAAGTGCTTTGGAACAACATATCATAAAGAGAGCAACACAGAAACCGTAATGATCCATAGAATCAAAGCAAAATGCAACAAATGGAGGGCTTTTCCAGATCTTTGTAAAAAGAAGATTCCTTCGAAGCTTAAGCGCCAAATCTATGAAACAGTGTTGACGCCAGCAATGTTGCATGGAACTGAAGAGGAAGGCCAGTGTGCCAAAAACAAAAGGTGCAGACATGTGAATGCTGACAACAACTTGATACGAAGGGCCATCAAAGCCACAGATGAAAGAAAAACCAAGCAAGGAAGGCTGCAATGGATTGATCATGCAATTAGAAAGGAGATCAAATACATTCAAAAGTGGTAAATCTTGAAGAATGTGGGAAGAGGTGGCAAGACGATGTGGACGAAGATGTGTGAAGAAGCTCAGGAGGGAATGGGTCAATGACAGGTTGGAGTAAAGAGGAAAGGTAAGGCTAGCAAAAAGGATGAGGAAAATAAGCAAAGAAACAAATACAATGTCAAGGGTACAGATTGCAAAGTGTTTATTCACGGTAATGAAAGCACAGGCTACAAAGGCAGACATCCAAGTGCCCATGGAGGTAGTACGCAAAACTGAAAAGTGCCAAGCATAGATACACATTGGTAAGGCATGAATAAATGACAACGACCTAGACCTGCTTGAATGGAACAATGCACTGTCGCCTTCGTCGCTGCCTACGTGCCTGTGCTTGTCATAAACGATGAGTGCTTACACTTTGTTTTATACATAGCAGATAACACTGCAGAGGCTGCAAAAGTGGCGAGTCCCTGAAACCATATTTCTCCACCCCGTATAATTCGTCCTCCTCGAAGCCTTGGTGGGGTGTGGATGGAGGAAGTGTGATTCATCCTGTCAGACACATATCTGACCGCTAAACTCGTTCTCACTTCTCGCAGTTTCAAAGAGTTGAAGGAAGAAAATGTGGCAAGAGGTAAAACGAAGTCGGAGAGTGCCATTCACAGCACTTAAAGGTGCACTGAAGAGGAATCTGAACTCATCTTTTTGCCGCGCGAACTCGATCTACACGTCCCGAGCATTCTTAGAAACTTGGTTTCATTGCCCTGTGTGGCCGATTTCCGTAATTAAATCAAATTAACGCCCGGCTCCCGCCTTTTTTTTTTTTAATTCTGCCTCGTACGGTGGGCGGAGTCGACCAACACGGGGAGTGCCTTTCACCCAGTCCCGTGGCGGCTTGCCGCTCTGTCATCGGCGGAGTAATACGTAGTAGTCCGTTGAAGCAAATAGTCTGCGCGTATTTTTATTTCTGTGGGCTTATTTTGCGGTTATATTATCTGAAAATGAAACTATTTATTCACGGAAACCTAAAAAACAAAATGAAGCGAAAGCAAAGCCTCCACGGGACTGGCTGCAAGGCACTCCCCGCGTTGGTCGGCTCCGCCCACCGTACGAGGCAGAATTAAAAAAAAAGGCGGCAGCTGGGCGTTAATTCGATTTAATTAGGGAAATCGGCCACACAGGGCAGTAAGTCGCAGTTTCTAAGAATGCTAGGAACGTGTAGATCGAGTTCCCGCGGCAAAAAGACGAGTTCACATTCCTCTTCAGTGCACCTTTAAAGTCTGTTGCAACAAAGCATGCTTGAGTTCAGTTTGGTTATAGAACGAACTGTTTTCTGGGCGCGGACTTAGCCTGCAGGCGCGCTAGTGTTGGCAGCATTGCCTGCTATGTATGAAATGAAGTACAGTGATGCGCAACGTGACTAAATGGACCCATCTGCTGCTGGCATGTCTCCTACTTGAGTGGACTCTGGAGATAGCGAGGTACTGCCACAGGAGCCAAGGCTCCTTGGGCTCCTCGGGTGACCACTGGCCATGTGGTCTACGAGCTCGTAGTTGCCCGCACAGACATGAGAACACAAAGGGCATGCAATAGGCTCATGGCTTAGCATGTGACGAGCTAGTGATGTGCTGTTAAGGGCCACAAACGAGCACGAGTCGCACTTGTGGAACCTCCCCTCCGTGTGCCTTCTGACGTGTGTATTTAGTGAGTGCTTATGGGCAGACTGATAGGGACAAAAGGTGCACTTGTACGGCTTCTCCCCAGTGTGGACGCGCAAATGATCCCGACAGCTCGACAGCACCGCGAACGCCGCAGGGCACTCGCTGCACTTGAAGGGCTTCTCCCCAGTGTGAGTTCTAAAGTGTCTCCTCACTTTCTCCGACTTATTCGAGGTGTACGGACAGAAGTTACAGCCGAACAATCGCCGCCTCGATTCACAGTTGCGCCGCCGCTTGGGCTTGGGGGCATCCTCCTCTGCAGACAAGGAACAGAGCTTTTTCTGCGCCGCCCGTGCTTTGTCATGCTTGGCAGCATCCTTCTCTGAGCTTGACAGAGAACTCGCTGAACGGTCATCAGACAAGGAACGCAGCTTTTTCTGCGCTGCCGGTGCTTTGTCATGCTTGGCAGCATTCTTCGCCGAGCTCAACAGAGAACTCGCTGAACGGTCGTCAGGGCAGCATTCCGCATCTACGACTGCAATATAAACCAGAATTGAAAACAAGAAACGCTTCTTGATTCATTCAAGCAGACATTGTTTGATCGCACTTGTATCATATATTCAGCGTCACTCAATGATGCCAGTCATCATAAGCGATTGGCTAAAATCTCTGCCGGAAGCAATGATGTGCAAACTACCATGCTCTGTAAGATGTTTCCAATAAAGAAACACCTTTCTGGAGCAGTTTTTGCACTTTCGGACAGATTTTCTATACTTGTAAGCAATCCCTGAGGGCCATCCTTTTTGCAGCCTTGAAAGAGGGGCCAACTAACCAATGACGTGGAAAGGAAAAAAGCCCCTTCACACATTATGCTACCTTAGGTATTTGGCCTTGTAGTGTGAGCACATTATCAGTGGTAGATTGAATACCATCTAAACTGATTTACTGTATTTGTAGTAAAAGTAAAGCCAACGTCACCCCCTTCACTCCCACAAATATATACAAAGGGCCATCTTTTTTTAAATGTCTCAGAGTGACTCAAGCTATGAGGTATGCCATAGCAGAGGGCTCTAGAAAATTTCGACCACCTGAGGTTCTTTTACATGCACTGACATTGCACAGCACACAGGCCTCTAGTATTTCGCCTTCATCGTGATGCGACTGCTGAGGTCGGGATTGAACCCACATCTTTCAGGTCAGCAGCTGAGCACCATAACCACTGAGCTGCCACGATGGCCAAGGGGGTATAAATATTCTTGTCTATCAGCTTATATTACAATACTGTCAGCATATATTAAATGGTATATATTAAAATCAGCATATACTACAATACTGTCAGAATATATGATCTTTGAGCCTAGTTTACACAGGAGTACAGCCTTAATTTCTTAGCATTAACTCCTTCATTCAATCATTATTTACTGCATATCTTGCGAAATACAAACATTGATGGACCCATCGATATTTACTAGTAACGGGGCCGTACAAAATAAATGCAGCACGTGAAAAAATGAAACAATAGAATCCATAACACAATAACTCATCACATGCATAGTTTATACAAGAAATGAACATAAAGTGACTTATCATTCACAATATTTCTGAAAAAAGAACCTCTTTAAAGCAGGAGTAAAATTAGGGGCTTGTTTTATGTTTAGTAGTAAAGAATTCGAAGTAAAATTCCACGAGCCTTTTTCCGTACAGGTTCCGACATGGAGGTAAATTAAAATTTCTGTTTCTGGCAGCTCTTATGTTTAGTAACGGAATTTTATATTCATATTAATCACATGGGCAGTCATGAAGGCGCTGTGACCAGTTTTTTAAAAATGAAAATATTACATGTGACAGGCAAATGCGTCTCCATGAAGGCCTAGACCTTAGTTTTGAAGGAAATGTGGATTCTTTAGGGAAAAGAATCGTGCATTATTGGAGGTAGAAAACATTCCCCGCGTGATTTCACACAATTGCAAGTTCAGTACCACTGTGCATTTTCTTGCAGTAGTTCTACCTTCAGTTAATTTATACCTTTTTCCCAGATCATCAAAGTGCCAATAAAAGACATTTTACTTTCACTTGTTTTCAGACTGAGCCAACGATTCAAACTGCTGCTCATGTGCACTGCGAGATTAGATCTTCGCATCTCAATTTGTATGCGAGTGCAATGCAGCAAGCAGCGCGTATGAAATAGAAATTACACCGGAAATAGTGCAAGCACATGAAACATAACGATTTGTAACGTGAAACATAACGATTTGAGCGGCGAGCAAACATGCCATGAGTTGCAGCCTCGCTAGAGTGAATTCTTTCAGAGGAGCCACCCTCGATTTGCTCACCACTACAGTTGAAGTTAGGCCGTCTTCCGAGGCGATGGTAAGGTATGCGACCGCCCCATAAGCCGCGGGACTGGCGTCTGCAAAGATGTGTAGATCTGTCTTTGCTGCGTGCCCGCCAACATTCGCTCCATAGCACCGCGGCACCTGCATCTCAGGGAAATGTTTTAATTCACCGTCCCACATGACCCCCTTTTCGGCTATATCACTTGGTAGTGGATCATCCCACTCTACGTTTTGTCGCCACAGATTCTGAAACAAGATCTTAGCCCGCACGATAAAGGGTGACAGCTATCCCAGCGGGTCGTAAATCCGTGCCGTAGTTTGTAGCATGGAATGTTTGGTGTCTGGTTTAGCAGTGTTGTCTGCAACGCACTGCGCAAAGGCCAGGCGATCTAAAATGGGGTCCCATGTCAGCCCTAGTACCTTGAGTACACCAGACATAAATCCCAGGGGCTTGGTTTCCTTTCAGTCTTGCCAAAATAGCTGGCGCAGCCTCTCGTTATTCGACGACCACTTGTGCAGCTTCATCGAGGCGGCGTGGAAGATTGCGTTGGGTTCGGTGTATAGCTTCACGGCCTCCTATTCGTCGTCTGCACCAGTTAGCAGGTCATCAACATAAAGGCCTCGCTGCAGCTGGGATCGCGGTGTGAGGAAAATCTGTTGTTTCTCTACCAATTACTGAGGTTCGCAGTGCCATGGTTTGGAGGCAGTTTGTCTGCTCGGCACCACCCTCAATAGGCCCTTGAACAGTCCATCCAGCTGACGTTTCCACCGCCCTCAGTCGTTTCCCCAGCTTGACGGATCTGCCTGTCGTTAAGTCCCATATGTAATCAGACCCGATCAGCAGCTCAACATTTTCCGGACCGCCATCAACTGAGAAGTCAGCTGGTTCGTACCCAAGGGACCTTAATTTCTGCAGTACATTTCCCAGTGGCGAGAGAACAAGTTGGTCACAAATGACTTCTGTTTCCAGCGCTTCCAGTTCGCGTTCACATCCACGCTTTGTCTTTAGTGTAACTCTGACTCTTTGGAACTCATGTTCCTCTAGGTGGCCTCCGAACACACCGACGGTCAACCTTTCATGCCCGAGAAGCGTGCATCCTAGTTTCCATGCGGTGTCAGCGGTGATGTAAGAGCGCTGACTGCCTCCGTCAAACAGAACTCGCACCTGAGCGTTCGAAGTTTCTCCACTACACAACGCAGTCGTGGTCTGCATCAAAACTGTTCTTTTTTGAGTGGAGCTGTCTCCCGTGTTTGTAGCTTCAAGGCTTATTTGTGCACTTGTCCCTGCTCGGCTCGCTACGAGTGGCCTGTTACTACAGTATGTCGGCTCGCACATCGTGCTTGCATGCTTCTTGCGGCATTTGTTGCACTGCACGTTTACGCAGCATGCTCGTGACTGATGTCCAGTTTTCGTGCACCTGAAGCAACGGCCGGGCGAACGCAGAAGTCGTTTCTTCTCTTTTAGAGTTTGTGAGGCGTCACAGTTCTGCGTTTAGTGCTCGTTAGAGTCACAGAAGAAGCAAGTCAGCGGGGTTGAACTCTGATGCAGGATCGCTGCGGATCGGTCATGCTTGTCATGCATTTTTCCGTGCGGCTTGTGACTCTTTCATGCCTTCTGTAGGTAGTTGCCGCGGGTCCATGCCTTGCAATGCAGCCAAGTTCTCTCTACTTTCCACCTCTACTCTCAAAAAGGAGAGTAGCTTAGAAAATGAGGAGACGGTACCTTTTCCGCTGTAGTCAATAGTGTGTGAGGAAGTTTCGGAGACGGAGCATTGGTGCAGTTCCAATATGTGATGCACTGTTCTGGCCACCCTAATTGCATGCTGATGGTTCAGAGCATCCTTTGGTCAACCTCTACAGCATTCAAACTTGTTCCCTATTCTAGTTCTTGCTTAGAGGGTAGACCAGTGCACCTTGGGGGATTCCCCTAAACATTTAACCAACACTGTTCCCACTTCGAGTTATTGATCAATTCGCTCTTGCCCTACCATAAGCTTGCCGTCCCGGTTAGCTCAGTTGGTAGAGCGACTGCTCCGGTGAAGCAGTGGTCCCGGGTTCGAACCCTGGACCAGGACGAATTTTTCTTTAACTACGAAGTTTCTGAGAAAGCTGTATAGCTTTCCTCTGTAGCTGTATGGCTGCGCTTGGGTGGATGCCAATGAGTAATTACTCCCTTATTACAAATTTACTCCACCTTGGGGGATTCCCCTAAACATTTGACCAATACTGACCAATATGGAAGCAATTAAAGCATTTTTCCTTACTCTCAGTATATGCAAACATGGATGAGTTATAATCCATTGATACATCTCCTCAGCATGCAATTTTGGCAAGCGCATTTTGAACCGATTGCGTGAAGCTTCCATAGTTTGACAAAAGCTAATGTGTACAGGAGCAGTACCGAATCCAACCATACCGCTTGCTTCACACACGCCTTGCACAACTTCACAGCACACGAGTTGAATCTCGATGACACGAATTCTTAAAATTCCCCAGCTGAAGTGCACCGTGTACTGTGTGCAGAAATCCACGTGTTCCGAACACTCTCTTACGCCACTACGGATGACACGAATGAAGGGGCCGTGACCACAACCACAAGCATTAAGGGCTGCTCTTGCCAGCTGTGCAGTACACACCACGACTGCCAAGCGCTGGCAAGCAGTCCACACATAGCCGACACTGCAATTGCCAGTTGAACTGTGAGCAATAAGAGGTGGCACATGACTGTAAAAAAAAACCCATCGGCTATGAACAGACTCGTGTGAATGAATTTATAGTGCTCCAACATGCAGATTTTGTTCTTTTCTGATGACCGAATTTTTGGTGATAAGAATATTTTTCGAGGTCTCACGACATCTGTACTTACAGCAGAGAGTACAGAACTTAAACCCTGGTCAGTGTGCCTACTTTGTTGCTCTAGCTTTCAGAATCAGTATCCTTTTGTGCGCATACCAGTGCGAGAATAGCGTGTCGACTACTGAACAAGTTCAAGCATAGAGCAACTAATACTTCGCCTCTTTAGGTTACTTAAGTTCACATAGCTGAAAACCAATACTGGCAAGGAGATGATGCAGGTGGGGCCATTTTTTGCCGCCCTTCCTCACCTCACCACAAGAGGCTAAGGACAGGTGAGGGTGACTCAGCACCCTCATGCACCTGGTAAAGATGCTAACACTTGGTCATGTTTCTGTGGCATCATCATCATCATCAGCCTGACTGCGCCCACTGCTGGGCAAAGGCCTCTCCCATGTCTCTTCAATTAACCCTGTCCTTCGCCAGCCGCGGCCACCATATTCCCGCAAATTTCTTAATCTCATCCGGCCACCTAATTTTCTGCCGCCCCCTGCTACGTTTGCCTTCTCTTGGAATCCACTCCGTTACCCTTAAGGACCAGCGGTTATCTTGCCTTCGCATTACATGCCCTGCCCAAGCCCACTTCTTCCTCTTGATTTCAACTAGGATATCATTAACGCGTGTTTGTTCTCTCACCCACTCCGCCCGCTTCCGATCTCTTAACGTCACGCCAATCATTTTCCTTTCCATAGCTCGCTGCGTTGTCTTTAACTTAAGCTGAACCCTCTTTGTTAGCCTCCACGTTTCTGCACCATAGGTGAGTACCAGTAAGATACAGCTGTTGTATACTTTTCTCTTGAGGGATATTGGCAAACTGCCATTCATGATCTGAGAGAACCTGCCATATGCGCTCCACCCCATTCTTATTCTTCTAGTTATTTCCCTCTCATGATCTGGATCAGCTGTCACTACCTGCCCTAAATAGACATATTCTCTTGTTACTTCCAGCACCTGGCTACCAATTGCGAACTGCAGTTCCCTTGCTAGGCTGTTGAACATTACTTTGGTTTTCTGCATGTTAAATTTTTAGCCCCACCGTTCTGCTCTGCCTGTCTAATTCATTGATCATGCTTTGCAGTTCAAGTCCTGAGTGACTTAGTGTCTGTGGCAATGTGAGCTAAAGTCAGCATGTGAAAAAAAAAAGCCGTCTTCATACTCATGAATATGTTCTGGATGCCTATGCTACCTGACCTGTAGAACACACTATAAAGGTAAATGCACTTTTAATGGAATCAGCACAGCTGTAAAAGCCATGCATTCGTTTCTTCATTATTTAGCCTGCCTAATCTCGAATGTGCTCAAGCGACTGATGGTCAAATGGGCGAACAGCACGGAAACCTAAAAACTTAGCAAGGCCTTAGTTCGTTTCCTATGTTCACTTCTTTTATAACGGCAGCACTATCACTGTGACAGGAAAAGAAATACTTCACCGGTTTCAACTTCTGCAGAAGCAGAATACTCGCCATGTTTGCAAGGCTGAGTGCAACAGCAGCAACGAAGAGCTCGCACAGTGTATTGAACAGCGTGAGAATGGTTCTATGGGGCCAGATGCGAACATTAAAGGTGCACTGAAGAGGAATCTGAACTTGTCTTTTTGCCGCGGGAACTCGATCTACACGTTCCGAGCTTTCTTAGAAGCTGCGATTTACTGCCCTGTGTGGCCGATTTCCCCAATTAAATCGAATTAACTTCGGGCTCCGCCTTTTTTTTTTAATTCTGCCTCGTACAGTGGGTGGAGTCGACCAACGCGTGGAGCGGCTTTCACCCAGTCCCGTAGCGGCTTGCCGCTCTGCCATTGGCGGAGTAATACATAGTAGTCCGTAGTAGCAAATAGTCCGCGCGTATTTTTATTTCTTCGGGCTTATTTTGCGGCTATATTAGCTGCGAATGAAACTATTTATTCATGGAAACCTAAAAAACAAAATAAAGCGAAAGCAAAGCCTCCACGAGACTGGGTGAAAGGCGCTGCACGCGTTGGTCGACTCCGCCCACCGTACGAGGCAGAATTAAAAAAAAAAAAAAGGCGGGAGCCGGACGTTAATTCGTTTTAATTGGGGAAATCGGCCGCACAGGGTAATAAGTCACTGTTTCTAAGAATACTAGGAACGTGTGGATCGAGTTCCCGCGGCAAAAAGACATGTTCAAAATCCTCTTCAGTGCACCTTTAAGAAGTGCCACATGGTTCTGTTGTTTAAAACAGTGAAAGTAAACAACCATTAAAGCAATGCTCAGAGATGCAGCCCCGAATTGTTTGCACCTAGAAGGAACCCATTTTATACAACAAAGCTTTTGCTAGAACTGCTGGACATTGCTGGCACCAATTGCTCTGAAATTTGTACCTTTCGTTTGAAATTTTCAGCGGGTCGCTGCTCTTGAAACTTCTGCCAGGTTTCACGGCTTCAAAGTTAGCAAGGCTTTAGTGCATCTACACTCAGTAGAAGCTCAACGATACGAACATGGTTGATACAAATTTCAGGATGACATCAATTCATCTAATTGCCCTGCTGGAGTGTGTTGTGTGCAATGTACAAAATTTTGGATTTCCTGAAAGCTCTCCTGCGTCACTATGGATGGTACGAATGCATGAGGAGCAACCACATCCTCGAGCACCAGGTGTGGCCTACGCATAGCCAACTCCGCAATTGCTAGTCACGCTGTACGCACAGGTATCAGTCAGCGGCGCCGGACAGCCTGCAAGTCGTCGACGTCGCGATCGCCAGTCATGCTGTACGTACACCGAGTAGTGAGCTACGGCAGTGTGGTTGTAAATAAACAGTGCCAGACATGAACAGATTTGCGTGAATGCATTTCCCCTACTTCTGCAGAAGGATTTCATTTCGGATTATATGAATTTTTCTGCGACCCCAAGATTCATATCACTGAGACTCTATTGTATGTTCGCATCTTTTATCAGGGTAGCACTATCACTGTGACAGGATTCAAGTAGGCTATTCTGGTCCCTTTTTCAAAGCAAACATCCAAGAAACTGCACAGAGCGCAGTTCTTTTTCTAACAGCTGGGAAGGCCGCAGCGCTAAAAGTGATGAGCTCAACTACCGTATTTTCCAGTGTATAAGACGCACCCCTGTATAAGACACACGTGCCATATATGCAGGCTGTCAATGAAAAAGTTGGTATATAAGATGCACCCCAATTTAGCCAGTTAGGCTAGTGAGGCTTAATTAAACACGCTTGTGCGACCATCACGAAATTCACCGTACCGGTGAGGAATTCTTAAGCAACGCTAAGTGATCGAAAAAGGCAACACTCACGCCATACCCGCCCATGTTTTAGAAAGAACGAAAGACCTCACCCATATGTCCATAACAACATTTTATTTCTACTTAAAACCTTCGAAGTCTTCATCTTCGAATGTGCTATCAAAAAGTTCGCCCATTTCTGGAGGCAATGTGGCTGACAAATTCTTTTCTCACTACGTACACGGAGCAAAGAAAGTAGCAAAGGGTGGCAAAAAAAAGAACGCCGGCTCTTGTCCTGACAATGGCGAGAAGCGTGTTTGTCACCATCTTTTGGCATTTCACATTACTTTTGCTTGGGGCCTCCGAAACGGTGCGTGTTTGTGATCCAGGAAGTCGTCATCCCCGTTGTTTCATAATAAAGTTCACTTAAAAAAAGTGGTGCATGGCGGTCCACGAATTGAAGTATTAACCATGTTACAACCGCGTCATTGGTAGTGATATTTTTTCGGTGAAAAAAACTTGAACAAGAGCCTGAGTAATTTCTGAACTCGCAAAGAAAGGAAAAATTAGCGTATAAGACGCACCCTTGTATAGGACGCACCAGCAAGAGTTTTGAAAAAAAGTCGCGTCTTATACACCGGAAAATACGGTAGTTGATTTCCACAAAAAAAAAAAAGTTCAGGTCAAAACAAGGTTTCCGCAATTTCTAAAACCCAGCAAAATGATCAATCACTAAGGCTGTTCCTTCATGTCTGACCCAGGCAACAGCAGAGGAATTAAACACCAGAAAAATACCATGAATATGAAACGCATGCCTTGCCTTCAGCTACAGGAATACAACATCTAGATTGAAGAAGCAGCAAAGACACCAGTGGGGGGGTCTCTCCCGTCATTGGGTTCAGCCTTGCGGCCAAAGTAACGCTTCACACTATAACTGAAGAGTACGGCAACACATACCCTCCTCCCCTGGAAGCGGCTTTGTGTTTGTGCCTACGCTCCGTGTGCGAGAGGAGAAGGTCTGCGTGCTCTGGGACGTCCTCACCAAGTCGGACTGGACGCCAGTCTCGATCCGCATGCTCCGACCGGGAGCCATGGTCTGCTACTCTGCTTGGCCACTACCGAGATGTATTTGCTCCGATGCTCCTGAAGCAGAGAAAATAAAATTGAACAGAAAAGTGTTAACTGCTATGACTCCTTGCTTTCAATAAAAGACAGAGACGAGATTTTTTTTAATGCATACATAACTACTTTCTCATTAAGTGCGTGACCATAGTGGGACACTGGAAATGGGCTCAGCTTGACAAACTGCCCAAAACATGAGCTTGTCTAAGAGTGTAGAGATAAATGAGGACTTTGCCAGGAAATGTGGACAGTCTGGAAGTATTGGGAAACCCCCCAAAGCGACTGCAATAAACCACTCATTTAAAAAAAAAAAAACGAGGACATCAGTGCAATGTTTCCCAACAAACCACAAATATAGACAATAGTGCGCAGAGCAAAGCTATAGTAGTATACATTAAAAAAAAACAGCAGTTGCTAACACTGGACCATGGTCCGCGGCGTCCTGTATTACTCCGCTGGCCAATCGCAAATGCAAAAGAAATCAGCTTCTTAATGTTTGACTATATCAAACTATCCATGTATCAAAACTTTAGAGCTCATAATTTTTATAGTCTGCTAAGCTTCTTGTTTATGTAACAAGAAACTTTTAAGCAGCGGACTACTTTTTCGTTGTGGAGGAACTCTGTGCATGGAGGCTGAATGTGGGCGGAGCTTCGCTGCAGACTATAGTATCCGACTATAGTAGCTGCAGTCTTGAAAATACTCCAGCAGTGAAAAAGACAACCAAGGGACAAGGACGACACACAAAAGCACACACCTGAAGAGACCAAATCTCTGAGTTGGAAAGCGGAATCAGTTAAACAGCCGGTTCTTACGTCTCCGCTCTTCAACTCTTCCTCCCTCATGCCGACGAAGCCAGACCACTCGAAAATTACAGATTACACAACATAGCATTTATTTCATGCTCACCTACGTACAATACGGTGCCAACTTCTCCATCATCAGGGCGGGGCCTCTTGTGTCAGCACCTGGCTTCCCTTGTGTCTCCATCAAAGCTTCGCCGACTCATCCGTATGTCTTCCTTGCCCAGCAAGCCTTTGGTTGCCGCCACTCCCATAGCCTTCCTTCCACCGTGCAAGACTGTGGCAAGCCCTAGTCAAGTTCTTGAGAGACACAGCTATTGCAAACTTCCTTCACACCAGAAGCCCACACGCTCCTCTGGAATAACGGGAGCATCAGGTGCCCTTTTCGAGGGAGGCAAACTTTTCTGTAGCCAGCATCTGTCTTTTGCTGCTAGCTGTCCATCCAACCCCTGCTTGCCGACCCCCTTTTAAAGGGACCATGAAAAGAATTAAAAGCCGCTTGTAAATGTTAGAAGTTATGCTCAGAAGCACTGACACCAAGTATGAGTCTTCGGAACTGAGCCGGCAATTTATTATGGCTTTTTAAAAATCGCGTTTTTTAAAATTCGCGGGCCGTTTGGTGTCTTCATAGGGAGCGATTTTGAAACCAAAACCGGGAAAACAGACGTCACTAGTCCCATGACGTCGGTAGGCCACTACACTATGTCATTCGCTCGAGCCGCGGCAGCTACAACGTCACGGGCACACTTCCGGTAGCGGTGAAAATCGTCTGCTCGAGGCGCCGCGCGACCCCTTCAGGCAAGCGCGGGCCAGGGCATTGCCTTCACGCATATGTTTTCAATTTAGCTCTGCCGCCTCTTTCTGCCGGGAGTTCGGGAGCAAAGAAAGCGCCGAGACCGGAGAGACGCTGCCGACGCACGCTGCTCCTCGGGAGTGCGACAACCGGAAGTCGTAAACCGAACGTCAGCGAATGACGTATTCATGGGCGGAGCCTAGTCCCGGAGCTGTTTTCTTTATTTTTTCTTGGTGCTCCGCACGTATGAGTTGAGGGGGGAGAGGAGGAGCGTGATTTTTAATTGTCTATAACTTCGTTGTTATTTATGCTAGCTCGAAAATTCTTTCGCTGGGGTGACGAGTGATGGATTGCCTATCTTAACGTAATCTCAATTAATTTGTTTCATAGTCCCTTTAAAGGTGCACTGAAGAAGATTCTGAACTTGTCTTTTTGCCGCGGGAACTCGACCTATACGTTCCTAGCATTCTTAGAAACTACGACTTTTTGCCCTGTGTGGCCGATTTCCCTAATTAAATCGCATTAATGTCCGGCTCCCGCCTTTATTTTTTGAATTCTCCCCGTACGGTGGGCGGAGTCGACCAACGCGTGAAATGCCTTTCAGCCAGCTCCGTGGAGGCTTTGCTTTAGCTTTGTTTTGTTTTATAGGTTTCCGTGAATAAATAGTTTCATTCGCAGATAATATAGCCGCAAAGTAAGCCCACAGAAATAAAAATACGTGCGGACTATTTGCTACTACGGACTACCAAGTATTACTCCGCCGATGGCAGAGCGGCAAGCCGCCACAGGACTGGGTGAAAAGCAGTCCACGCGTTGGTCGACTCTGCCCACCGTATGGGGGAGAATTAAAAAAAAAAGGCGGGAGCCGGATGTTAATTCGATTTAATTAGAGAAATCGGCCACACAGGGCAATAAATTGAAGTTTCTAAGAAAGCTAGGAACGTGTAGATAGAGTTCCCGCGGCAAAAAGAAAAGTTCAGATTTCTTTTCAGTGCACCTTTAACTATTCGGCGGCATGCAGTGACCACAGCCAGCACATCCAAACATACACATGCGGCGCTCGAGGGCAACACGGACAAGCACATGACAGCATCTATTCAGCACCTAGGGCAGGTGCTTTTTATAAGCTGGACATAGTGAGCATTCGCTGTGCTTTACCCCTGAAAGCTGAAGATCTCCAACGCTGGATATTAGAATGTTTTTCTTTTTTTAAATTCCGGTGACTGCTGGTGTCCTTAAAGTGTTAGTC
Source organism: Amblyomma mixtum (assembly GCF_055824585.1). Taxonomy (NCBI): domain Eukaryota; kingdom Metazoa; phylum Arthropoda; class Arachnida; order Ixodida; family Ixodidae; genus Amblyomma; species Amblyomma mixtum. Next base: position 109,299,645 of record NC_143018.1, read on the forward strand.
ATAATGAACCCCTCCTGTCCCTACCCCTGTCTGCTTCTCCCCTCCTTCCCTCCTTAGCAACCGGCGCGCCGTCGGGGGGCGTAGCTGTGCATAGCAACTGTGGCATCACACAGTAGCGATAGGACGAGCGCGGGCGCGTCGGGGGTGGAAGCTACACCACCGCTCCTTCGCCAGATGTCTCGTTGCAGTCGAGTGAGTGAGACGCATGGCTTTGAAGCGGCCCAGTGATTCCGCGCCAAGCGGTTCGCAGTGGGTTGACCACAAGGCTTTCGCCAAACACACTTTAGAATTTCCAGTGTGTCTGGTATTTTTTCGAGGAAAGGAAATGCCCAGTATCTGTCTCACACAGCTGCGAAACCAATAGAGCTTGGGAAGCAGGAGGTAAAATTTGTAAATTGCTTTTTTGAGGAAAGGAAATGCGTAGTATCTGTCTCACACATCTCGATGGACACCTGAAACAAAGTGAAGGCGCATAACTGCCCTCTTGGAACATCAGACGTCTCACTCGTGGTTTTTAGCTATGTGGCGTGGTAGTGACAGATGAGCGCTGCATGCTTTAGCATTGACAACGTTGTGCCAGAAACGCTGCCACCTTCCAGGGTGGCAGGGTGGGTGGGGACTTTAGTGTGGATATAAATACAAGCGGGAATTTCTTGCCACTTATGCAGGAGAACATCCCGTTCCTTTTGGTCGTAAAGCTTCCAACGGCTGTGACAACATGGTGGAAAAACATGGTGGTCTGCTCACCATCCAGTAAAGAATAGTGTGAAACGGACCATCTATCTCCAAGTCTTTGAGGTGCCTTTCTTTGTAGTCTGTCTCTCCATCTGAGCTTTGCAAGCATTGTATTTAAAGGTGCACTAGAGAGGAATCTGGAGTCATCTTTTTACCTCTGGAACTCGATCTACACATTCCCAGCACTCTTAGTAACTTCAAATTATTGTCCTGCGCAGCCAATTTCCCTAATTCAAATCAGACTAAACGTCCCAGCTCCCGCTTTTTTTCGAACTCATCGCTGACGGCAGGCGCAGTCAACCAACCTTTCAGCCAGTCCCGTGGCGGCTTGCCACTCTGCCAGGTAAGTGATAAGGCCCAGATAAGTGACCATAACAGTCGCTTGGCTATCTTCTTGCACAAAATGCATCTCAGATCAACAGGGAAGTTCTCGCGGTTTTTGCCTAGCCGTCCAGAACAAAGAGCAATCTCGACTTAGTTTCATCACCCTACCTGCCAACCCAGTGGCCAGCCACTTTTCAGCATCGCCTCACAGTAATCCAATGAAGATTACACATCATATGTCTTGTAGCAGTGACAGGAGGCAGATAAAATCAAAACATTTTTGTTTATTCTGAGTTTTTATATCTTGTTTTTTTCAACACATGGTGAGTGTGAGCCAGTTCTCAATGCCCCTTGAAATCCCAATGGCCATCCACGAATCCCCTTGAGCCGATGACCATAGAGTTCAATGGTCATTGAAAATTGCCGTTTGGCACTGGCTGATCCCCATTGTGTTTGATGTCCACTGACTCAATGGGCTTTGGAACTGCCCTTGTGACAGGGTACCCGTGGTTCATATTGAAGGCCTACAGCGCAAACGACGCAGACAAAGTAGAAGAAAACACAGGACAAGCGCTGACTCACAACTGAAATTTTATTCAAGGAAAGTAGTACATTTCATACAAAAAGTGGCCAACTTATCAGCTAGTAAACAAAACCCATGTTTCTACGTGGCATCGAGGTATGCAACCTCACTGTCATATAATGAAATAGATGGCTTACTGACGCATTACCTTGTTTTTTTCCTCATGTGATATGCTTCCATAATCTCACGTGTTAATCAGGACGGGTGTTTGTAGAGGATATCCCAGTAAGGCAATGAAGGAAAACAAGATTGGCAGTGTTTTCCTTCATTGCCTTACTGTGATATCCTCTACAAACACCCGTCCCGATTAACACGTGAGATTATGGAAGCATATCACATGAGGAAAAAAACAAGGTTATGCGTCAGTAAGCCATCTATTTCATTATATGACAGTGAGGTTGCATACCTCGATGCCACGTACAAACATGGGTTTTGTTTGTTTACTAGCTGATAAGCTGGCCACTTTTTCTATAAAATGTACTACTTTCCTTGAATAAAATTTCAGTTGTGAGTCAGCGCTTGTCCTGTGTTTCCTTCTACTTTGTCTGCGTCGTTTGCGCTGTTGGCCTTCAATATGTACCACCAACTCGCCCGTTTGGCTATAGTACCCGTGGTTACTGATCAAGTGTATTTTATTTACAAATATCACTGTTTCTTCCATTAGATGCTTCACAGAGGACTAGTGTTAAGCAACAGGAACGAAGGGAGAGGAAACAACACAAACGCTAGACATCAACTGACTTTATTCTCAAAAGACCACGCATTTATAAAAGCAACGATCACGTACCAAAAAATATCAACAACTATGCTTATCAGTGCCGTGACAAAGCTCTGCTTGCTTGGAAGGATTTTCAGTTTTTTCGCAAGTCTCGCTGTATGCTTCATGCATGTCGGCTCATTGTTAACTTCAGTGTTTAGGTGCCGAAAGGCTTCTATGAGGACTTCAAAATGGTCCTCCTCTAGTTCGTGAAACACACACAAGAAAAACGTTTTTTTGCTTAAAGGCTGCTGTCTGCATACCAATGGGCTGACTGTTATAATCTGTTGCATGCGAAGAGAAAGCTGAGCTGTGTGATTCTGATACTCGTCAAAGATACTAGCCCGACAGGGTTCGTTAAGCTTTCTTCCGTTGAAAAATGAGCAAAGTTTTGTGATGCATATGTGGCAGAAGTAATGCATTATACATAAGCCTACTTTATGGTGTCCATAGCAACAGAATCACGGTTGCTAAGAGGCAGAATGCCATTTGGCGTGTGCAGGCTCTTGCTGCTGTGGGCAACAGAGAGTCATGGGAGAGGAGGATGGTGAGTGTGATGTGCACACCACACTGGTGAGGGATTTTTGGAACGCGGCGTGTCGGCAGTGGTGCGTCGGACAGCGGAGCGCTATACGTGCCAGCCCCGCGTTGCGCGTGTGCGAGTGGTGCGCAAGGCAGGCACGAGGAGCGTAGAGCTACGTGTCAGCAAACCGAGGTGTTGAGGAAGACACCGTAGCACAAGTCTGGTCGTTCAAGCGTGGAAGTGGCAGCTGTCAGACGTTTGATCCGAGCTCCCAGAGACTTCCCTTGAATCATTGACTCAAGATCATCGAGTCCCGTTCAAGCGTGGAAGTGGCAGCAGTCGGACATTGGGTTTGAGCTGCCAATGACTTCCCTTGGATCACCGATGCAAGACCATTAAGCTTCATTCAAGCATGGAGGTGGCAGCCGTCAGACTTCGGGTCTGTGCTGCCGTGGACCTCCCTGAATCAACGACGCAGGCCTACTGCATCCATTTCGAGGTCGGAAGAAGCAGCAGCCAAAGTTTTCCTTGGATAGGCTGCACAAGCCTACGGTGTTTGCGGAACGCCGTCGACAGGACCCGGCTACAGTTCTCCTGTTGCAGCTGCCCAGTTCTTGGGGGCGACTGACAAGAGTTCGTCAGCGTCTCCCGTGTCATCTCCGTTCCTCATCTCCTGGCTCTCTACCATCGCCTCCCTGGACGCAACGCCAGCGACGCATCGAAACTCGCCAACCCGCGTCTGTGCTAGCTGCAAGGCATTCCCGCACCACCTGGGACGCTTTGTAGCCGGTGAACTCTCTCCTTTTTATCTGTTGTGTTTTACGCGTGCCTAGTGTGTGTTTTCCTTAGTGTTTTCGTTCCTTTCATTGGCTCCTTTCCTTTAAAATATAAACACAGCTTCGTTTTGTTCTGTTTGATTTATTTGTTGTTTTCTTCGAACCTGCACGCGAAAGCGTTCCCCTCCAGCAGTCAGGGACGCGTCCACCCGATTCACGACAGTGAGTCATGCAGACGGTGCAAGCAGATCGTGGGGCACCTTCAAGAACAGTGGCATCTTGGCCTGTCCACTAAATTTAAATTTACTCCCCCCATGGGCTGAACATGTGCATGAACTGTTGTTAGGTCCCCTTGCTTTCGGGGAAAAATTTCACAATTAAAAATTTGTGCAGAATTCTTGTTAGTAACCACAATTTCGTTTTTTGTTATTGCGGACACCAATCGGAGCGAGAGAATAATAAAAATGTGACTTTTTTTTAATTCCCGTGAAAGCCGGCATATTGTTGCACAGTTTTGGTGATGCCGTGACATGCTTGACCTCTGCATCTACATAAGCAAGTGAATGTGTCGAGCTCGGCAGCTGTAGTGGCAACGCGTTCACATTCCTGTATAGGAAAAGTGATGATAGTGTCATCTTTCAAAAGGAGCATTAATGGTAGTGGCAGCAACGCTCAACATCCATTCTTGGGTTTTTCTCTTCTGTGGTACCAGGCTGTACATTAATGAGTGAGGGCAGTCTGAGGCCAGACTAATGCATGGCTGTGCCTGGCTTGCATGCATGGCCACAACAACATGTGTAGGATTGTGCACCATGGCAATCAGTCACTGGGAGACATTTTGTGAAACAAGCGCCATTATACAAGTGGAGGGAATACCAAGCATTACCTGATGACTTACAACCAGCACATGCTATTTTACTGAAGGTACAGTCTTTGTCAAAAGTAACCAGGCTCCATGGTTAGCTTCTCATTCGTATAACAGAGCCCTCACGGCTTCCCTAAAGATCAAAAAGTTATTTGAAGGTGAGAACAGGGCTTCTCTCTTACCATACAGAGATTTAGAGCTTCAGGGCTGGCATAACAGCTTCAATATACGACTCACAAGAAAAACGTGCAGCCTGGTTACTTTTGACAAAGGCTGTACATTTGAAGTAGGAGGGTTGTTTCAGAAATAAACGTGTATTTATTTTGTGTGTTATGTTTCCTGCGAAATGTTGCACATTTTTCTTTACGAGTTCACAGAATTTTAAATTTTCCACCACAGAAAATGTAGTCACTTGTCAATGACTACGGTTTGTAATGACTCCAGCTAACATAGAGTTGCCGTAACTTGTCTTGCAAATGTATAGCGCCATAGCAAACCTGGTTCAGTGGTTGAGCACTGGAGGTTTCCCTACTTTCTGGAGGGCTGTACTGGGTCGTTGGAGCTGTTGAGGCAGAGGGAGTGTCTCAACAGTCAAGAACATCGGTGGGAGCCTCGCCGCACACAGCATTTTGCAGCGCTTGTGTCTCCTCATGGAGGCCTTCGAAGAAATCAATGCCGGGGAAGTTGTCTCCGAGCGCAAGCTTTCCAAGGTTGTAGCGACCTTCTCTAGTCAGCAGAGGTACATTCGGGAAGATCCCACCAAACACTTTGTGCACGAGCGCCCGGTGTTTACAAAATGCGCCCTGCTGTCCAGAGCGGCAGGTGCACAGGCCGATGTCAGAGTACACCGTGTAAGACTTCCTTTCTGGACTGCCACTTCGGACGACATAATGCCCATCTCCGTCGCACCTGATGTCGTTTTCGGTACCTTCTGGCAGCTTTTTCAACAGCCTCTCATAGAGCAGCATTTGCCCAGTCACACGTGAGTGTGCATGGTCCAGTATTCTGCGCAAAAAATACTTTTCCCACCCAACAGAGAGAAACTCAGCTAGGGCCATAACATTAAATGCTTTTGTCCTGTGCAAGATTGTGTCCTTTAGGACCCTAATCGAGGCCTCTGAATAATTGTTTGTGTTGTGGCCTCGTGTCTTTGCTGACAGTCAGAAGAGAAGCACCCATTCTTCTTCCCTCTCCAGCAGTGTTTCAGCATGGGTGATGAAGCCCTCGTGCTTTTGGGAGAAAAGGTCTTGCTTGGTGGCCTCCAATGGCCCTTTACTATCAGCGTACATGATCTGCAGGGTTGTCAGAAAAAAAAAAAAGGAATAGATCGAAGCAGAAGCACTTCAACACTAGCGTAGTACATAAAAAAACTTGATATTTCAGCTCTGAACCAAGTTATAAGAAGTGCACTCCAAACATTTACATGCAGTCTAAGAGCTTAGCTTTATTATTAGACACTGTCCAAAATTTTCATCACTGGTGCTGCCATCTCAAGAGCGGCTGCTGTACCACAGTCCAGCAGCAGGAGGAAACACTAGTATAGCTTCAACAGGATAGTAAAAAACTTCACTCAATTACGAACAAGAACAAAATTGCCACAATTATTCAAACGTACACTGAGTTTGTCAATTTGGTCTACACATCCCAGGAAGAATGAGCAGGTGCGTTAATTTTGGGCACACTTTAGGCAAAGCTTCATGAAGGCCTTCGCAATGATGGAGCAAGCATTCGTGCAGGATTGCAAGACCTGTACGAAATGCTGTTACCAAAATTCAACTTCAGGAAAGCAAGCTGCCAGGCTAGTTGGTGATGCGTTTTCTGAAGAAGTTAACGCAAAAAAACCGACAAGGGACAAAAAAAAAAGACACATAAGACATTCACGCGCCCATGAATGTCTTGTGTACTTTCTTCCTGTCCCTTGTCCATCTTTTGCGCTAACTTCTTCTTCAAAAAAAAATCAACTTCTTGAATTGGTTACAAGCACGGCAGCAGATTCTAACTCTTGTTATGGGTCATTTTATTGCCATATTTGTGGTACAAATTCTGACCACTCTTCAGAACTGGGAGGGAGTGCATTGAAATCTGCATGGAGCTACATAGGGTTGTCATAAATGTACAAACTTCTTGTTCCAGGTCACCGCTGGGACTACCTGGTGTTACAATTATGACCCTGAGAGAAAGCAGCCATCTTCTCTGGGCAGAGACCGTACTTGCCGTGAATGGTGAGACAAGCGTAAAGTCAAGTGCATGTTCAGGACTTTCCTTGGCATTGGCAGGATTGTGTAAAAAAAACTGACGTCAGAAGGACGAAGAATCAGTTCCACCTGCTACTATGCCATTGGCAGCACCTGGAGACATAACCCTAATGTGCCTACTGAATCATTTCAAGGCTCCCTTTTCAAAATTTGCAGGTTTTTATAAATAATTTGATGCCAGCCATCTGTTCAAGTTCCGCATTAATTCAGAACTCACACGCACAATCCAGCCCACTTATAACGACTGCAGTTATAACAGTTATTGCAAATTAGGTAGAGCTGCCATCAAAAAATATATTACGGCTATGACACTGCATCTTAGATAAAACGAACAACCTTGGTTATATAACTGTGTTAACTGTGTTTTGTAGTGTTCTTGTCTTGTTCGTACAAATCTTGAGTTTGCTCCCCCCTTATGTAATGCCCTCGGGCCTTTAAGGGAAAAATAAATGAAATGAAAAACTAACAAGGAGGCGGTGTAAGCTCACACCGACAGCCTCCCAGCTACTGTGATCTCCCAAAGAAAATGTAGCTGTCTCTCCCCCCCAAACAAATAAATAAAGAAAAGTGGATTTGAAACTTGAACTACTAGCCAGGTGTGCTCCAACAGGCTACAGGGTCAGTCAGTGCTTATGTGCACACCTACACTGTTGGGTAAAGCGTTTAAAGTGGAAACAAAAGCATGGTAAGTGCTAGACAGGGGCAGCGTTGAAAGCAAACTGCTGCACACGGCCGGTGCCTAGTCAATGGCAGCAATTTGAGAAGTTTGAATACCAGTCACGAGGTATGCCTTGTAGGCCCACCCAGTCACGTGATTCATCGCTTGTCCAATCGCATCTCTGCTCTCTGTGCGGCTGCCGGGTCCAGGCAGTTCGTAGACGGCAGATAACCTGTGTCACCCTTGTTTAGAGCTCTCACACAGTGTGCGCCGTGTCATTGAAAGCTGAAATCATGTAGTAGCCATTGTTTTTTGGGAAAGTGCTATTTCCCATCTGGTTTATAGGCCTATTCGACTGTATTCTTGTGGAAAGATTGCTTCAAGACCCTAGTAGTCATGGCAAGGTATAGTTTGGTTCGGTTTGTTGGGGTTTAACGTCCCAAATCAACTCAGGCTATGAGGGACGCCGTAGTGAAGGGCTCCGGAAATTTCGACCACCTGGGGTTCTTTAACGTGCACTGACAACGCACAGCACACGGGCCTCTAGAATTCTGCCTCCATCGAAATTTGGCCACCACGGCCGGGTTCGAACCCGCGTCTTTCGGGTCAGCAGCTGAGCACCATAACCACTGAGCCACCGCGGCGGGCTCATGGCAACGTATAGCTTTATTTGGAGCCCTATGCATTACTTGAGAGCTTTACAGAGGGGTCATGTATACTGCACATTATGAGTGCTCATGCGCTGCAGTAGCTTTGTCGCTGCACCCTGACGTTTTTGAGGATTGAAGACGAGGGCTTTCACCAGTTGCCGTGAGCACCTCTTTCACTAACGGCATTACCACGTCCTCGAAACAGCTCGTCTGCTGCTTAGGGCTTGGCCAGGAGCACATGACCGCTCTGGAGAGCTTAGAAAGCGGTTTGATAGGGTCTGCTTTGAAGAAACAGGCATGCACAGCAGACATTTTAAAGAAATAACCGTAACTTTTCTCTGGCTGTATTTTTGAGCTGTAATGGGGCAAGTCCACTGACTACAAACTTTGGATATAACAAACCCAATCCACATGACCGCCAAGTTCATTATAAGTGGGCTTGACTGTATACCGCTGTCTGTGGTCACGAGGTTGCGCAGTAAAGCTCCTTATCTGGAAAGTACTGTCTCTCGCCGCAGTTGCAAATAGTCTTTGTTATGCCTGCTTGTCACTGATACTTATGCTGTCCCTACTGTGCTGCATAAGTAGCCTCACAATTTTTTTATTGCATCTTTCGTATGCTGAATTGAGAGGCAAAAGCTCTGCTATGTTTGGCTGTACTTTTTGCGATTACTTAGTGCGTGTATGGTGCCTACAAACTGAAACGCAAGTGGTCAATGCATTGGCTGTGTCATCATGCACTGAACATGCTATAGCACCAATTCTTCAACCAAATATTATAGGCCTGCACAGCATGCATGCACTATGCGACTTGTGAGACATCGTCCTGTGACTTAGTATCAATGGCACAATACCTGGCCTTGCCACCGCAGTGGCTCACCGGTTATGGTACTCGGCTGCTGACCCGAAAGACAAGAGAGAGAGAGAGAGAGAATTTTTTTTTTTACAATACAATACAATTTATTTGCGGGTTCGATCCCGACCGCGGCGGTCGAATTTCGATGAAGGCGAAATTGTAGAGACCCGTGCACTGTGCGATGTCAGTGCACGTTAAACAACCCCAGGAAGTCGAAATTTCCGGAGCCCTTCACTATGGCATCCCTCATAGCCTGAGTTGCTTTGGGACATTAAACCCCCATAAAACCATAAAACTTTTTCTTCTGAATCAGTCACTCACTGCTGTTTCTGCATGCATTCAAATTTCAAATTGCTGATTATGAATAAATTCCATACCATTTGAAAAATGGCCATCAATGACTTCCTTTCACTTGGGCTGACACCATGCTTGTCAAGTGTCAGCCACCACCACTCAGCCTGTGCCACATGAAAGTGGCACAGGAGCTGCCTGGCTTCTGGCCAGTTTTGAAAAATTGCTGCTTTCTCAGCAGCACTGTTGTCAGTCATGAAAGTGTCTGGTGCCTGCAGACAAGAAATGACCACATACTGACAGCTATGCAACAGCAAAGTCATTCCCATGACAGATATTTGCGGGTGCCGGATAAGTTCATAACCAGATAACCTTGCTACATCACCCTGCGTTGTTATAATGATATTTTTCACTTCGGTTTTGCTAGCATTACTGAAAGGGTCCTAACACTGAGCATGTATAATCTATATCCAGTTTGGTATTTAAATGTAGAGGTGACACTTACACAGTGTAGTTCACATGTCAGACAGGCTATACCAAAGAAACCTTAAGCTGACTACTTCAGCTCTACAGCTTGTTCATTTGTGGCTCAAGTTTTAAATGAAATGGACTGCTACTTACCTGACAGGTTGGGCAAGCAGGAGTTTAGGAAGCATTGGTATGGGCTTGCATTAATTCCACATTTTTTTTTTTATCAAACGAGATGAAAAGTCCAAGATTTCAAGGTTTGCAGAGTGTCACATCGCCTCTTGCAGCAAACTGTTTGTTTGTTTGTTTATCGGGGCTTAACGTCCCAAAGCGACTCAGGCTATGAGAGACGCCGTAGTGAAGGGCTCCGGAAATTTCGACCACCTGGTGTTCTGTAATGTGCACTGACATCGCACAGTGCACGGGCCTCTAGAATTTCGCCTTCATTGAAATTTGGCCGCCGCGGCCGGGATCGAACCCACGTGTTTCGGGCCAGCAGCCGAGCGCCGTAACCACTGAGCCACCGTGGCGGGGCACTTGCAGCAAACTGTTGAAGCTTAAAAGTTGTAGGCGTAGCTTGTAGCCAGTGCTGATAGTGTTAAGAAGTGCCTCTTGGAGCTTGCAGCAAGTACAGGCTGGAGCAGACCCACATTCTGAACCAATGTTGCCTAAGTAATGTGATCTAGCATTACCTGGCATTTCTTCAAACAACATGCAGTATAATTTGCAATTTTCCTGTGCCCACCTCGCAGCCCCCAAAGCAAAAGGGGAAGTTGTGCTTCAGGAGCTTGAAGCCAGCTAAGTAGCCCTCAGTAGTCTGGCTGCTGTGCACGATGACTGCTATGGGTACAGCACCAGCTGATGCTGCTGTCAGCATAACTGTCACGCTGCTCCTTGCTGAGTACCATGATGCCGTGGAATCAACGAAGATGACTTCAGGGGACAATTCAAGCAGCTGGGCACGCCTCATGATTGGAGTTACCAGGAGAACTGCCCACCTTTTTTTTATGCGTTAGCCGGCGAACCAGGTCATAACTGCACAATAAAATAGGTGCCGAACTGCAGAAAGCACAGAGCAAACAATGCAGACCTACTTTCAACATTTGCCCTCCTTTTGGGCGCCGCAGATGATCCACGATGTGTTCGTAGCAGTGCTGTAACATTTCACCCACTCCGAGGTCCTTTCTTCGCTGGGAATGTCGCTTCGCAAAACGACAGTGTCCGTTGTCGAAGCAGAAACATCCCGGAGGCATTGCCAACCGAAGCTAAGGTCCTCCTCAGGAGGAGGAAGCGTAATTCTTTAAAATTGAATTTATTTTTCAGACCAAACTTGAAACGTCGACAAGCTCCTGCAACTAGGAAAGAAATGGAGCTCGGCGGAACCGCGCACGTATGGAGACGAACAAGACAGGCGCTGAAAAATTTCCAGGCGGGCCGGGAATGTGGTAAGAGGGAAGAACAAAAGTAGAAAGGGCGATTGGAAAGGGACACTACAGCCGACTGCAGGGGCTGGCCAACCTGCAAGTCTGGCTATGACTCATCACTCGCATCATCTGAACATTTCCGACGAATCGCTTCCTTTGAGTGCCTGCAGCTGCGTCAAATGCAGCGCGGACGCAAGTGCTCAAAGTAAAGTGATACATCAGAAAAGCTGAGAAGAAGCGAGCGACAAGCCATTGCTGGAACGTCTTAAGGGGGGACAAGGGTCTCAAAACAGACCTTTTTATTTGTGGCTAGAGTCTCAAGAAATTTTGCACACAGAAGCGTTTTTCTCTTCTGATTTCAAAAATGTAGTCATAATTGAGCTGGTGGTCTTAGACCAAAAGTTACCTTAAATTCTACAGTGTAATTAGGTAATTTCTTACGCAGCTTTAATGAACTTTCTCACTGCATTTTGCTGCTTTTAATTACATGAAGTGTTAGCCAGCAAATTCCCATACCCAATGACATTCTTACTTTTTTTGTTTAGCCCATGTATAAATAGCAATTTACAATTAGCTTAACGAGTTGCAGTGTAAAATACTGCGACCTCTTACTCTCGACATAGTAGGTCAGGATGACATGCCTTTAGAGAAAAATGAAGAATGTCACCGGGTATGGGAACTCTCTGGCTATCAATTCATGTAAATAAAAGCAACAAATTGCAATGATAAAGTTCATTAAAGCTGCGTAAGGAATTACCTAATTACATTCTAGACTTTGTAAGATTTAAGACCACCAGCTCAGTTATGATTACATATTTGCAATCAGAAGAGAAAAATGCATCTGTGTGCAAAATTTCACCAGATTCTAGCCATAAATAAAAAAGTTAGTTTTAAGACCCTCGTCCCCCTTTAATCTTTTGAGGGTCATTTCTCAAAATTCATTCATTCATTCAAAATTCATTCATTTTGAGTAGCAAGGCCAGATATTCATTTTTCTGGTCAATCTTTCTGCACTTCCCGTCAATAAATCCTCCTCCTCCTCTGCCTAAAAGTAGAAAGTGGTTTTAATTATACATGGTAAATGGAAGGAAAAAGATTGTTGCTAGCCCCGGCATCTGCTATCGCTGCTGGAAGCATCTGAGCTGGGGCAGTGGAAATAAAGGGATAGCAGGCAGTGTGTAGAAGTGAAATGAAAGGGGTGAGGGGACAAAAAGAAAAATTCCGTTTTGTGTACATGTATAGGAACGCAGTGGTTGGCTCATTGCAACGCAAAACACAACAGTTACTAATGCTAAACTTCTAGTATGGTTAGAAATTATCATTTGTCAGGTGGGCTACACCTGAGGGATTAGGTGATCACACTGACACAGAAAAATAATGTTATGGGCGATGCATGAGCCCTGCCTCCATGAGTGCATCGAAAACATGCTACAAGGTACGTACTGCTTTCAGAAATGCTTAGAGCGCTCCCGAGCGTACATGAACATGAAAATACGAAACTTCTTTTTCATTGGCATGTATTCTTAAAATAGCGATGCCCGGCAGTCAGCTTTGGCAGGAGGTACCAGGCGGGAGTGCGACGCATTTAAACAAAGCTTGCCGGGACATTTTTCTCGTCATGATGAATGTGTGGCGAATGCGGACATTCGCCACAAAGGGTGGCAAGGCTTGTCAAGTGGTCCTAATGACTTCTTTTTTCTTGCCGCCCTCAGTTTTTGCAAAAGAAAGCTGAAATAAAGTGATTGATTGATTGATTGATTGATTGATTGATTGATTGATTGATTGATTGATTGATTGATTGATTGATTGATTGATTGATTGATTGCTCCCAACAGGTGCCTCCACCTGCCGGGTGTTGCACAAACTTCTCAAAGTCCGACGTGCTGCTAGTGCTGCCGCATATGCCAGATTTACTCGCTAATTCAATCATTCAAATTAGACAACCTACACAGCTAAAAGCGAAACATGTACTACAGCAGACGACAGAGTAGACTACGCCGTAAACAACTCTAGAACGCCCCCTATGATGTTTGTAAACACTGCTTGCTGTTCCCACCTTTATTCCGGAAAAAAAAAATGCCCCAACATTAGTGAAAGTACCTTCTTTGTCAACAAAAAGTATAATTTTGCGAATCACACCACAATGCACGCGACTTGCTTACTGCTTTTCTTTTATTTTTCAACGCAGTAAAGGCGGCGCGACAAATGCAGTCGATGTAGGAAGTTGATTGCTGGGAGCAAGTTTTACTGCAGCAAAACATTTTCTGAACGAAGCCTTTTAGTTCACATATAATTTCAATACGTTTTAATAAACAAATGGGGCGTGACTCTTGTTATCTCACTATTTTTGTTTGGAGTGACATAACCGGAACTTCCGCTGCTGCAGTAGGTGAGGTGCATTTCCGAAGTGAATGCAAACAACCATAGAAAAATCGTCTGCTAGCTACTTCCGGTTCCAAGTTTCCCCCATGCACTGCCTCCTGCATAGCAATCACCCTGCATTTGTGCATTGTTTATTCGCTAATCTATTTGTGTTGCGACATTGCGTATTGCACAGCATCACCGTAAGATGAGTGCGTGCTGCATCCTGAATGCAGAAAATGACAATTACGAAAGGTACGAGTGTTTTCTCATGGTTATAATATTGCCAGCGTAGACTGGCTGTTCTGCGTATGCACGGCAGTCGGCTGTGTGCGCAATTGAACTAGTTTAACGCATTGGTCATTATATATTAGTTTTTTGTTTTTTGCTGCACCACGAAGGCAATGAAGGCTGAGCTTGCACAGTTTAGCAAATGATTGATGTATTTGCCACAAAGCGTGTAAAAGCTGCCAGTGGGCTAGCAGACTATCCGTACATGCAGCCGTGCGCACAGCGCGTCTCGACACATCGCACTGTATACGCATAGAAAGCATCCGACTGTTTACATTATTTTCGTTGTGAAAACACGCTACGAAGCAGAATTTCTGGACTTTTTTATTTTGTTTGTGTAGCCTTTTTACTTTGCAGTGTTTGTAAAATGCCCCTCCTGCTAGGGCCAAAGCACTGGCCTGCAGTATGGTTAAATAAATAAACAGAGTCGACGTCTAGTTGGTCTTGCGATGATGCAATACAATCAGCGGTGTTGCAGTGGAAATAAATTAGTGTAAGAAGCGAATTAACACAGCGACTGCCATGAAGCAAGCGAGCAGGAGGAGAAATTTGGAACCGGAAGTAGCGGTAGCAGACGACTTTCCCATGATCCTCTGCGCTGAATCTGGAAACGCCCCTCACCCGTTTCGGGTGAATGGAAAGATGCGCCGCCGCCGCGCTAGCCAGTTGCGTATGCGCAGTAACGGCGCATAGCTAGCGTGCCGGGGCCGCCGCCGCTGCCACGCACTCTCTCTCTCTCTCCTCGTTGCTTTTGCAATCCTCCAGGTTAACCAGAGCTAAATGACTCCCAATTTTTATGACTAGGGTTCAAGGCTGTCGCCGGACGCTCCCTCCTCAGTGTTTTTTTTTTTCCTTCATGCGGGCTTGTAGGCATGTGCCAAAACGGAAGGTGCTGACGAGCAGACGATGCGATGCCCCGGCTAAGCCCGTCAGTCAGAACGACGCACCAATGGAATGCCTTTGGCGAAAGCTTTCCGTATGATGTCAAGTGAGCCAGAGTAGAGGACGAGGACATTTGCTTGTGGAAGGAAAGAACGAGCGGGCTTTGATTTGAATTTTTACAGCTTTTCGGGGCGCGCATGGCTTTAGTATATTGCAGAGGTTAGCTTCGACGCCTCATCTATGCAGTGGGCTTGTTTTTAAAAATGTCCAGACCCTAGTTAGTTGCCCTTTAAGTCAACATAACGTTTCCAAAGCACTACCAATGGCTTAGTCAAGTGGCAAAATCTTGAAGCCCTGATAGAAGCCACAGAAAATGAAAGTGATCTGTGCCTGCATGTTTATTTTTTTTTTTTGGGGGGGGGGGATAAGTAAGTTCAGCTGCCCGTTTAAGACTACAGTCTCAAGAAAAAACACCTGGAAAAGCCAAATTAGCACTCTCCTGTCATGCCCCAGTTAAAAAAAAAAACCGAACCCAACTGGGATCGCTCACCCAAAAATTTAATTTGTGCAAGAGTTCGTGGACTGCACACGACATCGACATTTGGGAGTTGTTACGCCGTTACGGGAACCACACCACTGTATTTCCCTTTTTCAGTAGCCCCTTCTCTCAGTTCTAGAGCGACATTTAGCGATCCACTTCGGAACACCTTCGGATGACAGCACGGGGAGCTGAACGATGGGGATGCCAGCACGAGATGCCAACTCTGTTTATCCGGGCACATTACAGCTGCACAATGAGACAGAAACACAGCCGGCTCCAAAGTAGTAATCTCACTGAAGTTACATGCCAGTTATACCCCTAGAATGAGATCTGCCGCTGACACCAGCAACTACCAACAGACCAACATGAGAAGGAACCCTCCCTGAGCCCGACAAACACCATGCAAATATGCAAATACCTAACTACACCATGCCCAGAATGTAAGCGTTCCCTTGCGCCTGTCCTTCCGCAGACCTACCTTGGGTTTGTTGCAGGGGTCGGAGTCGTCCGAGAAGTAGCGAGAGGCAATGAGCAGCACTGATCGAGGCGGTGGCGGACTCGGCGCGAGACCGCACACTGAAATGCTGCTGCCGCCGGCGGTGTTTGCGACGACAATTCCCGTTGTGAGCCCTTGCCTGCGTTTACAAATGCACCGCCACCACGGGAGGCAACAGACCACGACCGCGCAATAAACGGTCGTCACCAAGGCCAAGAAGAGCACACTACTATGCGACCGTTCTCAACGCCACAGAAGTTGACATCGCGCGCGCGTCATTTCCTACAGTGCACGGTTCTAGCACGGTGTAGACTGTAGTGGACAAATTGGTAGCTGCGGCGCAAAGGCGGCATGAAGCTAGAAACGTGGACTGCCGAGAGGAGCACTACGGTCGCTAGGAGCACTGAGCAGTGCAATGACCTAGGGTCTGACAACGGTTTCTCTGCATGCGAAAATCGACTGCAGTGTTTCGTTTCTCATGAAGGCGCTATTACCTTCAAGTATTTTTCTGCAAAAGAAGAACATGCAGTGACGAGATTTATATATCGTGCTACGTGCTGCTCGGAAATAGCACATCAGCGCCGAGGTAGTGCCCCTGCCCCTGTCTGCAGTCGAGGATTTCTACTGCTGCTCCCGCCTTCTCCACTATTCATTGTTGTCACTACTTGTGTTTTTTCGCAGGTTCTCTAGGTGAGGTCACATGGGACAACAAACAAAGCATTGCCCACGCATTGACATCCCGCGCACGTCTCGCGTCTAATGCACACTGCTGAAGTACTCATCATGGGCCTATTTTGAACTTCATGAGATCAACCACCGGCTTTTGTGCGCTAAGGGAGTAAACAACGCTGAAAGTTCATTTACCAACAAATGATATAAAGCGTTAACACGTGACCTAACCGAGATAGACTGCAAAAAAACTACAATCGTCGCGGTACGCGCGCGCGCGCGCAGTTGTGAACATGTGTAACGTTCGGCTACTTGTTGTATGATCCCGGTTTGTTGTCTCCCGTTGTATACATTTGGAAACACTTGCGAAGGGTTACGGCGCGAATTATCGCACGCACCGCTGACGGCAGCAGCAGTTCGGTGTGCGATCACCAGCTGGGCGCCGTGTCCACAACCGCCTCGACTGGTGCCTCTGCTTCCCGGGCGACTGCGATATCGGCGACAAACACGAGGTAGGTGCGCGAGAAGGCGGACGCAATGAAACGCTTGCATGTTCGCCATGCTGTTAGGTTTTCTGGCACTTCCGAAAATATATGCGCATCGATTCTGAGGCCTTGATTTGTTGACTATTATGCATGGTTGGGATAGCAGCTAGATGCTGGAGCACATAGCGAGAGAAGCAAACCGGGATGATATGAGCGCTGCTGGCTTGTCCGCTTTAGATGCCTTCATTCGAGGTGTGCATGGTGTGTGTCCTGCTCAGCAGCTTTGTCGCGGTCACTTAGTCTGTCGGTAGTTGTTGGCGTAGCGTACACGCGATCCAGCTGTCTCAACGGCGAATGATCCTATGCTTGGAATGTTTGCAACTTTCACGAGCTCTAGGACTTTCCATTGAAGGCTCCCTGATCGTCGGCAGATTTTTTGCTGAACTGTTGTGTCCATCAGGCGCTAGCTGGTGGAAGTAGCTGCAGAACCGGTCTGCAACAGTCTAGACAGAAGGCTTTTCGACATCTCCCTCGCTCGATGGAAAGATCTATCTGGGGCGCCTCTGGAAATCCAGTATGGATGCTATAGAGATGATCCGGCAGCGGCACTAGCCTTAGGTCCATTTGATTCGCTCTCCATGATGTGCAAGCAGTTAATGACGGTTCAGAAGTTCCGCACTAATGCGCAGCACGACACAGGCACCAAACTGAAACGAATTCTGTAGTGCAGGCAGTGCAGGCCTACTGCTTGTCTTCTCCCTGTTCTCCATTCACTTGTTAGTACCAGCGGTGCCTGACTGTCTGTAATTCTGATCGAAGCCTTTATGTCTGCCTCCTTGGAATCTGTACTTGCCTGAATAAAATGCTTTGACTTAATCGGTGAGGTGGCAATCAGTGGTGAAAGCAGCTAAGGATCACAACGCGTCTGCAGCCAGCATTCAGATGGCCATTGAGTTGGACGGGCTTGGACAGCGAGGGTGGAGAATTTGACGATGTTTTTACATTTCTATCACTGAAGCTACCGAAGTTGCAGCACAAAATAATTCCAAGCTATTGTGAAGATGTGGTCACCAAGTACTTTGATTTTGAATTTAAAAGGCTTTTTCACCTATCGTGCGAAACCTTTGACAAACTTGTCATCTGATACAGGATGTCATTATTCTTCCCAGATGTAGCAGGGGTATGTCCGAGTATTGACGTGCTTGGTTGTTTTGAGCTGCTTGGTGGGCAGTGTGGCGCGTATGCACTGGCCAACCGCTTCTTTATAGCTGTCTCATCTGTGCACACTTGCACTGAGCGAATGTTGGATTTCCTTAACAGCGTGAGTGTGGAAGCGATTGCCTGGGCAGACAGACAGGAGCCAGAGCACAACAAAGCTGACTTCCTGATGAAAAGCGCCGGTAAGGGGCCTTAAAACACAATAGGATGTGTTGATAGCCGCCATCTCGAAATCAACAAGCTGACGGAGTCTCCCCAATCTTACTATAACCGTAAGGTGTCCCTGCAGTGTCTCATGGGTTGCATACCTTCCCAGGACTCTTCTGAGGGTCATGCCTCTTGAAGAAAACTGCCCTCTTTATCAGAGGGTGTGCTAAAGTAAATAACGTTTCATGTTGAAAATGCTGTTTTTTGAGACCTCTGTGCAGTGGAGCTTGGGCAGTCGTACCTTGGATTTTCACTATGCACGGTTTTTCCTGGAGCTAGGAGAAACGTGGGTGTAATGTGGTGCTCACGTTTTAGCACTTCACACAGTTCACTAAAAAAAGGTTGGCAGGTTTTATTAATGGCAGCTCAAGTAAATGTAATGTATGCACTCACTCTTTGCGGTCGCAGGAGGCACTTGAGTGGCCAGAGGAACTGCACTTGGTTTTCCCCGCAGGGGGCATCTCATAAAAGAGATGTTTGTGTGTACTGTGCGACACCACAGACCGCGATCACCCGCCCTTAGCCTTGCATGGCAGTGCCGTGTCCAGGGAAAAGGGGATCCTGGTGGTTGAGCCAATGCCTAGTGCTTGTACCTTTAAGGCCCCTCGGTGGAGGCAACACACCACTTTGGGGGGGTGGGGGGTGGGGGGGGGGGAATTGGCAGTCGTCGCTTTTGTAGCAAAAGCTACACTAGGCTAGTCAGCGGCGCATTTCTTGCCATAACCATGCGCCGTAACATGGCAAGGCGCTGAGCATGTTATGCGCGGCGGCGCCTATAATACCTTTTGTTATGTATATCCTGGCCTAGCTGACGTAAGCCACAGAAATTTTTTTTCTATCCTCCCCCCTATCTTTCAGTTTTTTATCTTTTCTTACAACGCTGCTGTCTCCTGCTCTCTTCTTGGTTCTTCTTTTTTTTTCTGGTGGCTAGGCCTTGTGTGGAGTAACTACCCTGAGTTAGCCCCTGTTACGCTTCGCCTTCACCGTGTGGAAAAACTGGCGCGGCTGCAGCAGACTGCCGATGAGTCACTAAAGGGGACGCGAGGTCAACTCCCGGATTAGCCACGGAAGTGGCAACAGTAATCCTCCCCTGCAAGTATCCAGCGCAGGAAGATAGCTGGCAAGGTCAGCAGTACTTGACCTTCCCGAGAGGACCCAGGGGTCAGCTGGTCCTGTCAAGTTTGACAGCAGCATCCGTCCTCAAAGGAGACATTGATGGCGAGCGTTTTCACTACCCCGCATGGCCTTGTGCGTAGCCTGGCCCTTGCACTGATGAGGAGCACGTGAGACCATCTTCAAAAGGTGTGGGAACGTCACTCGCGGACCTTCCAGACGCGATGTAGATGGCACCCTTCTCTCAATCTCAACACATGACGGGGGCGTGTTCCCTAAGGAGAGAGTGTGTGATGAGTGCCTCAGTGAACTTTTCAGGACACGCTTTCCCCGGCAAGCCCGACCTCCATCTAGGGATTTCAGGGAAAGAAAAACCTATAAAACTCTGCACTGAGTACTCTCTAGGAATCAAAATACCGGCCAACGTCCCAACCCTCCTCGCCATCCCACGACCCCTTCACCGGGAGCTTGTCATCAGGCCGCTCCCGAGGAATATGCACCCGTCCCACCGTGAGCAGCGCCGCAGAGCCTGTGCGAAGGCACTCCATCGAGCGTACGGCCCCGAGCCGGACGCCGTATGGGTGGACGCTGCCTGCACGGGTGATGAAGCGACAGCAGCTGCGGTGGACTCCTCTTTATCCGCCCTCCTCACACTACCTCTCCCTCCAGACACCTCCCCAGAGGCTGCAGAGGAAGCCGCCATTGCACTTGCTATCATTCGCACGGAAGCCCGGTATATTTTAAGTGATTCTAAAACTGCGATTTTAAATTTTGCTCGAGGCCGAGTCCATGTCCCTGCTTTTGGCATACTGGACTCGCCCGATGCACCCCCGCCCCGCCAAGTGGAGCTGATATGGGTGCCCGCGCACTCCGGGAATCCCGGAAACGAGGCCGCCAACCTTTTAGCCCGAGGTTCTTTAAACCGGGCTCAGGTGGCCTCGGATCGGGGATTCACGAAGGAGCGCATGCACTAATTCAGCGAGCTGACGCAGGCCTACAGAGCCTCACGCCAGCTCTACCCACCGCCCCATTCCTCCCTAGATAACAAGCAAGCAACACTCTGGCGTAGACTACAGACACACACTCTCCCATCACCCCTTACCCGAGCCCACTATCAGCCCTCCTTCCCCACTCCTGCTTGCGCCCTACGCCCTGAACGTTTGACCTTCCCTCCACATCCTACCAATGATAGCATTTGCTAGCTGGGCAAAGAAGTGAGGGATTCATGATTGATTTCCTTTCAGTCACTAAACGGCTGCCGTCCTAAGCACTGTCTCATGTTCAAAATTTATCTGCAACGAACATTGCACGTTTAGCCCCGTTCCCTCTTTCAGTCACCGATTCCACAGTATTTATTTAGTTTATTTCAATTAACAAATCTGAATTCTTTTTATTTATTTCCTTACTATTATTATTGTTATCATTATCGCAGTCATAGTTTGTTTTTCATTTTTTAACATTTTGAGCACCTGTCAGTCGCCGCCAGTCTTGGCCAATCCCCCAAAGTGGGTACGCGCCATTAGACAACAAAACAATTTCAGGAGAAGGAGCGGTAACTGTCTCATCTCGGTGGACACTCGAACCACGTATAAGAGAAGGGAGAAAGGTGAGAGTGAAATAAAGGAAGAAGTTGGTGCCTTAAAGGAGGGCGCCTGAATAATTTCGGTATCTTTGGATATATACTGAATTCTCTGGGAATTCGCATACCCGCACACGCTACAGATTTACTCTCCCTCGCGCCAGGCACGCCGCGCTTATCCTCAAACCTCTTCCTTAGAATTACCACCTTGAGTACCATCAATCCCGCCGAGTCGCGCGAGTTAAAGCGCTCCATAGATAATATCGCACTTCAGAGGATGTGCACTGGGTCGACGCCACGTGTGGCCGAGACCATTCAGTAGCTGTGGCTTACCATCCAGCAGCCCCCCCCCCCCCCCTCACCCACTTCATATACCCCCCCCCTTTACCACGGATGCGGCTTATATAGTTAGCGATTCCAAAACAGCCATTCTTAAAGGGGTGAAACACCAAATTTGTGGTTTCGCGTTATATTTCAAACATTTCTCATTGCTGCAGAAAGCATGATACACACTCGAAGATTCATATATTCACAGTAAATAATTTAATATCGTATTTTTAGGGAACGATCTTCGGTTTCGGTTCCTGAACGCAGAGGTGGAGAGTGACGTCACTATCTAGGATGCTCAACTACTTTGCCTGGTCACGTGGGCCCACAAAGTTGTGAAGCACCTACTGCTGCATCGTCTGCTTTTTCACACACGTGCTGACCAACGCATGGAAACAAACAACGGCATGGCTAGTCCCAGCAGCTCGGATTTTGAAGAATCAAATTTCAATGAGGACATCGACTTTTTTTCTTTTTGATCGCACGATCGCACGCTAATATCGCCTTCGCGGGTTCGCATGAGGATGCGAAGCACTTTGCAAAATGCCAGTAAGCATGAGTTCGGCAATACGTTGACGAAAACTAACCGAGCGAGTGGCGGTTCGCAGCAAATGCGGCTCGCTGGTGCGTCAACTGCGCTCACGTGGCTCGTCACTCGTGCCTCATGGCGGCGGCTATGGCTGCGCCCTGCTCATCGTTCGTCACTGTATTTTGGTACGACGTCACTAAAACGTTGTTTACTCTACCAGCGTAGTGACGTCAGCGTTGATCGCGCTAGCGATGGGTCTAGATCGTGAGATTGAGCATTTAGGTAATCTTTGGAACCGAATTCAAATATTTTTTAAACGTTTGTTGTGTACAACACCAAACACAACAATGGAACCAAATATGTGAAAGCGTCAACGGACAGCTAGGAAATAAGAAGATATGGCATCTTCTCAGCACCTGCTCGACCCAGAACAAACACGTCCCGTGCAACAGAGTCAACTGTACAGACTCGTACATAAATATGAGGGTACAACTGAAGACCTAATCAAAGAGCTAGCAGAAAGTTATCTAAACACGGATGATGGCACCACACAACCAGACTACCGGGGGACTCTTAATCCAAATTTAGACGCAGACGTCACAGACACAGGGGTCTGGTACGCAATTGGAAAACTGCGGACAACATCTGCGGCAGGACCAGACAAAGTAACAAATAAGACTCTCAGGAACTTAGACGCAACGTGGATCGCGGCGGTTACAGACCTTATGAAAAAATACTGGCATGCAGGCAACATACCACAAGAGTGGAAATACGCGAAAATCACTTTTATTCCTAAAGCGGGTAAGAAACTCAGCACTGAGAATCTATGCCCAATTTTATTAACATCATGCCTAGGCAAACTCATGGGGCATGTCATCCTCAACAGGCTCCAAAACTATGCGGAGGACATGAACCTCCTACCTGAAACAATGTTAGGATTCAGGGCCCAACTATCTACCCAGGACATACTCTTGCAGCTTAACAAGGACATAATTGAAGCTGACGAGGGAACAGGAACGAAAGCAATATTGGGTTTAGACCTTGTTAAAGCTTTCGACAACGTCACCCACAAAGCCATTTTGACAAACTTGTCAGAAATCAACCCCGGAGAAAGGACGTACAACTACATGCGATCCTTCCTCACTAACAGAACAGCAGTGATAACGGTCGGAACAATAGAGTCTGCCCCAATCACACTAGGAAGTAAAGGAACGCCACAGGGCTCCGTCCTGTCCCCTTTCCTTTTTAACCTCTCCCTCATCAAAATTCCCCCCAAACTGGCACAAATACCAGACCTACATCACACGTTCTATGCAGATGACATCACACTTTGGGTAACCAAAGGATGCGAAGGCTACATAGAAGACACACTCCAAGCAGCAGTGGACATCATTGAGGCATGCGCATGGGAATCCGGCCTCACTTGTTCTGAGCAAAAATCTGAACGCTTCGTGATCCGTCGTAAACAAAGAGGTAGGCGTACCACGACTTCCCACCCGCAAATAAACGTCTATGTTAATGGACGATCTGTCAAAGAGGTACAAACCATGAGAATACTGGGGTTGTATTTACAAACAAATGGAAAGAATACTGACACACTCACTAAGCTAAAACGCACGGTAGAAGCGACGGCGCGATTAATCCGCCGCATAGCTAATCGCAGAGCAGGGGTGAGGGAAAGAGATTTATGCCGACCAGTGCAGGCCTTTGCGCTAAACAGGATACTTTATGCCACACCTTATCTCAAATTTGCGAAAGCAGAAAAGGACAAATTGGATAGCATGATGCGGCAGGCCTATAAGGCTGCGTTAGGACTCCCACTAAATGCCTCAACCGAAAGGCTTATGAGGTTAGGAATTCATAACACCTACAATGAACTGAAAGAAGTCCATTTAATGGCTCAAACAGCGAGATTAACCAGTTCCAGAACTGGCAGGAGTATTCTTACCAGGCTCGGAATTGACTTTCAACCTACGAATAAAGATGCTAATGTAGACTTACCCCGCGACTATAGGACGGCCCTACTAATCAAACCACTCCCCAAAAACATGCACCCTATACACCATGAGGGTAGAAGACAAGCACGAACCAAAGCCTTACATAATAAATACGGACAGTGCGCTGGAACACTTTATGTAGATGCGGCAGAATACAAACATACCAATGCCTTTGCAATTGTGGCTGTGAACGAGCATGGTGACCACATCGCCTCGGCAACAATCAAAACGAAATCCTCTGAAACGGCAGAAGAGGCGGCTATGGCCCTCGCCCTAGCGCATACCCAAGAGAGCATCATCCACAGCGATTCCAAAACGGGTATCAATAATTTCGCAAAAGGACGAATTACAAAACACCTCCCTTAGAATCCTTAACGCAACCAAATTCTCACCAAATTATTCCGAATTGATATGGGTCCCAGCCCATTCGAGGAATCCGGGGATCGAGGCAGCCCACAATAAAGCCCGAAGTTTCGTCGACCGGGCAGTGGATGAGTCTGGCTCCCTGAATTTCACGAAGGACTCCATGATCACATATCATGATCTCACCAATCATTTTAAACTAGAGAGGAGAATTCCCCCACCCCTCCGGAAAAAAGCCTCACTAAAGAACAAGACGTTACGTGGCGTCGTCTACAGGCGAGATCGATACGCACCCCATCACTCCTCGCGCACATTTATCCAGATCTTTACAACCCAAACTGTAAACACTGTGGCCAACGAGCCACCTACGATCACATCCTGTGGGACTGCAAGATAGAGCCACCTCCGGGTGATCTAGTTACCGCTCCTTCTCTCGAGCGGTGAGAGACCGTGCTGGCTAGTTATAACCCCAGAACGCAAGTTTTGGCGGTGGAGTGGGCTGACAAAGTCGTCGAGGGCTGCTTACTCCCGACCACTTAACGCGACCTCTTACCAAGCTCTTTCCGGCGAATAAAATGTTTTACAATCAGTGTACAACACCTGGCTGTGAGTGCCCTTGCGTACAGAGGAATCCCATAGCAGGCTTTTTATAGCCTCAAAATTTGTTGTCTCCACCCCTTTAAGTTCGCCTGCGGACACGTCCATCACCCCGCGTGGCAGATATTGAGAATATGCACCCTAAATTCTAATAGGCGTATCGAACTCGTGTGGGTGCTGGCTCAATCAGGCAATCCCGGAAATGGGTCCGCCGATAACATAGCCCGAGGACTTATTTGGCGCGCAAATGCGACCCCAGCCGGGATTCCTCGAGGGAGCGGTCACACACGTTCTCAGAACTCACCCAACAAGCACGCCTTGCCCGTCGACTCTACCCCCCTCCCCACCTTCGCCTATCCCACTCCCCACAAATCCTCTGGAGGCGACTACAGACCCGAACCCTTCCTACCCCTCAGCTTCTATCCTACTTCCGGCCCGTTTCCCCAGAGTGCACTCTCTGCGGAGAAGCGCGCGCCACCCTGGACCACATCCTCTTCGGCTGCCCTGCCGATCCTCCCCTGCAGGGACAACCCGCCATCGGGACAAGGGAGGAATGGGAGGCCCTCCTTGCGTCGCAGGACCCGTACACGCAACTTTGCTGTGGCAACCGGGGTGCCAGTGCCATGGCCCTGTGTGGCCTGGACACATGCGCGTAATGTGAGGGCTGTGCGGTGGTCCTGAGACCTTGAGCGGTTTAACCTCGCTTGTTTAATAAAGTTTTCCAACCATCCATGGGGATCTTTAATATGCATTGACATTGCACAGCACACGAGCGCATTTTAAGTATCGCCTTCATCCAAACGCGGCCGCCGCGGCCGGGTTCGAACACGGGTACTCTGGCTCAGTAACCGAACGCACTAAGCGCTGAGTCATTATGGCGATAAAGATCGCCTGGAAGCCAATGTGCACACGCGGATCAGGAAGCGCCCTGTGAGAGAATTGTGTGCCTTTCCTCTCCTATGCAATGCTTCCACCGACGGTTTGCAGTTGCACCAAGGAATAATAAATCTAAATTTCGGTCTTTCTCGGCGGTGGTGCATACTTTTCAAGGCTTTGTATTAAGCGTTTGAGGAATTTGCATAAATCAAAGCAACTCTTCAGGCAGAATGCGCATGCCAATAAATGGGGGAATATAACTGTGTAACCTTCAATCAGCCACCTTGTGAATATTGTAGTGTCTTGTACGGCCTTATTCAAAGCGCATTTGAGAGGCTGATTGCTTCATAACCAGTGCAATGCGGTGGTAGCCTCCTATGTGTGAACGGCGACTTGTTTCATAGCTTGTTTGTATCGAGCGACACCAGTCGCTGCGTTGTTGTTTTTGTCTTTGTGAGGGACTACGGTCCCTTTGAATGAATAATGAGTCCAATAAACTCCTCTTCAAAGAATTGAAGCCTTTCCATAACCCATGGTACTGTCCATGGTATATTTATAAGAGAGAGAATAACTTTATTTCAACAGGAATTCGGGGCTCGCCCCACGGTTCCCGCACGACCCCACTGCACTCAAGTGTTGATGTTCCTAAGGTCCATAACACTGGCAGCACGGCCGGTGGCGATGGTATGACGGCCAGGTGCTCCGAGCGCAGCAGGGTCTCCCAGGTCTTGAGGTTCTCTAGGTCCCGCAGGGGAGGGTCCGCCGGGCAGAGTGGAATGAGGTGGAGGGAACAGGCTAAGGGTTCTGGGCATAGGGCGCAAGGATGGATGATAGTGGGTTAGGTTAAGGGCAGAGGGGAGAGTGGGTGTCTGTAGTCTGCGCCAGAGTGTTACGTGTTTGTAATATAGGGAGGGGTGGGCCGTGGGTAGAGCTGGCATGAGGCCCTGTATGCCTGAGTCAGCTCACTGAATGTGTGCATGCGCTTCTTCGTGAATCCCCGATCCGAAGCCACCTGAGCCCGGTTTAAAGAACCTAGGGCTAAAAGGTTGGCGGCCTCGTTTTCGGGATTCCCGGAGTGCGCAGGCACCCATATCGGCTCCACTTGGCGAGGCGGGAGTGCATCGGGCGAGTCCAGTATGTCAAGCATGGTTATGGTTATGCGTTTGTTTGGCACGCAAACGGCAGGATCCTTATCAGAAAGAAGCAAGGTGATTCAGTCGTGGTTGTCCGATCTGAAGCGGACCTCGCTCAGCTGTCTTAAGCTTTTTACACATTATGCAGTACCACGAGCTTCTCCTACCGCACGAAGTTAAGAGCACCTTAGCAATAGAAAACAGCTTTTCAGCTTTACACCTAAATATTCGCTCGATAAGAAACAAGGCCGACCACTTGCCCTATCTCTTAGCACACCTTCAACATAGCTTTGATGTGCTGTTGTTCACAGAAACGTGGGCGGTGCATGAAATTTATTTTATAAACCTTCCTGATTATTCTCTTTTCTATTTGAACCGAAGCACGCGTGGTGGCGGTGTAGCCATTTACGTCAAAAGCGGTCTTAAAGCAGACCTACTACCCGAGTTTTCTCTTATGAAGGATGATTTTGAGATACTTACAGTCAAAATTGCTGACAGTATTGTCTCAGTGGTATATAGGCCCCCGTCAGGTTGCACTGATACCTTTATTGAGTTTTTTGATGCCTTTCTTGACTTTTGCTCTCGGGAAAGATCTACGCTTATTGGTGGCGACTTTAATCTTAACATTGAAGATAATAGTCGTAACAGCAGTGCCTTTTTAGAAGCTGTCTGGTCCAATGGATTTTTGAATTTAATAACCACACCTACCAGATTTACAGCTACTTCTTCGAGAACACTTGATCTTTTGATTGTTGACATCGCTTCGTATGTCAATTGTGCTGGAACTATAGTTTCGGATATTAGTGATCACTGCGCTGTATTTGCTTCTGTTGTTGCCCAAACACCTGCTGTCAATTGTGAACATAACGTCTTTACTTACCAGTGCATTAATGAAGAATCCCTTAACCGTTTTAGGCTGTCAATACTTTCTGAAGACTGGAGCTCGATTTTCAATTACTCTCAGCCGGACGATTGCTATAAGCACTTTGTTAATAAATTAAAAGTACACTACACACGCTGCTTTCCATGGAAGACAAAAACTAAAAACTCTAAGATCCGAAAACCATGGGTAACCCCCTTCACATGAAAATGATGAACCGCAAAAGTAAGCTTTTCAAGCGTTTTATGCTCACTAAGGATCCTGCTTATTTAGTTTCATTCAAAAAATATCGTAATAATCTAACAAGTGAGCTAAGGAGCGCTAAGCAAGCTTACCAGCAGCGCTTAGTTAGTAATAACAAGCACAATCCCCGACAGCTATGGAAAGTTTTGAATGAAGCTTTTGTCCACAAAAAACATAACAAAACACTAGGTGAACTATTTGTCGAAAATGAGCTTTTATCCGGGGCCTCTCTTGCAGAGAAATTTAACTGTTTTTTTACTGCCTTTAAGCCAACCGGAGATGTAAAACCTGCCACTAGTACAATTAGCAATATGCCTAATGAATCACTAGTCTTTTATCAAACGGATTCGGAAGAAGTGTTCTCAGTATTAATGAATCTGAAATCAACACGCTGTGTGGATTATGATGGGCTGCAAATAAAACCGCTGAAGTTTGTTGCAGACCTAATAGCCCCGTATCTAGCTTTCATTTTTAATAAGTCCCTTTCATGCTCTATTTTCCCTAATGAAATGAAAAATGCCAAAGTAACAGTTATCTTTAAAGTAGGTAATAAAGCCGTATTAACCAATTACCGCCCGATTTCCGTACTTCCGGTTTTTTCGAAGGTATATGAGAAGATTATTCTAAAAAGAATGGATAGCTTTTTTACTAAACACAGCTTGCTAACAGATTCACAGTTCGGGTTTCGAAAAGGACGCTCTACCGAATCTGCTCTCCTCTCACAAAAAGAATTTATCTTGCAAAATTTTGAACGTAAATGTCTAACTCTCGGTATCTTTGTTGATTTCAGTAAGGCTTTTGACTTTCTTAACCACACTATTTTGCTTGCTAAACTAGAAATGTATGGGGTTCGAGGAATGTGTCTCCATCTTCTACGGTCATACCTCACTGATCGAAAACAGGCTGTTTTCTGTGATGGACATGGATCCACTCTTCAGGCTATAAACTGTGGCGTGCCTCAGGGCAGCCTTTTAGGTCCTTTTCTCTTTAACGTATACATAAATGATCTCGTAAACATTGACAGTAACGTTAAATTCATTCTGTACGCAGATGACACCAGTATTTTCTTAACGGGCTCCTCAACAGATCAGTTATTAAATCGCGGTAATGCTGTTCTTAAAACTTTGCATGCGTGGTCCGTTCAAAATGGGTTGTCTATTAATACCAATAAATCTAAAGCTGTTTTCTTCAGGCCTAAAAACGTGAAAATTAACTTAAACGATGATCTTCAACTTGGGAATCATAAAATAGAAATCGTGGACACCTTCAAATCACTCGGTGTAATTTTTGACGCCTGTATGAGCTGGACCGCACACGCAACACATCTTCGCAAGAAATTAGCTCCTTCCGTTGGTTTTCTTGCTCGGTACCGCACTGAATTTCCTCCCTGTATAAAACGAATGATTTATCATGCCCTCTTCCAATCACACATTAACTATTGCCACATAGTTTGGGCTACCACATCCAAAACAAATCTACAGAAAATTCTAATTCTCCAAAAGAAAGCTATCAGGATTATCGCAGGTGCCAGTTTTACTGCCCATACGGCTGAATTGTTTACTAAGTATGAAGTAATTCGTGTCAATGTTTTTCTTGAGTACCGCCTATTATACCATCTCAAATTTTCTTCACCATCAATATATAATTTTTTGCTTAATATCGCATTGTTAAAGCCCATAGAAAAGTATGTTCAAACCCGATCAACTGCAAAATGGACACTTCCACGAGCTAGAACTAACTATGGTAAACAAGCACTTAACTTCCTTATACCTAATGTTCTAAACAGCTACGAATCTAACCAGCTGAGCATGTATAACCTCCGACCACATGATTTAAAAGTGTACTTTGTAAATAATATTCCATAACTTCTTTTCATATATTGTAGTTTGTGTATGTATCGGTGTCCTTTTCCCCTTTGTAATCAACCCAGCAGTGTATAACTTTCAAATACATTTGTTCAGTTTTAATTGTTTTTGTTCTGGTTTCAAACTACATCTATGTGTACCCATCAGTTCAATCGTAAATATTATAAATTCTTTCTACAGTGTGCTCGTATGCGATCTGCCACCGTTGTATGCATGTGTTTATTTTATTATTTTGTAATGGCTCTTAGATGAGCCACAAGCATTTTCAAGCTATTTTCTTTAGCTTTTGGCCTGTGGCTCATCCTAAAGACTGTATGCACATTTGTAAAATAAAATAAACTTTGAATTGGATTGGTAAAAAAAGCAGGGACATGAACTCGGCCTCGAGCAAAATTTAGAATCGCAGTTTTAGAGTAACTTAAATTATACCGGGCTTCCGTGCGAGTGATAGCAAGTGCAATGGCCGCTTCATCTGCAGCCTCTGGGGACGTGTCTGGAGGGAGAGGTAGGGTGAGGAGGGTGGATGAAGAGGAGTCCACCACAGCTGCTGTCGCTTCATCACCCGTGCAGGCAGCGTCCACCCATACTGTGTCCGGCTCGGAGCCGTACGCTCGATGGAGTGCCTTCGCATGGGCTCTGCGGTGCTGCTAATGGTGGCACGGGTGCATATTCCTCGGGAGTGGCCTGATGACAAGCTCCAGGTGAAGGGGTCGTGGGATGACAAGGAGTGTTGGGTTGTTGGCCGGTATTCTAATTCCGAGGGAGTCCAGGATATACCGACCTGTGGAAGTTTGTGTGAGGCTGATGTATTGGGCTTGTCGGTGGGCCTCCACCAGTTCCCCGATCGTGTTGTGGAGGCCCAGGCCTAGTAATCTGTCTGTGGGTGTGTTGAGGGGAAGATGAAGTGCTACTTTGAATGCCTTGCAAATCAAAGCATCCAAAGCGTTTATGTCATGTTTGGACAGTTGTAAGTATGGGGTAGTGTACAGCACGCGGCTGAGGACAAAGACATGAATGAGGCGACATAGGTCGCGCTCCTTTATGCCTCTATGATGTCCCGAAACCCAGCGGATGAGGTGCGATATCGCGCCTACAACCTGCTTGAGTTTCTTGAGGGTGGTGGTGTTTTTGCCAACGTTCTGGATGTGCAGGCCCAATACACGTAGGGTGCCAACCTCAGGTACCAGGTCACCATTCAATTCAATGGCAATGGGGGAGCGGGGACAGCGGTGGTTCTTAGGCCGGATGAAGAGCAGTTCGGACTTCTCTGGGGAGCAAGACAGTCCGATGGTCCGTGCGTAATTTTGGGTAAGGGCTTCCTGTAAGGTGTTCTCTATGTCTCCGTCACTGCCGTGGGTGGTCCACAGGGCGATATCGTCGGCATAAAGAATGTGCTTCGGGTCGGGAATAGTTGCCAATTCTCGAGCGAGGGGGATGAGGGTAATGTTAAAGAGAAAGGAGGAAAGGACGGACTCTTGAGGGGTGCCGATAATCTGAAACGTGTAGGAGGGGGAAGACAAAGGGCCGAAGAGTATCTCAGCCGTGCGGTCAGTGAGGAGTGCTTGAATGTAGGCATATGTGCACGCACCCATATTCAATAGGGATAGACTAGTCATGATCACCTGATCTACAATTCGGTCAAAAGCTTTGGAGAGATCCAAAGCTAAGACTTCCTTGTGTAAGCGATCGTACGACGCAATTTCTCATCGGCGCCTACTCCCGTCGAGACTGCGCCAGTCGTGTCCTCGACTCAAGTGGAGCTCACGTGAATGTGGCTCGGTGCGCCGGTCGGTCCAGAGTGCATACCGCATCGCCTGACTCGAGTGGCGCTCACGTGAATGTGGCTCGGTGCGTTCGTCGGTCCGGAATGCATACCGCATCGCTTGCCTATCCTCTTCCATTCTTCCCGGCGCCGTCAGGACGCCGTTTGTGTTTGTGATGTTTTGTGTTTTCGCGAGTGCGGCGCGTCGACTCATCAGCGTCGGCGGCAAGAAGCGCAGCGAGAGTGTGTGGTGCGCGAGCGATCTGAGCGGACGTGCGAGTAAGACAGTGCGAACCCTTTTGAAGTGCGCGAACTTGAATTGTAACCACAATATATCCGTTTTTATTACCCAAAAAAATTGTGTGTGCGTGGAGTGTTCTTACTCGCTCCCCTCCCATTTTCGGTCATCTCTAACAAATCAGAAGTGGGATATCAAAGCCAACAAGAACCGGAGAAGACTGCGAGTGCGAATTCAGTGACTTGGGCGTGTGCGCAGAGCGAATCATGAGCGATACACCTGGAGAAGGAGCGGACACCAGCGACGCCCAGGATGGCGCTAGGGCGAGCGAGAGCGTTACTGTGACGGAGCTGCTAAGCGCAATGCGTGAAAAGGACCGGCTTCTGACAAGCCTATTGGAGCGACTCGTCCATCCATCAGGAACTCCGAGCGCGGCAACACCCAGCTATCATGTGATGCCTGACCTGAGTAAGAACATCGCTGACTTCGATGGAGGTGGAGACGCTGCATCGGCTAAGGAGTGGCTCGAAAACACCCAAATGACGGCGACCTTACACCGCTGGCCAGAAGAGTTACGGTTAGAAACGGCTAAATGCCACCTCGTTGGACCTGCCAAGGACTGGCTGCGTTCGCGAGTCGAGGTGTCCACGTCTTGGGAAAGTTTCTCATACCACTTCCGCCGCACCTTCTGTGGCCAGACCCGAGCGGCAGAAAGGTGGAGACAGATGCAGGAGCGCGTGCAGCAGCGCAACGAGAGCACGACGGCATACTTCCCCTCGAAGGTTCGCCTCTGTCGGGAGGCAAATCTCGACTTCTGCGACACTCGTGTGCAAGTGTTGACTGGCTTACGTTCAAGACAGCTGTGTACGATGCTACTAGGACGCACCTACGAAGACGACGACAATATCCTCCCCGACATCATGGAATTTGAGCGCATTGACCGTGAGCAGGAGCAGCGATTCGGCAGTACGCACGAGAAGAGGCCTTTCAGCGCGGCCACCACGAGTAGCCCAACACGACTTCCTGCGCGGAAGAGCACCTACGAGCGACCGAGCAAGGACTGGAGACCGCCTCTGACGAACGAAAAAGGCGAGATGAAGTGCTACAACTGCGGCCGATTCGGGCACATCTCCCGCGACTGTCCGGACGAAAGGCGCGAGATGCGATGTTTAAGTTGCGGAAAAAGCGGGCACACTCAGCGTCACTGTTCTGAAAAAGCTAAAAGTAACGAGACCAATACAGTTACTGACTCCGAAGAGGAGAAAGTCGTTCCGGGAGCGCTACTCAAGCAAGTGACATGGAATGGGACCATGACACTCCTCGGCATGATTGATAACGGGAGCTCAGGGTGCCTCTTGCGCGCGTCGGCGGCGGAACGCTGCGGCGCAGTGCTGACAAAAGATTCCACAGCGCTCTACGGTTTCGGCAGCCAAGGCACCCCGTCCGCAAGAGCGATTCGAAAGTGTTACGCCGACCTGCAAATTGACGGCGTCACAGGCAAGAACATTCCAATTTTTGTTGTCCCGGACGATGCTTTGTCACTCGATTTAATCGTGGGCAGAACTTATACAGAACTGCCATACATAGCTTACGGAAGGCTTGGTTGTTGCCTCCGCTTTTGGCGTCAGCAAGAATGCCCATTCTCCCATTTAGAGCCGGTGAATGAGTCGAAGTTGCGTGTGCAGACTACTGACAAAAGTGTCCTGCACCCTAACACGATCAACTGGATCCCACTGTCGACGGCATCTGACCTTCCCGGGCCGGTTTTTCTTGGTACCTTTGGGAACGAAATCCTTCTTGAAATAAAAGACGGGGAAATCAACGTGCCGGTTTTTACGAGCGGAGACCAAGAAGTGGTTATCAGAAAAGGACAGCGATTCGGGCGCGTAACAGAGGTCGATGTTGTTGGTGTACCTGAAGAGCTTGATCGCCGAGTGGACGAGCCAGAGATTCTCTGTGTGAGAGCAGATCGCCAACCACTCGAAGAGCAACAGGTGGAGGTGGGGCCCTCAGTGACCACAGAGCAGAAGGGTGAGCTTCTTTGCCTCCTAAACGAGTATCGGGAGTGTTTCGCCAACAATTTGAGCGAGCTTGGATGCACGGCCGTCCTGAAAATGGACTCCCTGCTTGAAGACAGGTTTGAAGTGTGTATTACATGTGACCTCGCCGATCAAGTAAATGTTCTTCAGAGAGGAGATGAAGAACTGCGAGAACTTATAACCGTTCTGGAGAAGCCTGGGAGCGCACGTACCAAAGAAGAGAAGGCGAAAGTAAAAGGCTACAGCCTTAGAGAAGGCAGGCTAGTGAGAGAACTCGAACAAGACGGAAGAACAGTGTTCTAGTTCGTACTACCCAAGTGCGCGAGAAAGGCATTTGTGGTACAGTCTCATGATTTGATGGCACATTTCGCAGTCGACAAGACAGTCTCCAAACTTCAAGAGAGCTTTTGGTTCCAGCGAATGAGGAATTACGTCCGGAAGCATATTTCTCAGTGTTTCCAGTGTATTTACAACAAAGCGCCTGCCGGCAGACGAGCAGGTCTTCTACATCCGATCCCACCAGGTAAACGACCGTTCGAGGTAATACACATGGATCATATGGGGCCATTCGTCCCAAGCAAGAAGCGCAACCAGTATCTACTTGTATTCATTGACAACCTCACAAGATTCGTGAGACTCATCGCTACACGCGACACTTCAACGAAGCACGTGCTCCGTGCACTGGAAGAGTTCGTCCTTGAAAGGGGCCTTCCAAGAACTATTATTACCGATAGAGGCAGTTGTTTCACGTCGCGCGCCTTAGAAGAATTTTGCACTGCACGATCCATACACCATGTGCTCAACTCGACACGCCACCCTCAGGCAAACGGCCTCGTGGAGAGAGTGAATAGAACCATTCTGCCGGTCATTACGACTTCAATGAACGACCCAAGCCAGCGCGACTGGGACGCAAACCTTGGCAAGGCTGAGCGCGTCATCAATAATTCCGTCAACAAGACATCTGGGAAAACACCGTTCGAGATGCTGTACGGGTACCAGCCGGACTTTTACGGCGCCGCGCTGAAAAGAATTGTGTGTGCGTGGAGTGTTCTTACTCGCTCCCCTCCCATTTTCGGTCATCTCTAACACTTGGTGTGACCCGGAAGAAGCGGGTCGAAAATGTCGTGTGTGAGTTGCAGCATGGCGTCCTGTGCGGATAGAGCGAGCGAAATGCCACCATTATATGCGGGTAAAGATTGTAGTCCGCCATGTGACTTGTGAGTCTCGCTAATACAACATGCTCGAGGAGCTTCCCGAGGCATGAGGTTAGCGAAATCGGGCGAAGGTTTTGGATTATGAGTGGTTTGTTGGGTTTAGGTGTGAATATTACCTTCGCGTGGCGCCACGACAGCGGGAGGTTACCCTCTCTCCAGCACTGGTTGAAGTATTTCGTAATGTGGGTGATCGATTGGTCATCCAGATTACTGAGCATGGAGTATGTGATCTGGTCTGCACCAGGTGCGGAGTTGGCGCGAAGAATCAGGAGGGCTGCTCTGACTTCCGTCTGCGTGATGTCGGTATCGAGTGTGGGATTTGCTTGTCCTGTGTAGTGGGGTAGAGGTGTGGGGCCGCCTAGAGATGTGTACATGGTTTGAAGTGTGTCTAGAAGGGTGTCAGGATCCTCAATGTGTTCATGTGTGAGGCGTGACACATGGTGCTGTGTTGCTGATTTGGAGCATGTGGGGTCAATGAGGTGTCGGAAGAGTTGCCATGTGCGTTAGCTGGATAGGTTTCCGGCGTTGCCGTCACATATCTGTCCCCAGTTGGATCGGCAGAGCTCCTCAGTGTACTGTTGGATTTGTTTCTGCAGCGCGGCCATCCGCTTTTTAAGCGTTCTGTTGTGTTTGTTGCTTTTCTAGCGTTCCAGGATGCTGTGATAAGCCTCCTAGAGGTGAGCTAGGCGTGTGTCGAGGGTAGGGGTTTCGGTTGTAGTTTCAATGTGCCGGGTGTTGTGGTGAACGTCACGCTTGAGTGACTGCACCCATGCGTCGATGTCTGCGATGGGAATGTCTGGGGGGGGGGGGGGGGGGGGGCGGTGCGTGCAGCGTGAAAGGCATCCCAGTTAATGACTTTGTGTGTTGTATTTGCGTGACGGGGTGGTTTGTACGGGACAGTGATATGTATAATGTAATGATCACTGCCCAGTGTATGTTGCGTTCTGTTCCAGGTAACGCCGCGGATGCAGCGGCTAAGCGTCAGGTCCGGACTGGTGTCCATGCTGACACTGTTGCCGATCCGCATAGGCGTCTGAAATGTGTTGTGCACAGTGAGTTGGAGGTTCTGCAGGAGCAGCCAGAGCCTGCGACCTCGATGTGTCGTGGTTGTGTATCCCCAGTCAGTATGCTGACTGTTGAAGTCCCCACCGATGAGTAGGGGATGTTTCCCTGCTAGATGCTGTAGCTTTCGCAGAAGCGATTCTAGCGGGGCCATCGACAAGGACGGGGGGTGGTATATGTTT
Organism: Amblyomma mixtum; assembly: GCF_055824585.1. NCBI lineage: Eukaryota > Metazoa > Arthropoda > Arachnida > Ixodida > Ixodidae > Amblyomma > Amblyomma mixtum. The sequence goes on from NC_143018.1 coordinate 109,335,959, forward strand.
GCCATAAATATAGAAGGAAGTGAATGTGTGTGAAGTATAACTTCTGTGATCACGCAGGGCGTCTCAGACGTGATGTGATGAGTTTTGTAGGTGAGGCTGCGGTGGATGAGTGTTGACGCCCTGGGTGTGTAGGTGCGTAGAGATCCGAGTGTGTAGATGTGCAGCAGGGGAGGGTTGCCCGGTGTGCAGTCTCATGGAGAAGAAGTATGTGGGGCGTGGGTGATGCGCTGCTCGTTTTTCGATGAGTGTGGCGGCAAAGGTGATTGAATCTGGCCTCGAGGCGGGTGTCTAGCTCTTTTAGTTTGTGGTCAAATTTGGCTTCGTGTGCTGCTAATTAGCGTCTATTTCCGGGGGCACTGGAGGGGGTGTGGCGTCTGTGGTGCGCTGTTTCTTTGCGAGAGGGGTGCTCGAAGTGTCTGTGCATGATGAGGTCGAGTTAATGACAGGGGGTGTGGGTTGAGGGGGCATCGAGGGGGCGGCGGTGCGTAGGAGGGAGGAAAGGCGGCTTACCTCGTCACGCAAGGCCTTGAGTTCCTGGTCTCTCGGATCTGCCTGGGAGGACTGGGGTGGGCGTAGTCCGACAATCATCAGCGTCTCACCATCGGGCGTCTCAGCATCGAGCGTCTCGGATCCCTGAACCCCGCACCCAGCAGGAGGCGTCGTCCAGGATCGTCACCCCGGCGCCCGGCTCCCGGCTCCCGGCCGGCTGCCCGAGAACGCCTGCTGCCCTGCCGTCCCAGGAGCCCGGTAGAGGTGCTGCCCGCGGCCCCCCACCTCCCACCAGCGTCCCGCCTGCTGAACCCGGTCCCCGGCCCGGCAACTGCATGGCGACCACCGGCCCCCCCGGGGGGACCGACGTTTCGCGCGCCTCCCCCGAAGGCACACTGTTTCACCTTTGAGGTGAAAATCGAGGCCTCGGTTGACGACATTGTCGACGGCATCGAGCCGGTCGTTGGCCCCAAGGGGCTGGAGTTACTCCAGCACCAAGGGGGATTCAAGTTTTGCGTCGCCGTAGCCTCGGCTGGGGCGGCTCAATAGCTCATCGCAGAGGGGGCCTTCCGAGTCATCGGCACCCCTGTTCCGGTCGCCTGCGTGGGCCCAGCAGTCGCCAACGTCACCGTTTTCCGGCTGCCGCTCTTCGTAGGCGGCGCGTCGCTCGCCTCGGCACTCAGCCCCTACGGGAAAGTGCTCGAGGTGAGCTACCCAGTCCTGAAGGGCCGGCGGCACGTCGGCAACGGGCAGTGCCTGGTGCGCATGAAAATCCGCAAGCCCGTGCCGAACTTTGTCTCCGTGCTGGGCCGCCGTGCCATGTGCGATTACCGTGGCGTTCAGAAGGTGCGCACCCGCTGCGGGCAGGAGGGCCACGTTGGCGCAACGTGCCGCACGCCGAGGTGCTCGCGCTGCGATGCGTTTGGCCACGACACGGCCGGATGCCAAGCGGCGTGCAGGCGATGCGCCGGCCCCCATGCAGCGGCAGCGCCGGCCCCCCGCGCAGCACCAGGCCCTCACCACTTCAAACGACCATAGCCTGCCTCGCCGTGCCCCCCGCCGCCAACCATCTGAGGAGGAGGGGCCTCGTATCGCCAGCACCAGCACCCCGACAGCACCCTGTGCTCCAGAGGCGGCGACGGGAGGAGCGCGCGACTATGATCCGGTGAGCCAGCCGCTCGATTTACGAGCGCAGGCGGCAGACGCAATGGACACCGGAAAGTTAGCGGGGAAGCAAGCGAGGCAGGAATCTGAGGAGAGTTCAGACGGCACTGCCCCGCCCCAGGCTAAGAAACCGGTTCCAAGCTCCGCTCATGGCAGGGCCGCTTAACCGTGTAGCAATTACGTCGGCGCCCTGTCTTAACATCATGGCGTTAGTGCATCTCCTCTCCCTGAATGTTCAGGGATTTCGATTGCCGGACAAGCAGAGAGAGGTGATGCACTTCGCGCGTGCACAGCTCGTCGACATCCTGTTCCTACAGGAATGTAATTTCCGCTACCCACGCGAGGTCTCCCATTTTAAGTCCCGTTTTAGTGTAGAAGCCTTTTTTTCGTCAACTTGTTCTGTTTCGCGTGGTGGTGGCGTCGTTTTTGTCAACAGCTCCCTTCGCTCTGGCGCGCATTTATCCTTGTTTTCTTGTTGGTGATTTTAAATGGGTTTTGGATCCCGTACGAGACGTTTGCGGTACAGGCCAGGGGCGACTCTACGCCGGGGCCCGGTCTCTGCGGGATATTTGTATCCAGTTTTGTTTGACTGACGCGTGGGTTAAGCTACTCGGCGATGGTTTTGGTGGCACCTGGGAGCGGGTCATGTCAGCCAGCCGTATAGACAAGTTCCTGTTTCCGCGAGAACTCGAGTGCTGTTCGGTGTCGTGCGATGTGCTCGCGTTTCCCCCGAATACCCCACGCATTAGCGATCATCGACCTCTGTCAGCAGTGCTGGACATGGGCGGGGGCACCTTACGTTTAGACGCGTCGCGTATGGATCCATGTCTGCTGACTGATTGGTCGAGCGTGGTCCGTTCTACGACAGGTGCGAGCAGGCAGACCAGACGAGGCGCGGCAGGTTCGCGTCGAAGAGGTGATTCTGCCTGACGGTTCCAGGAGCAGCAGTGCGACTGTGATCTCTGACGCCTTTACGAGTCACTTTTCGCAACTGTTTGTTTCTGGCGCCGGACGGCGGCGTTCAGCCTCCTTCGCTGACGCCGTTCGTAGTTTAAGCGGACAGCTGCCACAGGTGCCGAGTGAGCTTGGCACAGAGCTTAGCGCCCCGGTTAGCTCAGAGGAGCTTTTCAAGACAGTCAGGGGCATGAAGACCGCCTCAGCTCCAGGCCCTGACGACATTCCCACCAGCTTCTATGTCAGGTTCTACACCGTACTGGAGGAACACCTCCTCCGGATGGTGAACGCCTTTGTCAGGGTCGGCGAGAGGACGGAGTCTTTTAGAGACAGTCGTGTAGTGCTCATCTTGAAGCCAGGCGGGTGTCCCTCTGACCCGCAGGCGTGGCGCCCGATCACTCTGCTTAATGCAGATTACAAGATCGCGGCGTCGCTGCTGGCCAAAAGATTGAGCAAGGTTTTAGCGGGTGCTCGTAAGCCCTGCGCAGACATGCAGCGTGCCCGCACGCTAGGTTTTCTCGTCTCTACCACTAACGCGTGACTTGTTCACGTTCACTTCGAGAAAGGGAATAGCCGGTTGTTTCGTCTCACTCGATCAGGCGAAAGCCTTTGATCGTGTCGAGCAATGCTACCCTTTCGGCGTCCTCGGGGCTTTCGGCTTTCCGCCGGAGTTCGTGGTCTGTCTAGAACAGCTTTACTCTGGCCTTACAGCTCGTTTGTTGTTTAACGGCTCGTTGAGCGACCACTTTAGAATAGAACGCGGCATTAGAGAGAGAGAGAGAGAGCGAAACAACTTTATTGCCATAGATTGGCGGGATTTAGGGCAGGTGGGCTTGGTGTAGCCCCCAGGTGGGGGCGACTTCCTGGGCCCACGAAATGAGTGCCAGTTGGATTCTCTTGTCTTGCCTTCTGAGCAGTTGGTTCCATCCGTCTTCGGAGGGAGCTGGCAGTAAGGTTCGAGGGGGCGGATTTCCCGCGCAACCCCAGAGGATGTGAGCCTGGGTGGCGATTTCTTCCTGGTAACAATTTTGGCAGACGGGGTCGTATTCCCCGTCCGTGATGAGTGAAAGTCTAGAATGGCTAAGGATGGAGTGTGTCTGCAACCTGCGGAGCAGGTGGCTTGCGCTCGATTCAAGTCGGGGTGTGGAGGCGGGAACTGGCGTCTCATCTCTCTGTAGAGGTTGGTAATTTCGGCAAAGGTCTGGGGAGCCTCGGCAAGAGCTTCTGGGTCCGTGGGGCCGGCCGCCCGGTTGGTTAGTCCTCGGGCTAGTCGGTCGACCCCTTCGTTTCCAGAGTTTCCCGCGTGGGCGGGTACCCAGACCAGGTTGGTCTTATGGTCGGGAGTGCAGCCGCGAAGGATGCGTGCAGCGGGGTGGAAGATAAAACCTGCCGAGTAATTTTGTATCGCTCTTTTGGAGTCACTGAGGACTGTGCGCGTACGTGGGTCAGCGATGGCTAGCGCGATGGCGGTTTCTTTAGACAGGGCTGTCCCCTGTCGCCAATGTTGTTCGTTTTATGGTTAGACCCGCTCATGCGTCGCAGAGCAACTAGTCCAACGGTGCGCGGTTTCCCTTTGCCAAGCCAAGGTCAGGTGAAGGTGTCCCTGTTTTTGCGGGACGAGGACAGCTACGTAGCGTTCTTACGGCTTTTTTCGAATTACAGCGAGCTGTCCGGTGCCCTGCTTAAAAGGGGCAAGAGCCAAGCCCTGCGCTTCGGGGCCTTTTCGTCAGACCTGCTTGGCGATGTAGAGTGCGTCTCGGCGGTTAAGGTCCTAGGAGTAGTGTTCCTCTCGTCAGGGGAGGTAGCCCGCGAAACGTGGACTGAGTTGAAAGTGACCGCAGAGCAGCGTCTGGCAGTAGCAGCGCTTTCTCGCCTGTCGCTGTCGGAGCGGGCATTTATCATCAGATCTTCCGTGTGCACCAAGCTCTATTACATCGCTCGCGTCGCATGCTCGCCGCGCACTTTAACGCGCCGCTTGGCCACACTTTGAGGCAGTTTTTTCTGGGCGGGAAAGACGGAGACCGTCGCTCGCGCGCTCCTCCGCCTTCCCACGCGCATGGGCGGGTTTAACCTGCCCAACCTGCCCACAATGTGCAGCGTGCTCGCTGTCCGAGGCGTCCACGACCTGGGCAGCGCCACTGACTACCAAGGGAGAGGTCTTCTCACCTACCTCCTCGGGACGTCGCGGCGCCTCTTTTTGCGTCACCTTGTAGGTCCTTCAGCCGAACAGCAGCCGGGGTTCTTCCGGTATGTCTGCCGGACGGCCGAGTCTCTCACCGCTACCCTGTCCGAGGCCGACGTCTCTCAGACGCAGGCCTCCCGCGTTTGCGAGCTCCTTGCCATCCAGGAGGCTACACCTGAACAGCTAGAGCGGAGCAGGCGGGTGCGGTGGAGAGACGACGTCTCACACGCTTCCACCAGACGTCCGCGATTTCGGCTGGCTGCGAGGCTGGAGGGTTTTGCAGACGGGAGTACGCATCGCAGCATGGGGCATCGCACCCTCCTCACGGTGTCCGCAGTGCGCCGAGACCGACTCTCGAGCACGCCATGTTTGAGTGTGTAGTGGCAAGAACGTTTTGGCGACTGATGTCGCGTACGTTTTTTGTTTCTCTCAACGCCCGCACCAGGCCGCGCGATACGCTTGTGCGGCTATTGCTGTGTGTAGGTGCCTTTGTTTTGTGGCGCCAGGGAGGCGCCGCTTGCTCACAGGGTCAGCCCCAACGAACCATGTTTCCGATGTTGCTGCGAGTGCGAGCACGCCTGTTCCAGCAGGCGTGCTTAGACAGAGTGATGCCGCCGGAAGAAGAGTTCCTGCGACGGTGGAGCACCCGCTTCATCGTCGCAAGCAGGGGCCGTGTGACAATGTGGCTCCTGCCATACTAAGTGTTGCGCCAGTGTTGTGCGCGGAATTGGTGCGCGGTCTTCCTCCCGCGTGCTTCCCCCGCGCGTTTGGCCCCTCCTGAACTTTTTAATTGGGACACTTTGTGTTTCGGACACTAGCGTTGCTTGTGAGTGTATGTATGTGTGTTGCATCGGGCGACATCGGTCACCGTAGTGTTTCTTCTGTTTTGTAGAGGGACGGCCGTCCCTTGTAAGCTCCAAGCTCCAAATAAACTTCTCTTCATGATTAGTTGTGGTAGCAGCCTGTTGCGTTTGGAATTGGAATCGTGAAGAAACCGAGCTTTCTAGAAAATGAGGTAACTCGGCGTTTAGATAAGTCGCGTTTAAGGAGGCGCTCTATTTTTTAACGTACGATATCCTTTTACGGGTGCCTGCGTGTGCTTTGCTAAGACTGCCTATTGCAATAGTTGCGTTTTCTACACGTTTTGTTTCAGACACACACTAACAACGAAGAAAAAGAGTGCGATATTTTATCTGTAAGCGCTCACTGAAATCCCCCGATAGAAAACACGGGCCCATATCCTGCCACTGTGCAATAAGTAGACGTATCCACCAGGGTTCTGCGACAATTAGCTGCAGTCATTGGCGCATACCCCGCAGTGGATACGCGCCATTATTTTCTTGAGGCCAACAACAACCCAGAAGCGGAAGCTACGTTAGCGTAGACACACCTGACCCCAGGTAGTCGAATTTTCCGGAGCCCTCCACTACGGCGTCCCTCATAGCCTGAGTCGCTTTGGGACGTTTAACCCCATAAACCAACCAACCAACCAACCAACATCTGACCCCTGTTTCCTGTTACGTCATCTCGGCTTGAACAGCACTTGCGGTGCCATGCCACCAGCAACTGCAGTGAAAAAGTGTAGCGAAATTTTAGCGAAAAGCAATAGCTGGTTGCATTTACGTTATTATGATGTAGGTTAATGTGGATACAAAAGACGGTTCCCGTTTTACAGCGCAGTCTGTTAAAGCCTGGGCCGCGTGGCTACCCTTTGCACACTAAATGTGAATGTGCCAATATAGGGTTTTGTATAGATGTGCTAACTGAACTCCCATGCTCAAAGTGTGAACTACCTTCCTTAAGAATTTATCTGATGTGGGGACGCCTCGTCCCCTGCGTTCACTTTCACGCATTGCACCCCCTACTGTAGTTAGCTCCTCCGCAACGCACTCTTCTCAGTTGGGTTACTGTAAATAACAAGGGAGGGCGCTCGCGTCGCAGCGACACCAGCGCCACGGATGGCGTTTTGCTGCGCGCTCGCGGGGAGCGACGGGGCAGTGATGCCAACCCTAGGGATTTATCCCTAGATCTATGGGTTTTTTTGCTTTAGGGATCTAGCGTCTTTTTTGTGAAATCTAGGGATTTTGAGAGGCCGTAGAATGGCTACTCTAAGCGGCTTAATAGCAGGTGTATCTGATTATTTTTCCCTTGAAACAGAAAAAAACTATGAAAAATGCTATTTACTACTCCTTTACTTTTAGTATTCTGCCGAGCCGAGAGAGGGCGAAAGCAGTTCTGCAACGCGAAATTATCGACTGCTGCACAGGGAGGAAAAACGAAACCATGTGAATTTCAAACTGTTTAACGTGCGTGCCATCTCTGGCGCTTCGAGTGACTGCTCCTCTACGAGAGACGAAGTTGAATTTTGACTTGTAGTGCCTGGATCAACGCGCTACGTTTACGCTCGCCGCTTACCTTTACCAAAAAGTGCCACAATTGTTCGCATTCTCCACGTATGCTAGACCACTTGATTTAAGCGCGCTGTTCAACCAAAAAATACATTCAAAGTTGTAAGGAATCACTTTCTGATTTTGTAATTACCAATCTTACGTCTGTATCATTGCTGTGTGACTATAACAAGATTACATTTTTGGTTATGCCAGTTTCTCGGGACGTCAATCCTTAGTAGCTGCAAAACTATTTGACGGTCTTTGATTGCGATTATGATTAATAAATAACTGTGCGGTGAGATACGCCATTTCACCGCTTCTGAATGTTCTCTATGAGGCGAGGAGGGGTCTTTCATTAATTCAAACCTTTTCGTCTTTCTGTGTGCCTCTTAAAACAATCCTTAAAAAAACCCTTAATGGTGTCTGAATAAAATACTTTCATGTGTTGACGGGGCTTAGCAGAAAATGCCAGCTCTTTTTGAACTTCGTATCAACTGCATTTATTTTTCAAAGGGCTGCATAGGTTCTTTGCGCGTAAAGATAAGCCGGCTGAAGGAGCAGCTCAAAAGCCGGTGCGGTGAAACGGGAGTCGTCTGCGCGTGAGCGTCGTTGCTCACTGTCTTTCTCTCCAGTGATCACACGTCTCTGTAAAAGCTCGCGCCATCTGTGGGCCCTCTATTAAGGTAAATCTACAAAAAAAGGGCAATTGTGGCTAACACGTACGCTTTTATTTATGTCTGACAAAATGTATAACCAAAGGACGAAACAGTGATCTGCGCTGAGACTTTTTTAAAGCTCAAATGGTCGCCTTAACAATTAAACAATTATAGGCTAGGGATTTTTCTTCAATCTAGGGATTTTTGGAGCTTCAATCTAGGGAGAAAACGTTGACCTGAGTTGGCATCACTGCGACGGCGTCTCTTCTCCCTGGGCCCGGGAAGCGTGGTGGACGTTCACGCGCAAAGCTCCGCTCTTCGCCGCGGGCGTCCTATAAGTAGGATACAACTTAAAAAAACAGCAGTTGCTAACACTGGGCCGTGGTCCGCGGCGTCTTGTATTACTCCGCTGGCCAATCGCAACAGTAAACGAAATCTTATTTTTAATGTTTGACTATATCAGACAATCCATGTATCAAAATTTTAGAGCTCATAATTTTTTTCTTGTGATAAAACTTATTGTTTACGTAACAAGAAACGTTTAAGCAGCGGACTACGTTTTTGTCGTGGAGGAATTCTGTGCGCGGAGGCTGAATATGGGCGGAGCTTCACTGCAGACTTAAGTTGTATCCGACTATAGTGTGGAAACGTGTTGCCCTCAGCTCGTCCCGTCCGGCCTCGGAGATATTCCCTTTGCCCTAGCGTGGGCGAACGTTCGCTCGTAGCCGTGCTGGTGAGTCGGACATCCTCGATTCCTCAGTGTATTTTATTGCTAGCTGGCGTTATTGTTGTTATAGCAATAAATGCCTTGTTTGTGTCAGCCAGTGTGTCGTTCCTTTGTTCCCGCAGAGCAAGGCCCGCCGTGGTCGGCGTGCGCTCGGTAGCGTACGCGACCACGGGGTGGGGTCCGCGCTGCTTTGAACTGTGTCAGCCGCGCTTAAACGGGGAGAACGGATTTATCTCCCCCCATTTAAAACCCCACACTACATGCTGTCATCAATTTTTTGTGGCATGGGACGAAGTGCAAAATTACTTTGCTTGGCTTCCATCTACCTTGAAACCGAAATACATTATGGCTAGCACCCCCTGGGAGTTCATTCCATTGCCCCTCGTTGCGCTTATGCACTTGAAGTTGGCTCCACATTATTTATGCATAAGTGTGAAAGGGCCGGGAGCGCACATCATTAACCAGCGACAGCAACCAATCCTGGGTCGCGTGACTACCTCTTGCGCATTAAACACGAATCTGCCAATGTAGCAATTTCAATATATGTTCGAATTGAACTCCCACGCTGAAATGCCAACTTCCTTGCACAGAAATGCATCTGGAACAAGTTGTCATCAAATTGTTGGTGCGATGTTACAGCATACAAAATTATACCGCATGGTTTTGTTCCCTTTTGAAACCGGCTCCCCACACATGGCTCTCCATCGGAGTTTATTCAGTGGCCGCTCGTTAGGCATATACACTTCGAGGGAGAGAGAGAGAAAATTCAGAGGGCACTTTGACTGCCTAAAGTGCATAGAGGCAAAAGCGTTTTCTGCACCACTTTCGCCGCTTCTGTGGCACTGGTGGCGTCACATATAATTGAGTACTAATTCCTAAGTGATGACAAATCACTAATTAATGGTTAATTACTGATCAATGCCTGCATAATAATTAACTGCTAATTATGGCGCTTAAGCTTCGCCTTTAGGAGTGGAACGCGACACGTGTGTTGTAGCGCTGCCAGGGAGTCCACGGAACACCACCATTCGTTCGGCGCGATGCCTTGCCCTTTGAACGCAACGCTTTTTGAGAAAAGGAAATGGCGCAGTAATTCTCTGTCATCTCGGTGGACACCTGAACCGCACCGCAGAGGAAGGGAGGAAGTGGGAGTGAAAGAAGACAAAGAGGGCCCTTAATGAAGAAAATGAAAATTGTATTTGAGGAAAGGAAATTACGCAGTAACTGTCTCGCATATCTCAGTGGACACCCATCGAAATTCAGGGGGCACTTTTTTGACCTAAAGTGTGGTCACTAATGTGTGGCTAAGATGTTGAGCTTCGCCTCTAAGAGTGGAACGCGACAGCGTCTTGCAACGCTGCCAGGGAGTCCATAGAACGCCATCACCCATTCGGTTCTACTCCTCGATCGTCGGTAAATTGGTTTTTGAGGAAAGGAAATGTATCTGTCTCTCATATCTCGGTGGGCACCTAAACCTCGCCGGAAGGGAAGGGAGGATGATGGGAGTGAGCGAAGACACCGTATTCACTAGATACGCCTTTGTTCATTCCAAACCTTCGAGCTGGCATGGCGGAGTGGATAGCATGCTCGTCTCGCACGCCGAAGACCGGGCTTCGATTCCCGAACTTGACGAATTTCCTACTCGGTTTTATTTATTTATATGGCCTGACTAGAAAAGTTAATTAGGCTAAGTGGGCAATTAAGCAATTAACTAAGCTCAGTCCCACTTACTTGGAGCATCACTATAGACCTTTTTCAGTTTTAGCCTCGCTCCCAGCGCGCCGAAAGCCGCCATGTTGCTTTCCTCCTCTCTGGCTGGTTCGGAAAGGCGGTGTCCGTGCGTCCCGCGCGTTTTCTGCGGTTCTCCGTGTTTACTGTATGCGGTTGCTTAGCTGTAGTAGCCCGATTTCGGTGTATGTGCGATTAAAGCTGCAACGAGGTCTTCGGGAAACCACTGCGCAGTCGTCTGCTTTTCAAACAACTACAGGAAGCGAAGGCGGCTTGAAGCGGAGCAGTGTGAAGAACGCAGAGACCCACGGCGGTAGTGCGGTTGCGGGCTGTTTCAGCGGCACATACCTTACACGCGAGCACCTACTGCTGATGTCACTAAGATATGTGTCGTCTGTGAGCCTTGCAAAATCAAAACATTAGTAATAATTCGGGGAAATGATGCAGCAGCACTGCGGGTTACGTGAAACATTTCTGTCATAACTGCCAAAGCTATTTGACAGTACTTGAAAGTCATGATGCATTGCGCGAATGCCACAGCTGTTTGCTTGCAGTAAATATCCGCTAAACCAGCAGGACTTAAATAACTGAAAGCCGCAGCTTTGACGTGTCCACCTTGCATCGTGACACCTCATGCTTCGACCAAATACTATTTTCAACTAACGCCGTAATGCAAAGTGCCGATTGTTTAAAAAAAAATGTGCCTATTAGGGACGTGCAATCAGCAGACACGCAGTGCCCACCCGACCACACGCACGCGCTTTCTCGCTCTTTCGGCATTAATCAGCGGCCGCACCTGATACGGACCAAGCAGATACGCCCCTCAGGAACTGTCACAGCAGGCACACCAGTTTCGAGGGTATAAATTACATCGCGTTCGAAGGCCAGATGCCTCTCTACCACATCTTTTTCCGAGTTTAGCGAAATGTCAGACGACGCGAAGCAACACAACCAGTTTCCTCTGTTCCTGCGACACTTTATTTCGATGCGCGGCGCCGACGGATGCACTGGCGCTCCGAAGAGCGCTGCCACACACTCGCATGTTCACGCTAAGAGTGGACCACAATACATTTGCACGCTTCACCAGTTATTTTACCGTTAGTACGAAGTAATCAAGAAATTTATGCAAAGCCAAAAGCCGCAACAGAATTCTAAGCGCTTATGCACTCCAGCTGTGCCTTCTGCATGTAGCACTACAGAAAGTACCGTTTTTTAGGACAGTGCAGAGGGAAAATGTAGTGAAAGACGTGGTCGAACGCAGTTTCAATCTGTTCGTGTCACCGGCGCAACGCAGAGCAGACCGCTTGAGCGCTTGACAGCAACACTGCTGTTAGCTCGGAACGGAGCGGTTTTTCTTTTATAATTATAACTACAACATAGAAGTGCTCAGCAAGTTTCGTGCTCGCATTAATAAATGTCTCCATTATAGATACCAGAAGGCCGTTAAATGAATTGCGCACACTTGCGTAGAAGCGCACCTCCAATGTCGATTTTCGGCACAACTTGCACGGAGACACCCGCGTCGCCGCTCGCCGAAGCACGGACCATTTTGTTCACAGCTGCTCAGTGCATACAGTGCAACACTTTGCAGGTCAAAATCATGCAAAAATCAACACTCGGATAAGGCTGAACCGCGCGGCGAGTACTCGCTGCCTGTATTGCAGCGGCAGCCGCCCAAGCCAACATGGCGGAGAAATCGGCCAGACGCAAGACGGCGCTGCAGTCGAAAGATGGCCGCGCGCACCTGAAAAAGGTCTATACGATCCCTTCAATTGGTTGCATGGTTACTAGCCAAAGTACAATTGGCCCCGTTTGAAATTCGCACACTGTGACGTCACGACCGTTTCGACCAATTGAAAAGCGTGAAATTTCTGTCGACAACTGCTGCTTACAACGATGAGACATTAAAGGCTTTCGCCTTAAAACTTTATTAGAAGAGGAATTCGGGGCACGCCCCAGGGTCCCCGCACGACCCCACTGCACTCAAGTGTTTATGTTCCTAAGGTCCATAACACTGGCAGCCCGGCTGGTGGCGATGGTCTGCACGGCCGGGTCCTCCGAGCACAGCAGGGTCTCCCAGTCCTCCCAGGTCTTGAGGTTCTTTAGGTCCCGCGGGGGAGGGTCCACCGGGCAGAGGGAAAGGATGTGGAGGGAAGAAGCGAAGGGTTCTGCCAACACCCCCTGTTCTGCGCACAGGCAATCGGAGTGGGGAAGGAGGGATGATAGTGGGCTAGGGTAAGGGGTGAGAGTGTCTGTACTCTGTGCCAGAGTGTTGCTTGTTTGTTATCTAGGGAGGAGTGCGGCAGCGGGTAGAGCTGGCGTGAGGCTCTGTGCCTATGTCAGCTCGCCGAATAAGTGCATGCTCTTTCGTGAATCCCCAATCCGAGGCCACCTGATCCCGGTATAAAGAACCTCGGGCTGTAAGGTTGGCGGCCACGTTTCCGGGATTCCCGAAGTGCGCAGGCACCCATATGAGCTCCACTTGGCGAGGTGGGGGTGCATCAAGCGAGTCCAGTATGCAAAGTTGGTTCCACATTAGCGTGAAGTGTATCAAAGGACCGAGAGTGCGCTTAAGTTCCCAACGACTGTTATCAGTGCACACATTCAAACAGTTTCGAGTACTTATCATAGTCTTGACAATTGGCTTATGTAGTTTGCACCGCCAGTTGCATAAACACGCCGTTCCACCCATATTACAAAATCGCTCGATCTCGTGAACCACCTGCTGGGTTCAACAAAGGTAGGTTTTTGGGCCAGTTGGCCCGACATTCTTGTAGTGAAAAACCGCGACTTAGGCAGGACGAAGACGCTCGTCCTGTGCAGTTCTCGTCATTGTCCTGTTTGAAGTCGCGGTTTTTCCCTACCTGCTGGGAGTTGACTGTCTTCCCCCTCCTACACGCTTCAGAGTATCGGCACCCCTCAAGGGTCCGTCCTCTCCCCCTTCCTGTACACCTTTACCCTCATCCCCCTAGCCCGAAAATTGGCAACTATTCCCCACCTGAAGCACACTCTTTATGCCGACGATATCACTCTGAGGATCACTCACGGCAGTGATGGCGATATAGAACACCTTATACGAAGCAGCAACCCTCACTCAAAATTACGCACGGACCATCGGACTGTCTTGCTCCCCAGAGAAGTCCGAACTCGTCCTCCTCCCGCCCACGACCCACCGGGCGCTCCTCGTCAGGCCGCTCACGAGGAATATGCGCCCGTCCCACCATGAGCAGGGCCGCAAATCCCGTGCGAAGGCACTCCATCGAGCGTGGAGTTTCTACGTGGAGTGGATGTGGTTTCTACCGCATCGTCGCACGGGATACTGCAATCACTTACATACCAGGTTCCCTTTGTGCTGAATAAACATGAAAAACTGCGTGCTGATTTCACTACATTTACTCGGAGACAAGTTCGCGAATATTTCGTGAAACGTTGAAACTATCCTTTTGATGCTTTGATTGTATCCCTCTGGTAATACCATGAGATTGCACTGTTAATTCGGTAACCACATATCTATTCTTTATACCTGTGTTTATACCTGGGTTTATACCTGTGTTTATACTTGTGTTTATGCCTGTAATATGTTCCATGCAAAGCAGCTTCCTTCTAAAACTGTCGCCTGCTGATGTATGCGAGGGCCCTCAGCACTCTCAAGCAGTGAGAAACTGCTTTTTCGCTGAGGTGCCCCCCAATCTAGAGTTGGAAAATAAACATTGAATTGAGCGTACGGCTCCGAGCCGGACGCCGTATGGGTGGACGCTGCCTGCACGGGTGATGAAGCGACAGCAGCTGTGGTGGACTCCTCTTCATCCACCCTCCTCACACTACGTACCTCTCCCAGACACGTCCCCAGATGCTGCAGAGGAAGCCGCCATTGCACTAGCTATCAGCCGCACGGAAGCCCGGTATATTTTAAGTGACTCTAAAACTGCGATTCTAGATTTTGCTCGAGGCCGAGTTCATGTCCCTGCTTTTGGCATACTGAACTCGCCCGATGCACCCCTCCCTCCTGGGAGGGGTACAAGACCTGGGTAGACTGGGAGACCCTGCTGCGCTCGCAGGACCCGGCAGTGCAGACCTTCGCCACCGGCCGTGCTGCCTATGTTATGGAGCTTAGAGACATACACTTAAGCGCAGTCGGGCCGTGCGGGAACATTCCTTTCATATAATGAAGTTTTTCTCTCTCATTTTGGTATTTTGGTAGCGTTTCGAACAAGCGTTTACCAGTCAAGATCTGATGTGACTTATACGCCCAAATACCGATACTTATACACTTCGCGTAGCGGGACGGTGACATTCAAAACTGAACGGCGTATTTTTCTTGGTACTTGTGAAAGAATTGATTTTCTGTGTATTGATAACAATCTGCCGTTTCAGGCCCCACCAGGCGGCCCGATTTTATAATATAAAAGAGTATAAAATATTTGTTTTGCAGTGTTTCAGGTGGCTACTGTGGAAATAAAGATATTGCTGTCTGTGGGCTTTCTTTTGTACGGGTAGTTGAGAGGCAGTTACTTTCTACTATTATCTTCACATTGAGAAATTCTTTCTAGTTGGAGATGTAAACTTGACTGATGGATACCGAGTATCAATGTCTGAAATAAAGTCCAACAGGCTTACTCGATCGTGTTCCCATAAAAGATATCTAGAAAACGCTCATAGAAAAGTGGCTTTTCCGGCCATTTCTCAAGGGGAGTTCTAGTGACGCCATGAAGATGCTTGCATAGTTAGATGTCATTCTTGTTCCCATCACAGTACAGTCTATCTGGAGGTAGCACTTTTTTTCAAATTCAATTGAAGCTCAGGACCAGTTCAAGGAGGACAGAATGAGTTCCATTGTCCATGTTTATCGAAGATTTTTGAGTTTTCAGAGGCTGCTAGTGTTGCTGCTATGCCATCCGTGAGTGGAATATTTTTATTGCGGGAGCAAACATCCATGGTCATCGCAAGGACTCCTGTACAGGGCGCTCAAGTTTGTGATCTTCTGAAGGAAATGGTATGTGTCTTTGATGCAAGAAGAAAAACTAAGTAAGATGTCCTTGATGAGAAATTTAATAAAACTAGATGTTCTCTGTCGCTGCCCCATCGCTGAACACGACTGGATGGCTAGGATGGTTAGCTTTATGTATTTAAAGAAGGAGATAAAACTAACCTGGAACTGGATTGCTCAGCAACACTGATTATAGCACTACCTCGGTTATTCTACAGTCCTCAGCAAGTTTAGCGACAATGTCCTCTATTTCTGCACTAGTTGACGTGTGCGCACATTTGGAAGCTTTCTGTAAAACCGAGTATCATCAAGTTGGCAGTGGCTTTCCTAACTATTCCAATTTGTTTAGAATTACTATAGCCCTACCCTTGTTAGCCGGCTTTATTAGGATATCTTTGCACAACCTTGCATTCTTTGTTGTAAAAATTGTTGTTGCCCGGCTGTTGTTTTCCGTATGCCTTGATTATATCCTGCACCGCAGATACGTACATATCAAAGTGTCTGTCGCAGTGTTCATTTGGTGCCCACAAGTTATCTGAATCGGTGGTTTGTTGCTGGTGTGCTCCTGGAAATGCTCCCTAAGGCGGAGGCTTCATGCGCAATCGTCCGGAGCCTGAAAGATTCAGGTGCGAGCACCTCTTGTGAGAAATTCACCACGTTTGTGTGCCCACAGCATCCTAAGAAACCTGAGCACTTGTGTCACTCTCTGGTGCAGAGAGAACGGTCTCACGGTCGGCAGCTACCAACCTAATATTAGCGCTTCATGAGGGCCATTTGGTTTCCGTGTATCTGTTTGAGGCAAATGGAACTTTGTTGCCTTCTAGCCTTTTGCTCTTCTCTTTGGGTACTTCATCCCAGCTTTTTGCCTCGAAGTCTTTTGACTTCACTTAGTTCGGCAGGTAATAGGACATCTCCGCACTTCCTCAATAGCTCTGCTAAGTTCAGCCACTGTGTGTTTGCTATGGTTGACGACAGGGTCTGTGATCTTTATCGATGCCTTTAATAGTATTTTATCCTATTTCTTTTCTTTTCCATTGAAATGGGCATGAAAATAGTACAGTTGAGACAAAAACCTTTTGGAACAACACCTTGCGACAGGCAGGACATTAAGTGAGAAGAATGAAGACCAATTCATAAGCATCTATCAATAGTTTTTCTGATTGACAGCCACGTCTGGAACCATATTGATACATACATTCGAAGAAGAGACAGAAGTAGTGCATGCGCTATAAGAGGAAGAAGTTAGTTGGCTCTCTCGCACGCGCTCGAACCACTGGGTGTCCGCCGCAGGTTTTTCGTCTCTGCGCGGGTGTTCTTTTTGGCGTTGCACGCTACAGTTTGGTGGAGGTGCTGGGTACGCTTCCCGACCTGCAAACTCCGTACAGCGTCACTACGGACCTCACACCGGTTCACCAGCCACCCAGCCGCCGTCTCCGCGGAGAGTCGCCTGAATTTGGGCCCCTTCCCCCGCCAACAAGGACGACGCAGCCTCGACCGCCGAGTCCAACCGACATGGCCACTGACACCAGGACCCAGCCGCCGATCCAGCCTCTACCGTCGAGTCCAACTGCCATGGCCGCTGACACCAGGCCCCTGGCGCCGATCCTTTGCCACCCACCGCGAACACCGCCATCTTTTCACGGTGACGTGTTCGAAGACGCTGAGGACTGGCTGGAGACGTTCGAGCGGGTCGCACGCTACAATGGCTGGTGCGACGAGCGCAAGCTGAATAACGTCTACTTTGCCCTGGAAGAGTCTGCTCGGACGTGGTTTGAAAACCACGAGGCTACACTTCCCACCTGGGAGACGTTTTGCCGGAGTCTCCTGGCTACGTTCCCCAACGCTGACTGCCGGGAGAAGGCTGAAGCTGCGCTGCACTCCCGAAATCAGCGCACGAACGAAAGCGTGCGCATGTACACCGAAGACATGGCCCGTCTTTTCAAGCGCGCCGACCCCAACGTGACAGAGGAGAAGAAGCTGCGCCATCTCATGCGTGGGGTTAAGCAGGAGCTGTTCGCGGGCCTCGTGCGCAGCCCACCCCGCACGGTGGCGGAATTTCTAACCGAGGCGACCACGATGGAGACGACGCTGCAACAACGGGCCCGCCAGTACAACCGGGACATCAACTGCATGGTGCCCGAAGGCTTTTCGTCGTGTCTCGGCGGCAGTGCAGACACCTTGCGTGAACTAATTCGCTCCGTTGTCCGGGAGGAACTGCAACGGATCCGTCTGCCTCAGGTTACACCTGCGCCGCTGGCAGCGCTGTCCGAAGTTGTCAGGGACGAGGTGCGACAGGCTGCGCAGGCACCTCCTGTCCCCGAAGCGCCATCCCGGTTCGATGACCGACCCACGTACGCATCTGTTGTACGTCGCACGACAGGCTACGGTCCCATTACCCCAACGCCTGGCGTGAGCAACATCGGCACATGTCACGCAAGCGTGCCTGGCTACGGTGTGACCCCGTCGACCTCCGTGAGTAACATCGCCACGTATTCTGCAACCGCATCTGCTACAGCTGGGCCACGCCCTCGCAAGTCGGATTTGTGGCGTACACCGGACCGCAGGCCTCTCTGCTACCCCTGTGGGGAGCCTGGTCACCTCTACCGCGCCTGTCCGTACCGCCAAGTGGGTCTTCGCGGTTTCCATCCCGACGCACCCTGCCCTCAGAACGGCGAACGACCGCATGAGATTGCACAGCATCTCTGGGCACGCCAGAACCCTGCCTACTCTGGAAGGCGCGAGTCCCGTTCCCCTTCGCCTCTCCGTTATCGCTCTTCCAGCCCTGGCCGCCAGAGTAGCTCTGCTGGCCGTCGCTCGCCGAGTCCGCGTCGGGAAAACTAACATCAGCGACCTCTGGAGGCAAGGCCGCTGACGTCGGGACGTGTCAAGATCCTCCATCGCGGAACCCTCGAGCCGACGATACCCGGACAGAGAGAGGCAGCGACAGTATCAGATACGCTGCATCCGATTTGCGTGTGACAATTGATGGCACTGACATTACCGCGCTGCTCGATACCGGTGCTGATTACTCTGTTATGAGCCGTGCCTTCGCTGGAGAACTTAAGAAGGTTCTGACACCGTGGACGGGGACCCCCATTCGCACCGCTGGTGGCCACCTAATTTCCCCTGTGGGCAAGTGCACGGCTAGAGTTGGGATTAGTGGTTTTACGTACGTTGGTGAATTTGTTGTACTCCCCGAGTGTTCCAGAGACTTGATTCTGGGGATCGACTTCCTGCAGTCGAACGGCGCTGTGATTGACTTTCAGGAGGCACGTGTCACGTTCTCGACCAAACAGGCCGTGGCGCGCTTTGACTCCCACGATCCCTGCAGCAACGCTCTGCGCATTGTCGAGAACGTCACGGTGCCGCCGCGGTGCAGTGTTCTGGTGCTCGTGCGGAACGACCTCTTTCACGACTACGAGGGCCTAGCGGACAGCCATAGTCCACTGCTGCTTAAGCGGGGACTTGCCGTTGCAAGAGGTCTCGTCCAACTACGTGACGGCCGCACCCACGTCCTCCTGACTAACTTTGCCAACGAATATCAGCACCTGGCCAAAGGCATGGCTATTGCCTTCCTCCACGACGTTGCTGAGGTTCCAGGTTTGTGCACCGTGGGAGGACCCTCTCCGGAGTATGCTGGCCCACATCACGTTCTTCAGTCAGTCAGAATAAATCCTGCCTTGCCGTCGGTTCAGAGGGATCTTCTGTCGGCCCTCTTGGCAGAATTTGCGGACTGTTTCGCTACGTGCTCGAAGGTCGGCCGAACTCCACTCGCCAAGCATCGTATCATCACTGACGAGACTATGCGACCCGTCTGCCAACGCCCATATCGTGTTTCCCCGGTGGAGAGAGAAGCCATTCAGAATCAGGTTGCCGAGATGCTTGCAGACGATGTCATTCAGCCGTCCACCAGTCCGTGGGCATCGCCTGTGGTTCTTGTCAAAAAGAAGGACAATACTCTGCGTTTCTGCGTGGACTACAGGAAACTTAACAGCGTGACCAAAAAGGACGTTTACCCGCTGCCCAGGATAGATGACGCGCTCGACCGATTGCGGAACGCCAGATACTTCTCGTCATTGGATCTTAAAAGCGGGTACTGGCAAATCGAAGTGGACGAGAGAGACCGGGAGAAGACGGCTTTCGTGACGCCTGACGGCCTCTATGAGTTTAAAGTGCTCCCATTTGGTCTGTGCTCAGCACCGGCCACTTTTCAACGCATGATGGACACTGTCCTCTCCGGCTTGAAATGGCAGTCCTGCCTGGTGTACCTGGACGATGTCATTATATTTTCGCCCACCTTTGACCAACACTTGGAGCGGTTGCGCATTGTGCTGCAAGCGCTCAAATCCGCGCAACTCACCATCAAAGCCGAGAAATGCCATTTTGGCTTTGAGGAACTTCGCTTTCTTGGTCACGTCAGCGCACAAGGTGTTCGCCCGGACCCTGACAAGACCGCTGCCGTCTCAGGTTTTCCACGCCCAACCGACAAGAAGGCCGTTCGCCGGTTTTTAGGCCTGTGCTCCTATTATAGGCGCTTTATTCAAGATTTCTCGAAAATCGCGGAACCGCTGAACGCACTGACCCGTGACGACACGCCCTTCCTGTGGGGGACCGACGAAGAGGCTGCATTTGTCGAGCTTCGCAGCCGTCTGCAAAGCACTCCGATACTCGGCCATTTCGACGAGCATGCTGCCACGGACATCCACATTGACGCCAGCAATGTTGGCCTTGGTGCAGTACTGATCCAGTGGCAAGACGGTGCAGAACGGGTCATCAGTTATGCTAGTCGAACACTTACGCGCTCCGAGACCAATTATTCTACGACGGAGAAAGAATGTCTTGCAGTGATATGGGCCATCTGCAAGTTCCGACCGCACCTCTACGGACGACCCTTCCGTGTGGTAAGCGACCACCACTCCTTATGCTGGCTGGCGAGCCTCAAAGACCCCTCAGGACGCTTGGCTAGATGGAGCTTACGCTTGCAAGAATACGACTTAACAGTAGTTTACAAGTCTGGCCGCAAGCATCAGGATGCGGATTATCTGTCGCGCGCGCCTATCCCAATCAATACCGAAGAAACCACCGATGATTTTTCTTTCCTGGGCTCTGTTAGTACCACCCAAATGGCGCAGCTTCAGAGGGCGGACACGGAGTTGGCGCCGCTCATCGATTACCTCGAAGGCAGTGAAGCTCCCATTCCGCGTGTTTTTCTTCGAGGGCTTCACACCTTCACTTTACGGTCTGGTGTTCTCTACAAGCGCAACTTTGCCAACAGCGAAGAAGTGTTCCTACTTGTCGTACCATCACAGCTGCGGTCTGAGATCTTGAGTGCCTGTCATGATGCACCATCCGCCGGCCACCTTGGAGTCAGCCGTACACTCGCGCGGATTAGACAAAAGTATTATTGGCCCAGGTTACTCCCATCGGTGCGGGCCTACGTCAAAACATGCCGTGAATGCCAACGTCGGAAGACTCCTCCATTGAAACCGGCCGGATTTCTTCACCCCGTCGATCCACCGAAGACCCCTTTTCCATCAAGTGGGCATGGACCTCCTTGGCCCATTCCCGAAGTCTTCGTCTGGAAAGCGCTGGATAGTCGTTGCGACTGACTACCTCACACGGTATGCTGAGACCACGTCTCTTGCCAAAGGCACTGCTGCTGAAGTGGCGCAGTTCTTCGTCCACAACATTGTCTTGCGTCATGGAGCACCCGCCGTTGTTGTTACTGACCGGGGAACTGCTTTCACGGCCCGCTTAACCCAGTCCGTGATGACTCTGACGCACACGAGCCACCGACGTGCTACGGCGTATCACCCGCAGACAAACGGGTTGGTAGAGCGACTCAACCGCACACTAGCCGACATGCTATCAATGTACGTTGACGTCGAGCATCGAACTTGGGACGCCATTCTGCCGTACATAACGTTTGCGTACAACACCGCCCTGCAGGAAACAACCCGACTGACCCCCTTTCAGCTTGTCTTCGGTCGCCAGGTGACCACTCCGTTGGATGCTATGTTGCCCGTCGACCCTTACTGCGACTCTGACGCTGACATCGACGTAGATACCTTCGTTCAGCGTGTTGAGGAAGCGCGTCAACTGGCCCGCCTGCGCATCCACCGTCAACAGGAGGCTGACGCCACTAAGTACAACTGTGGACGCCGTTTCGTCAGTTATGCTCCTGGCGACCTTGTGTGGATTTGGATACCTGTTTGTCGCCGCGGGCTCTCTGAAAAGCTGCTGCGCCGATACTTCGGCCCTTACGAAGTAGTGCGCCGCATCAGTGATGTGACTTATGCAGTTGCTCCCGCCCCGACAGCTTGTTCATCGCGCCGGTCGCACCGAACTGAAGTCGTACACGTTGTTCGCATGAAGCCTTACCACGACCGGCTACCTGACTGAACTGCGGTCCACTGCAGCTGTGTTCTACCCTTTCGCTGACTTTTCTCTCCTAGCCGCATCGTGTCGATGCTGCAGAAGAGGGGGGCAGTGATACATACATTCGAAGAAAAGACAGAAGTAGTGCATGCGCTAGAAGAGGAAGAAGTTAGTTGGCTCTCTCGCACGCGCTCGAACCACTGGGTGTCCGCCGCAGGTTTTTCGTCTCTGCGCGGGTGTTCTTTTTGGCGTTGCACGCTACAATATCTGCTCTCAGCGGGCCATACCTTTTCAAAAAGGTTGTTAGCTGCTCTGTCCAGGCTCACGTATGTGCCCCCCCCCCACACCCACTGCACGTAGGTGCACCCGCCTTGCCGCATACCCACTGCACCATATCGCTCCAGCGTTGCCAGTGGAGGAACATTGGGTGACGTTGGTGGGGCCTCGTCCCAAGAGCAGAGCCTTGGGCCTCTGCTCCGTGATATAAGCGGGGTCAGCTGCCAGTGATAGAGCATGTAACTCAGCTCTGCTTTGAAGTGTTGAGCCAGCAGTCCGACGCCCTCAGAACTGGTGTGGAGTCCGTCTGCAGCGAGTCACACAGGCAACGATGTAAATCCGTAATCGATGTCTTGCACACTGGGGCCTATTTCTTTGCCCTTGCAGAGATATGAAATCTGGTCTTGATATTGAACACTTGGTTGTTGAACCATCGCATGAAGTGTTGGTTTTACCCTTCCTCCGGAGATTTGGAGCATGGGGAAGAGGAAGATTGATGCCGATCTTGATTTCTGGTCGGTTCTGGTGAATCTCTTCGATGAGCTGTGTCAGTCCTTCAGGAACGAAGACGACCCATTTCTAGCGATGTCAACAGTCTAAAAATGTAGGGTCAGTGTATTTACACTCACAGGGATGTGCTCCAGCAGCGTGGGGACGTCGGCATACGTGGCGCCACTGTAAGGGATGAAGTCGGGGACATTTGGATCACTTGGAGTGAAGAGGTTGTAGACATACTTAGTAGGTCAAATGTTTAGGGGAATCTCCCAAGGTGGAGTAGATCTGTAATAAGAGTAATTACTCATTGACATCCACCCGAGCAAAGTCATACGGCTACAAAGGAAAGCTATATGGCTTTCACAGAAACTTCGTAGTTATAGAAAAATTCGTCCTGGTGTGGGGTTCGAACCCAGGACCACCGCTTCACCGAAGCAGTCGCTCTACAAACTGAGCTAACCGGGACGGCAAGCTTATGGTAGGGAAAGAGCGAATGCATCAATAACTTGAAGTGGGAAGAGTATTGGTAGAGGGAATCACCGATTATGCATGTGCAGGCAAACAGCAACGCTGGCTCAAGGCACGCGCTCTAATTTCAAACATTCTATTTGTGAAAACGAATTGCGACAGTAGTATTGTAGTGTACATTCTCAAGCATGGCGAGTGACAAATGCAGTACACTGGGCAGACCGAGAATTCCTTCCGAATCAAATGTACCGAAGTCAACCTGGGCGCTTGGAGGCAAGCATCAACACAGTAAGGCTTGAGAATCAACAGACAAGGCATATTAGCATCGCTATATGGGAGATCTTATGTGCGGAGAACTAAGCCTATGCGACACTACAATGAGAAAGAGAGAGAGAGAGACTCTTTAATGAAGAGCAGAGAATTTAGCCGGCGTTTAAAAATCGCTGGCAAGCTACTCTGCGTAGGGAGGGGAATTTGGGATATAAAGACAGAAGGAGAGCAGAGTGGAAGAGGTAAAAAAAAACGAAGATAAAATGCGGCGAACAACGCTTCATTAAGTGCTTTGGAACAACATATCATGAAGAGAGCAACACAGAAACCGTAATGATCCATAGAATCAAAGCAAAATGCGACAAATGGAGGGCTTTTCCAGATCTTTGTGAAAAGAAGATCCCTTCGAAGCTAAAACGCCAAATCTATGTAACAGTGTTGACGCCAGCAATGCTGCATGGAACTGAAGAGCAGGCCAGCGTGCCAAAAACGAAAGGTGCAGACATAAATGCTGACGTGCGGAGTGACAAGAAAGGACAGTCTTAAACAATTTGATATGAGGGGCCATCAAAGACACAGATGAAAGAAAAACCAAGCAAGGAAGGCTGAAATGGCTTGATCATGCAATTAGAAAGGAGATCAAATGCATTCAAAAGTGGTAAAGCTTGAAGCATGTGGGAAGAGGTGGCAAGACGATGTGGAGGAAGATGTGTGAAGAAGCTCAGGAGGGAATGGGTCAATGACAGGTTGGAGTAAAGAGGAAAGGTAAGGCTGGCAAAAAGGATGAGGAAAATAAGAAAAGAAACAAATACAATGCCAAGGGTACAGATTGCAAAGTGTTTATTCTTGGTAATGAAAGCATAGGCTATAAAGGCAGACATCCAAGTGCCCATGGAGGTAGTACGCAAAACCGAAAAGTGCCAAGCATAGATACACATTGGTAAGGCATGAATAAATGACAACGACCTAGACCTGCTTGAATGGAACAATGCACTGTCGCCTTCGTCGCTGCCTACATGCCTGTGCTTGTCATAAACGATGAGTGCTTACACTTCGTTTTATACATAGCAAGCAACACTGCAGAGGCTGCAAAAGTGGCGAGTCCCTGAAACCATATTTCTCCACCCCTTATAATTCGTCCTCCTCGAAGCCTTGGTGGGGTGTGGATGGAGGAAGCGTGATTTATCCTGTCAGACACATATCAGACCGCTAAACTCGTTTTCACTTCTCGCAGTTTCGAAGAGTTGAAGGAAGAAAATGTGGCATGAGGTAAAACGAAGTCGGAGAGTGCCATTCACAGCACTTAAAGGTGCACTGAAGAGGAATCTGAACTCGTCTTTTTGCCGCGGGAACTCAATCTACACGTTCCCAGCATTCTTAGAGACTTCGATTACAGAGCCCTGTGAGGCTGATTTTCCTAATTAAATCAAATTACCGTCCGGCTCCGCCTTTTTTTTAAATTCTCCCTCGTACGGTGGGCGGAGTCGACCAACGCGTGGAGTGCCTTTCACCCAGTCCCGCGGCGGCTTGCCGCTCTGCCATCGTCGGAGTAATACATAGTAGTCCGTAGAAGCAAATAGTCCGCCCGTATTTTTATTTCTGCGGGCTTATTTTGCGGTTATATTATCTGCGAATGAAACTATTTATTCACGGCAACCTAAAAAACAAAATGAAGCGAAAGCAAAGCCTCCACGGAGCTGGCTGAAAGGCACTCCCCGCGTTGGTCAACTCCACCCACCTTACGAGGCAGAATTAAAAAAAAAAAGCGGCAGCCGGGCGTTAATTCGATTTAATTAGAGAAATTAGCCACACAGTGCAATAAGTCGCAGTTTCTAAGAATGCTCCGAACGTGTGGATCGAGTTCCCGCGGCAAAAAGACGTGTTCAGATTCCTCTTCAGTGCACCTTTAAGGTCTGTTGCAACAAAGTATGCTCGAGTTCAGTTTGGTTGAAGAACGAACTGTTTTCTGGGCGCGGACTTAGCCTGCAGGCACGCTAGTGTTGGCAGCATTGTCTGCCATGTATGAAATGAAGTACAGTAACGCGCAACGTGACTAAATTGACCTATCTGCTGCTCGCATGTCTCCTACTTGAGTGGACTCTGGAGATAGCGAGGTACTGCCACAGGAGTCAAGGCTCCTGGGGCTCCTCGGGTGATCAGCGGCCATGTGGTCTACGAGCTCGGAGTTGCCTGCACAGACACGAGAACACAAAGGGCATGCAATAGGCTCATGGCTTCGCATGTGACGAACTAGTGATGTGCTGTTAAGGGCCACAAACGAGCACGAGTCGCACTTGTGGAACCTCCCCTCCATGTGCCTTCTGATGTGTGTAGTTAGTGAGTACTTATGGGCACACTGATAGGGACAAAAGGTGCACTTGTACAGCTTCTCCCCAGTGTGGACGCGAAAATGAGCCCGACAATTCGCCAGTGACGCGAACGCCGCAGGGCACTCGCTGCACTTGAAGGGCTTCTCCCCAGTGTGAGTTCTAAGGTGTCTCCACACTTTGTCCGACTTATTCGAGGTGTACGGACAGAAGTTACAGCCGAACAATCGCCGCCTCGATTCACAGTTGCGCCGCCGCTTGGGCTTGGGGGCATCCTCCTCTGCAGACAAGGAACAGAGCTCTTTCTGCGCCGCCCGTGCTTTGTCATGCTTGGCAGCATCCTTCTCCGAGCTTGACAGAGAACTCGCTGAACGGTCATCAGACAAGGAACGCAGCCTTTTCTGCGCTGCCGGTGCTTTGTCATGCTTGGCAGCATCCTTCGCCGAGCTCGACAGAGAACTCGCTGAACGGTCGTCAGGGCAGCATTCCGCATCTCCGACTGCAATATAAACCAGAATTGAAAACAAGAAACGCTTCTTGATTCATTCAAGCAGACATTGTTTGATGGCACTTGTATCATATATTCAGTGTCACTCAATTTTGCCAGTCAGCATAAGCGATTGGCTCAAATCACTGCACGAAGCAATGATGTGCAAACTACCATGCTCTGTAAGATGTTTCCAATAAAAAAAACACCTTTCTGGATCAGTTTGTGCACTTTCTGACAGATTTTCTATACTTGTAAGCAATCCCTGAGGGCCGTCCTTTTTGCAGCCTTGAAAGAGGGGCCAACTAACCAATGACGTGGAAAGGAAAAAAGCCCCTCCACACATTATGCTACCTTAGGTATTTGGCCTTGTATTGTGAGCGCATTATCAGTAGTAGATTGAATACCATCCAACCTGATTTATTTGTAGTAAAAGTAAAGCCAACGTCACCCCCCTCACTCCCACAAATATACACAAAGGGCCATCTTTTTTTAAATGTCTCAGAGTGACTCAAGCTATGAGGTATGCCATAGCAGAGGGCTCTAGAAAATTTCGACCACCTGAGGTCCTTTTACATGCACTGACACTGCACAGCACACAGGCCTCTAGCATTTTGCCTTCATCGTGATGCGACTGCCGAGGTCGGGATTGAACTCACATCTTTCAGGTCAGCAGCTGAGCACCATAACCACTGAGCCGCCACGGTGGTCAAAGGGGTATAAATATTCTTGGCTATCAGCTTATATTACAATACTGTCAGCGTATATTAAATGGTATATATTAAAATCAGTATATATTACAATACTGTCAGAATATATGATCTTTGAGCCTAGTTTACACAGGAGTACAGCCTTAATTTCTTAGCATTAACTCCTTTATTCAATCATTATTTACTGCATATCTTGCGAAATACAAACAAACATTGATGGCCCCATCGATATTTACTAGTAACGGGGCCGTAATCAACACAGGGTACAAAATAAATGCAGCACGTGAAAAAATGAAACAATAGAATCCATAACGCAATAACTCATCACATGCATAGTTTATACAAGAAATGAATACAAAGTCACTTATCATTCACAATATTTCTGAAAACCGAACCTCTTTAAAGCAGGAGTAAAATTAGGGGCTTGTTTTATGTTTAGTAGTAAAGAATTCGAAGTAAAATTCTACGAGCCTTTTTCCGTACAGGTTCCGACATGGAGGTAGATTAAAATTTTGGTTTGTGGCAGCTCTTATGTTTAGTAACGGAATTTTATATTCATATTAATCACATGGGCAGTCATGAAGGCGCTGTGACCAGTTTTTTAAAAATGAAAATATTACATGTGACAGGCAAATGCGACTCCATAAAGGACTAGACCTTAATTTTGAAAGAAATGTGGATTCTTTAGGGAAAAGAGTCATGCATTATTCGAGCTAGAAAACGTTGCCTGCGTGATTTCACACAATTGCAAGTTCAGTACCACTGTGCATTTTCTTGCAGTAGTTCTACCTTCAGTTAATTTATACCTTTTTCCCAGCTCATCAAAGTGCCAATAAGAGACATTTTACTTTCACTTGTTTTCAGACTGAGCCAACGATTCAAACCGCTGCTCGTGTCCACTGCGAAATTAGATCTTCGCATCTCAATTTGTATGCGAGTGCAATGCAGCGAGCTGCGCGTATGAAATAGAAATTACGTCAGAAATCGTGTGAGCACGTGAAACATAACAATTTGTAACGTAACAAGTTTTGTAACAAGGTTGTACGTGAGAGAGTACGTGCTCAACGTAAGCGTTCGTTAGTTTCATTCACAAAGAAGGAACTCCGGAAAAACTTAACAACTGGTTGAATTGGCCGAACGGTAAAACAAGAAAACTTTACAGAACGATTGGAAGCACGGCCTTTCCGTTGAGCGTCTCACAAAACCACTCTCTTTCGATGCCGGGCCAAGTCCACCTTTCTCCCTTTTCTGCCGCCGCTCCCGCCTCTCCGACCTTGGACAGTCAGAGTTCCCGGAAAACGACGACCGGCAATCGCACTGCCCGACCTTACAGTCCGCCGCCCGGTTCAGGGATGGTCGCGGGGGGACGGCGGCAGGATCCCCTTTCGGGCGCTCGCCGCTTGGTCGGCTCGCGAGCACGCACTCACATACGCGTGCACACATATGCACCAGGGTCCCTGGCCGAGGAAATCGCGTGTCGAATTGCGCCGCATCTTGTCTCTCTTTCCGTCTCCGACACACTCCCCCCCCCGAAATGACGAAGTCATTTGCTAACCGGGGAGTTCCAGAGGGTATATTAGTTAAATCGGCCGCTGAAGTCTTGTTCCCCCTGGCATTCCGACCTCAAAAGCTCTTGCACTGTTGTCTCTTCCAGTGAAAGCCCTTCCTCTGCTCGTTGCGGATCCAAAATATGTCAACCTGATCCAGTTCTTCGACGGTAAAAGCTCCGACTTCGTTGTTGTGTCGTCTCACCCTTGAGACGAATCGAAGCACCCAAGCTGTGACTCTGGTCAGTCTTGTGAAGGAGCTGTAGCGCTGAATGTCCATTAATGCAGGGGAAGGCAAGCGAGATGACATGGCTGGCAGCGCCTTCGTTGGCTGTTTTTGCTCCAGTTCCGCATCGGTGAACGTGTTCAGCACCAGTCCCTGTGGCCACTCGCCATCAGGTTTGCGGAGCCACTGGGGCCCTGTCCACTACACGTCACTGGCCGCAAGGCGAGAAACAACAACACCGCGCGTCAGGAGGTCCACGGGATTCTCTTTTCCCGGGCAGTGCCTCCATTCATAGCCGCCAGTGACGCGCTGGATCTCGCAAACACGGTTTCACACAAACTGCTGCCAGCGTCCTGCGTCTCCTCGTATCCAGTTAAGCATGATCGCTGAGTCGGTCCATAAAATTACGCGATCCGGGTGCTGCCCGAGAGTGCTCAGTATGTATCTGCATAGTCGAGCGGCGAGCAAACATGCCATGAGTTCCAGCCTCACTAGAGTGAATTCTTTCAGAGGAGCCACCCTCGATTTGCTCACCACTACAGTTGAAGTTAGGCCGTCTTCCGAGGCAATAATAAGATATGCGACCGCCCCATAAGCCGCGGGACTGGCGTCTGCAAAGATGTGTAGATCCGTCTTTGCTGCTTGCCTGCCAACATCCGCTTCGTAGTACCGCGGCACCTGCATCTCAGGGAAATGTTTTAATTCACCGTCCCACATGATCCACTTTTCGGCTATATCACTTTGTAGTGGATCATCCCACTCTACGTTTTGTCGCCACAGATTCTGAAACAAGAACTTAGCCAGCACGATAAAGGGTGACAGCTATCCCAACGGGTCATAAATCCGTGCCGTAGTTTGTAGCATAGATCGTTTGGTGTCTGGATTAGCAGTGTTGTCTGCAACGCACTGCGCAAAGGCCAGGCGATCTAAAATGGGGTCCCATGTCAGCCCCAGTACCTTGAGTACACCAGACATAAATCACAGGGGCTTGGTTTCCTTTCTTGCCCAAATAGCTGGTGCAGCCTCTCGTTATTCGATGACCACTTGTGCAGCTTCATCGAGGCGGCGTGGAAGATTGCGTTGACTTCGGTGTTTCCAGCGCTTCCAGTTCGCGTTCGCATCCACGCTTTGTCTTCAGCGGGTTGCTGCTCTTGAAACTTCTACCAGGTTTCGGGGCTTCAAAGTTGGCAAGGCTTTAGTGCATTTACACTCAGTAGAATCTCAATGATACGAACATGGTTGATACAAATTTCAGGACGACATCAATTCATTTAATTCCCTTGCTGGAGTGCTTTGAGTACAATGTGCAAAATTTTGGATTTTCTGAAAGCTCTCCTGCGTCACTATGGATCATACGAATGCATGAGCAGCAACCACATCTTCGAGCACTAAGCGTGGCCTGCGCATAGCCAATTCTGCAATCGCTAGTCACGCTGTACGCACAGGGATCAGTCAGCGGTGGCGGACAGCCTGCAAGTCGTCGACATCGCGATCGCCAGTCATGCTGTACGTACACCGAGTAGTGAGCTATGGCCGTAAATAAACAGTGTCAGACATGAACAGATTTGCGTGAATGCATTTCCCCTACTTCTGCAGAAGGATTTCATTTCAGATTATATGAATTTTTCTGCGACCCCGAGATTCATATCACTGAGATTCTACTGTACGTTCACATCTTTTATCAGGGTAGCACTATCACTGTGACAGGATTCAAGTAGGCTACTCTGGTCCCTTTTTCAAAGCAAACATCCAAGAAACTGCACAGAGAGCAGGAAATTTCGACTACCTGGGGTTAAAGAACCCCAGGTGGTTGAAATTTCCGGAGCCCTCCACTACGGCGTCTCTCATAGCCTTAGTCGCTTTGGGATGTTAAACCCCATAAACCAAACCAAATCAGTTTTTTTTCTGACAGTTGGGAAGGCCACGGCGCTAAAAGTGATGAGCTCAACTAGTTGGTTTCCGCTAAGAAAAGAAGGTTCAGATTGAAACAAGGTTTCTGCAATTTCTAGAACCAAGCAAAATGATTGATCACTAAGGCTGTTCCTTCATGTCTGACTCAGGCAACAGCAGTGGAATTAAGCACCAGAAAAATACCATGAATATGAAACGCATGCCATGCTTTGTGCTACAGGCACACAACATCTAGATTGTAGAAGAAGCAAAGACACCAGTGGCGGGTCTCTCCCGTCACTGGGTTCAGCCTTGTGGCCAAAGCAACGCTTCACGCTATAAGTGAAGAGTACGGCAACACATACCCTCCTCCCCTGGAAGTGGCTTTGTGTTTGTGCCTACGCTCCGTGTCTGAGAGGAGAAGGTCTGCGTGCTCTGGGACGTCCTCACCAAGTCGGACTGGACGCCAGCCTCGATCCGCATGCTCCGACCGGGAGCCTTGGTCTGCTACTATGCTTGGCCACTACCGAGATGTATTTGCTCCGATGCTCCTGAAGCACAGAAAATAAAATTGAACAGAAAAGTGTTAGCTGCAGTGACTCTTTCCTTTCAATAAAAGACAAAGACGAGATTTTTTTTAATGCATACATAACTACTTTCTCATTAAGTGCGTAATCCAACTACTCCTCAAAGGTGTCCATAGTGGGACACTGGAAATGGGCTCAGCTTGACGAACTGTCCACAATATGAGCTTGTCTAAGAGTGTAGAGATAAATGAGGACTTTGCCAGGAAATGTGGACAGTCTGGAAGTACTGGGAAACCCCCCAAAGCGACTGGAATAAACCACTCATTTAAAAAAAAAAGGAGGACATTAGAGCAATGTTTCCCAGCAAACCACAAATATAAACAATAGTGCGCAGAGCAAAGCTAGTAGGTGCATTCTTGAAAATACTTCAGCAGTGAAAAGCAACCAAGAGACAACGATGACGAACAAAAGCACACACCTGAAGAGACCAAATCTCCAGGTTTAACCAGAGCTAAACGACTCCCAATTTTTATGACTAGGGTTCAAAGCTGTCCCCGGACACTCCCTCATCAGTGTTTTTTTTCCCTTTCATACGGGCTTATAGGCATGTGCCAAAACGGAAGGTGCTGACGAGCAGACGATGCGATGCCCCGGCTACGCCCGTCAGTCAGAACGACGCACCAATGGTACGCCTTTAGCGAAAGCTTTCCGTATGACGTCAAATGAGCCAGAGTAGAGGACGAGGACGTTTGCTTGTGGAAGGAAAGAATGAGCGGGCTTTGATTTGAATTTTTACAGCTTTTCGGGGTGCGCATGGCTCTAGTATTTTGCAGAGGTTATCTTCGATGCCTCACCTATGCAGTGGGCTTGTTTTTAAAAATGTCCAGACCCTAGTTAGTTGCCCTTTAAGTCAACATAACGTTTCCAAAGCACTACCAATGGCTTAGTCAAGTGGAAAAATCTTGAAGCCCTGATAGAAGCCACAGAAAATGAAAGGGATCTGTGCCTGCATGTTTTTTTTTTTTTTTTTTTTTGGGGGGGGGGGAGGGATAAATATGTTCAGCTGCCCGTTTATGACTACAGTCTCAAGAAAAAACACCTGGAAAAGCCAAATTAGCACTCTCCTGTCATGCCCCAGTTAAAAAAAAAACCGAACACAACTGGGATCGCTCACCCAAAAATTTAATTTGTGCAAGAGTTCGTGGACTGCACACGACATCGACATTTGGGAGTTGCTACTAGTGCACTGCACGGGCTCGGGCCAGCCCGAAAGCCCGGGCCCGGCCCGGCCCGCGGGCCGGGCCGGGCCGGGCCGGGACGTGATTTATATTGCCGGGCCTGGGCCGGGCCCGGGCCTGAAGTTGCGGGCCCGGGCCGGGCTCGGGCTTAAAGCTGCGGGCCCGAGTCGGGCTTGGGTCCGTACAGAAACGGCTGGTGTCCTACTTTTCATTCGCTATTGCAGAGTGAAGTGCACAACTGCGGCATTAAAGGGCCACTCCCAGGGTCCGGACATTTTTGAAAAACAAGCCCACTGCATAGATGAGGCATCGAAGATAACCTCTGCAAAATACTAGAGCCATGCGCGCCCCGAAAAGCTGCGAAAATTCAAATCAAAGCCCGTTCGTTCTTTCCTTCCTTCAAAAACGGGCCCGGCCCACTACTCTGCACCCCGCTGACGTCAAGGGGGGCTACTTTCGCTAAAGGCACTCCATTGGTGCATCGTTCTGACTGACGGGAGAAGGTTGGGCGTAGCCTTGGCGTCGCGTCGTCTGCACAAGGCTTTCCGCAGCGCCTTCTGTTCTGGCTCATGCCTACAAACCCGCATGAAGGAACAACAAAAAAAAAAACTGCGGAGGGAGCGTGCGGCGACAGCCTTGAACCCTAGCCATAAAAAGTAAAACAATAGTAAAACTGAGGGAGTTGGTTCGCCCCCCGCCGTGATCACGTCACGAGACGCTCTGCGTGCGCGCTCCCTTCTCAGTTTCTTTTCTTCTATGCGAGCCCCCCAAAACAAGGTTTTAATTAGTAGTGTAGCAGAGCCTTTCCCTCGCTCGCCCACTTGACCGCTCCGCACACACACCTATTATCTTTCGTGCATCTTGCGTACGCCTTGACTCCAATGAATGACATATGCTTTGGAGCGGAGAAAAGACACAAACACGCACGGAGAAAAGCAAACGGGCAGTTGCCGGGTCCGCGCTTCGCCGTGTGTTTCGAACACAACCGACTTCCGCCCCTCCGCTCGTGAAACGGTGGGGAGGCCTAAAAGAAAATGAAAAGGTGGCTCGTTAACTGGGAATGACAAACAGATGTATGAAAGGATGCGCTCGCTAACAAGTCTAGGTGGTCGAGCCGATCGCGCCTCTCGGTCGTTCAGTGTGCGGAGAAAATGCAAAAACCAAGAAAAGAATTCTATTGAAGGCGGGGCCATGACGTCGCCCTGTGACGCACTCCACAGACACCACGCCTCCGGCTTACACCGGAGAAGGAAGGGGTGATTTTGCCTTGCCGAGCCTACTCGACGAGGAGCGGGAGAGAAGAATTTCGAGGAGGGAATGGAAGGAGAGGAGGCTCGCTCAAAGAGAGGTAGAGAGTGTCTGCTGCGCTGGGGTGGGCACGGGCCCTTTAAAGCAGCGACACGGATGAGCTATGGGTTATAGTACGCGCCGAGAAAAAAAAAACTAAGCTTTATTCATTGACTTATTTATTTCCTTATTTCCACGCCGCGGTGCAGAACGAGTAAAATTCAACCGGCCTTAATTGGCCATTGATCGTTCGTCATCCCAAAATATACCTATACACTACTAGAAATGCATTCGGGAAGAACGTATCAGTTTAGGACGCTTATAGTCTTTAAGCACATACCGTGATTTTCGTTTCTACTGAAAGGCGACCAGTTCGGCTATGAGGTTAACCTATGAGATCGCGTTCACTAAAAGAAATGTGATCCCACTGCTTGCTAGGCATCTTTAATATTTATACCTCGCGGGCGGCAGAATATAACTGATTAAAATCAGGGGGGAACGCAAAGTAGACTACTAAGAGTGTATGCGGCCCTTTTTATTTAGCTCTCGTTACTTCCGAGTTTATCTTTGCCCACCTACACGAGATCACTGTCCAAAAGACGGGCCTGGAGAGCACTACTCTTCATCACTTCCTTCTGGGTTAAAAAGAACCAACTTTCTGAAAGCCAAACTGCGGTTTCAGAACCTTTGTCGGCCAGTTTCTTATCGGTGTAGTAGCGGTCTACTTGCTCAAAGTGAGCAGTGTACCTGAAGCGTTACTGTGAAACGGGCCGGGCCGGGCCCGGGCTTGAAGCCGCGGGCCTGGGCCGGGCTCGGGCTTCAGGTCTCGGGCCCGGGCCGGGCTCGGGCCTCAGATTGAGGCCCGTGCAGTGCTCTAGTTGCTACGCCGTTACGGGAACCACACCACTGTATTCCCCTTTTTCAGCAGCCCCTTCTCTCAGTCCTAGAGCGACATTTAGAGATCCACTTCGAAACACCTTCGGATGACAGCACGAGGAGCTGAACGATGGGGATGCCAGCACGAGATGTCAACTCTCTTTATCCGGGCACATTAGAGCTGCACGATCAGACAGAAACACAGCCGGCTCCACAGTAGTAATCTCACTGAAGTTACATGCCAGTTATACCCCAAGCATGAGATCCGCCGCTGACACCAGCAACTACCAACATGAGAAGGAGCCCCACCTGAGCCCGACACACACCATGCACATACCTGACCACAGCATGCCCAGAACGCAAGCGTTCCCTTGAGCCAGTCCTCCCGCAGACCTACCTTGGGTTAGTTGCAGGGGTCGCAGTCGTCCGAGAAGCAGCGAGAAGCAATGAGCAGCACTGCTGATCGAGGCGGTGGCGGACACGGCGCGAGACCGCACACTGAAATGCTGCTTCCGCCGGAGGCGTTTGCGACGACAGTTCCCGTTGTGAGCCCTTGCCTGTGTTTACAAATGCACCGCCACCACGGGAGGCAACAGACCACGACCGCGCAATAAACGGTCGTCACCAAGGCCAAGAACAGCACACTACCATGCGACCGTTCTCAACGCCACAGAAGTTGACATCGCGCGCGCGTCATTTCCTACAGTTCACGGTGTAGACTGTAGTGGCAAAATTGGTAGCTGCGGCGCAAAGGCGGCATGAAGCTAGAAACGTGGACTGCCGACAGGAGCACTACGGTCGCTAGGGGCACTGAGCAGTGGTCTGTGACAACGGTTTCTCAGTATGCGAAAGTCGACTGCAGTGTTTGGTTTCTCATGAAGGTGCTATTATCTTCAAGTATTTTTCTGCAAAAGAAGAACATGCAGTGACGAGATTTATATATCGTGCTACTCGGAAATAGCACATCAGCGCCCTGCTGCTCCCGCCATCTCCACTATTCATTGTTGTCACTACTTGTGTTTTTTTCACAGGTCTTCTAGGTGAGGTCACATGGGACAACAAACAAAGCATTGCCCACGCATTGACATCCCGCGCACGTCTCGCGTTTAATGCACACTGCTGATGTACTCATCATGGGCCTATTTTGAACTTCATGAGATCAACCACCGGCTTTTGTGCGCTAAGGGAGTAAACAACGCTGAAAGTTCATTTACCAACAAATGATATAAAGCGTTAACACGTGACCTAACCGAGATAGACTGCAAAAAAAACTACAATCGTCGCGGTACGCGCGCGCGCGTAGTTGTGAAAGTGTGTGGCGTTCGGCTGCTTGTTGCGTGATCGCGGTGTGTTGTCTCCCGTTGTATACATTCGGAAACGCTTGCGAAGGGTTACGGCGCGAATTATCGCACGCACCGCTGGCGGCAGTAGCAGTTCGGTGTGCGATCACCAGCTGGGCGCCGTGTCCACAACCGCCTCGACTGGTGCCTGTCGCTGCTTCCCGGGCGACTGCGATATCGGCGACAAACACGAGGTAGGTGCGCGAGAAGGCGGACGCAATGAAATGCTTGCGTGTTCGCCATGCTGTTAGGTTTTCTGGCACTTCCGAAAACATTTGCGCATCGATTCTGAGGCCTTGGTTTGTTGACTACATGGTTGGAATAGTTGCTAAATGCTGGAGCACATAGCGAGAGAAGCAAACCGATCGGATGGTTTGAGCGCTGCTGGCTTGTCCGCTTTAGATGCCTTCATTCGAGGTGTGCATGGTGTTTGTCCTGCTCAGCAGCTTTGTCGCGGTCACTTAGTCTGTCGGTAGTTGTTGGCGTAGCGTACACGCGACCCAGTTGTCTCAGCGGCGAATCCCATGCTTGGCAATGTTTGTAACTTTCACATGCTCTAGGACTTTCTAGGCCGTCGGCAGATTTTTTGCTGAACTGTTGTGTCCATCAGGCGCTAGCTGGAGGAAGTAGCTGCAGAACCGGTCTGCAACAGTAGAGAGAAGGTGTTTCGACACCTCCCTCGCTCGATGCCCACGAAACACAAAAAGCGCTAATAGACGTCTAAAAAAAGTCTCGGAAAAAAAAGCTTGACATCTAGAAGAAGTTTCATCTAAGCAGTGTTTTAGACTTAGACGTTTACTAGCCCTCTATTAGCTCTGCTAACGCTACGCTTGTATACGGCTAGAAAACTTCTGAGGTAGATCTTTTCTAGAATTTTTTTAGACGTTCCTTTTTTTTTCCGAAATGGGTGCCTGTAATATCTTACGCATTTCAAGACTGATTTTTAGTGCTGCCTTTAAACCCTCTAAATCTTTAAAAATGTTACAGTTCATTTTTCTGGTATACACTCAAAAATGAACTCAAAGCTGATTTGCAATGACCCGAACAATAAGCCCACGTTACAAGGGATGTATGGCTGTAGTAATGAGCCATAAATGCATGTGCTAGCACACTTTTCAGTCACTGCGTTACTCTTTATTGAATCCAGTGCATACAACCACACAATAAAAGAAAGAAAGACCAGGAAATTAATGTTAGAAGCCATGGAGAATGTAGCTTCACTGGTTTGGCTGACATTACAATGGTAAGCACTTGGATGGCGGGAAAGTGTCGAGCAGCAACCAATTGTTAAATCAAAAATTCATTTGGCCCCAGGCCTTGTTCACAACTGATGCGTTGACGATCAAGTTGCTGTGATGTGGATGGCAATGAAGAGCTCGCTAGGTGTTCCAAACATCGCTTTTCTTGCAAGGAGGATACCAACTAGACGGTAACAAGGGGAAGTCAAATCCAGCTCTGTTCAGCAGCCTGCAGAGGTGAAAAATTAATATTAGAGTAACCAAAAGCACAGTCAGTCAGGTGCATGTAGAATGGCCAATGAGGAGTCGGAAGCAAGTAACACCAGGAAATGGCAAGGAGTGACAGCACAGGCAATAAAATAAGCTAACCAAAAACATATATGCATATGATGTCATTGCAAGCGGCATTTCAGCAGAGTGCTACGGCTCACCATAAACTCAAGAAGTCAATCACTGTGGAGGCCTTTAACAGAAGCAAAATTCAAACAGCGTGCATGGACACTGAAAGCCAAGCAGTCAATAGCAAGTGTACTGCCTTACTGTGATGCACACTGTACCCATAGAACCTCATAAGCTGCATCTTGCAAACAGGCTTTCTCTTACCTGCAAGATGTGGCTGAATCAAAAGTGGTTGATGTTTGACATCTTGTACCGTCGCATGAAAACATAGCAGAGATGCTGCTGTCCTGGTAATGCCTGCTTCACTTCAGTATACACCAGAGATGTGTTAAATCTTGGACCTTAACTTGACAGCCACACAGGGCACATCTGAAAGATAAGACAAATAAAAGTGCATGTGTATAAGGTTCCTAACACTGCATTGCCAAAGAAGCCCTTTCTAATCTGTACGATGAAGCTCAAACAGTGGGCAAGAGATTACTTACACCACTGCACAAGAAGCATTAGTCCAGGTTCCCACCTCAGAACTGAAACAATCTCCAGGCCAAGTCGTCTGAACAACCAAGTACAAGGTGCTGCTATTAATTTGCGTGAAACTAGACCAGGTCCTTGCTCCTCCGGCCAACAGTCGGAGTTCTAAAGGACAAACAAATAATGGGGCTTGTGGAATGAACATTAGCAAAGAGCCTAGACCTATACAAGAAATCATGAAGTGAAAGAAAGGGTGTCAGCTGCAAAGTGTGCTTACCAAAACTTGAGAAGTTGAGCAGGCAAGGAGGTCCCCTGAAAACCACTGTTGAACAGCCTGTACCCAAAACGAAATGTACACAGTGAAGTAGGGACAACGCCAGCTGTGCACGGTGCAATGGTTTTCCAAAAAATAAAAGCTGCCATGCCTGCAAAGAGCCGTAGTACTTCACTGCACTGTCAAACAGCCTGCACACATACAGAGCAGCACTACCGAGTAAACTACCTTTGTGCCGGGGCTCTCAATCGCAATGAAATAAAAGCTTGACGCAGTTAAGATAACCAACGCCTTTTTAACGCGAGTTTCACTGACGGCAATCACAGCAAGGAGAATTGGAGCACACAGGTGGCTAGATGAGAGTCCTTGGCAAGAATAAAACCGTGTAGGAAAAAATTCGCGCCTTACCAACGTACGCTTAAACAAAGCTGGTTGGTTTGAAGCTTTGTCACGTTCACCTTGTCATCGCCTTGGTAAAGAAAGCAACTCGCATGCGAGAGCAGCCTAGCTGTATCCACTTAACAAAAGCTCAAATACATGCAAATGCCCTGTTTTAATATATTCAACGCTGCACTTTGGTATGTAAAACACTGGCTGATACTGTTTTGTGTTTTGTAAACCAAAGGTTAAATCAGGCGTGTTAGTGGCTTAGCCGGCAAAGCCGACGCTTTCACCACAGAAGAGAAATGGAAGGTTACTTACTTTTGCGGAAAACCAGGCTCACATCTCAGTGCAACACTGGTAGTAAACGATACCGCAGAAAAAGGGGAAAATGCGAACTGCAGCGGCATGCCAACCAGCGCGGAAAAAAGTGCGCAGCGAAACTACAGTGAACTAGAGCGAAACGTACTACAACGTGCGCAGCATCCGCTTCGCGCGCGTAGCTATCGCTAGCCTCTGCAACGCCAAATGACCAAATGAAGTACTAAATTTCTAAACGTAAAAATAAACATATCATCAAAGAACCAAAAAAACAAATTGAATCTAATACTTTCATGTAAAACTAAGCACTTGAAGCTTCCATTTTTTTCTGCTTTAAACGGTTAAAACCACTTTGGCAAACTATCCTGCATCGCCACCGTGCGGAGCGACACAAGCAGCAAGCTGCGGCGTGACTCAAGAAAGATTGCCTCCAAGATACGCCGCCACGAGAAGATAGCGCGCGGGTGATCTGCGCGATAAACCGCGCGAGCGAGCTCGGCGAAGGCGGCGGCGAAGGCAGCGTGCGCTGCGCCTGTCAATCCGCATGCTGCCGCCAGCTAGCCGAGGCGTAACAGAGGCGTTCGCAACATGCAGCAAATTTTTTCACTCGCGTAACTACCGTCGGCTTTCAGGGCCATTATATGTTACCTAAATCCAGTCTTACGAGTGGCGGGTTAGCTGCACTCGATGTGGAACGTGATTCGGGCTCTGTAGGAGAAAACGCGCTTTCTGTGTTCGAATGCAAAGAGCGGTCTTTGCACCGGCGCGCCTGCTCTTCGAAACGTCAAGCAGGAGAGCCATCTAATTTATGTGCCGTGATTTTACAGCATGTTTAATCCACGGTGGCAACTCTCTGCTGATTGCTGGCGCATCTCCTTGACGTGGTCTCAAGTTCCACGTGTTAGAATCAAGTCTAGAAAACATCTGACTACAGATGTTTCACAGAAGTTTCACAGCAAACGTCTGACTGCAGATGTTTAAGAGACGTCGCAGAGGAAACTTCTTCTTGTCGACGTCTATGAGACGTTTGAACACAGCGCAAGACGTTTGTAGTCATTTGAAGCTGTTCCGAGACGTTCGTAAGACGTTTTGTGTTTCGTGGGTGGTAAGGTCTATGTGGGGCGCCTCTGGAAATCCAGTATGGATGCTCGAGAGATGATCCGGCAGCGGCACTAGCCTTAGGTCCGTTCGATTCGCTCTCCGTGATGTGCTAGTAGTTAATGGTGGTGCAGAAGTTCCGCACTAATGCAGCGCCAGTTCGGTAGTGTAGGCGCAGTGCGACACTATCACCAAACTGAAACGAATTCTGTAGTGCAGGCAGTGCAGGCCTACTGCTTGTCTTCTCCCTGTTCTCCATTCACTTGTTAGTACCAGCGGTGCCTGACTGTCTGTAATTCTGATCGAAGCCTTTATGTCTGCCTCCTTGGTATCTGTACTTGCCTGAATAAAATGCTTTGACTTAATCGGTGAGGTGGCAATCAGTGGTGAAAGCAGCTAAGGATCACAACACGTCTGCAGCCATCATTCAGATGGCCATTGAGTTGATGGACTTGGACAGCGAGGGTGGAGAATTTGACGATGTTGTTACATTTCTATCACTGAAGCTACCGAAGTTGCAGCACAAAATAATTCCAAGCTATTGTGAAGATGTGGTCACCAAGTACTTTGATTTTGAATTTAAAAGGCTTTTTCACCTATCGTGCGAAACCTTTGACAGACTTGTCATCTGATACAGGATCTCACCATTCTTCCCAGATGTAGCAGATGTACGTCCGAGTATTGACGTGCTTGGTTGTTTTGAGCTACTTGGGTGGGCAGTGTAGCTCGTATGCTCTGGCCAACCGCTTCTTTATAGCCGTCTCATCTGTGCACACTTGCACTGAGCAAATGTTGGATTTCCTCAACAGCGTGATTGTGGAAGCGATTGCCTAGGCAGACAGACAGGAGCCAGAGCACAACAAAGCTGGCTTCCTGATAAAAAGCACCGGTAAGGGGCCTTAGAACACAATAGGATGTGTTGATAGCCGCCATGTCGAAATCAACAAGCTGACGGAGTCTCCCCAATCTTACTACAACCATAACGTGTCCCTGCAGTGTCTCATGGGGTGCATGTCTTCCCAGGACTCTTCTGAGGGTCATGCCTCTTGAAGAGAACTGCCCTCTGTGTCAGAGGATGTGCTAAATAACGTTTCGTGTTGAAAGTGCTGTTTTTTGAGCCCTCTGGGCAATGGAGCTTGGGCAGTCATAGCTTTAATTTTCAGTATGCATGGTTTTTCCTGGAGCTAGGAGAAACGTGGGTGTAATGTGGTGCTCACATTTTACCACTTCACACAGTTCACTAAAAAAAGGTTGGCAGGTTTTATTAATGGCAGCTCAAGTAAATGTAATGTATGCACTCACTGTTTATGGTCGCAGGAGGCACTTGAGTGGCCAGAGGAACCTTGCTTGGTTTTCTCCGTAGGGGGCATCTCTTAAAAGAGATGTTTGTGTGTACTGTGCAACACCACAGACCACGATCACCCGCGCTTAGCCGTGCATGGCAGTGCCGTGTCCAGGGAAAAGGGGATCCTGATGGTTGAGCCAATGCCTAGTGCTTGTACCTTTAAGGCCCCTCGGTGGAGGCAACACACCACTTTGGCAGCAGCTTCCTGTAGACAGCACCTCTGGCCTGACACCTGGAGGTGGAGGGGGGGGAATCGGCAGTCGTCGCTTTTGTAGCGAAAGCTACACTAGGCTAGCCAGCGGCGCATTTCATGCGATTGTCGCAGGCCAGTGCTGTGCATGCACCGTAACCATGGCAGCCGGTTGCCATGATTATTAGGTGCCGAGCATGTTATGCTCAGTGCCTAAAGTACCTTTTGCTATATATATCCCGGCCTAGCTGACCTAAGCCACCAGATATTTTTTTCTATCCTTCCCCCATCTTTCAGTTTTCTATCCCTTTCTTACAACGCTCCTGTCTCCTGCTCTCTTTTTGGTTCTTCTTTTTCTTTTTCTGGTGGCTAGGCCTTGTGTGGAGTAACTACCCTGAGTTAGCCCCTGTTTCGCTTTGCCTTCATCATGCGGGAAAACCGGTGCGGCTGCAGCAGACTGCCGATGAGTCACTAAAGGGGACGCGGAGTCAACTCCCGGATTAGCCACGGAAGTGGCAACAGTAATCCTCCCCTGAAAGTATCCAGCGCAGGAAGATAGCTGCCAAAGTCATCAGTACTTGACCTTCCCGAGAGGACCCAGGGGTCAGCTGGTCTTGTCATCAAGTTTGACAGCAGCGTCCATCTTCAAAGGAGACATTGACGGCGAGCGTTTTCACTACCCTGCATGGCCTTGCACATAGCCTGGGCTGTGCACTGATGAGGAGCACGCGAGACCACCTTCAAAAGGCGTGGTAACGTCGCTCGCGGACCTTCCAGACGCGATGTAGATGGCACCCTTCACTCAATCTCAACACATGACGGGGGCGTGTTCCCTAAGGAGAGAGTGTGTGATGAGTGCCTCAGTGCACTTTTCAGGACACGCCTTCCCCGGCAGGCCTGGCCTCCATCTAGGGATTTCAGGGAAAGAAAAACCTAGAAAACTCGGCGCCGAGTACAGCCGAGTAGCTCCCTTTCATCGACTCTTTTACTGAGACACACTCTCAGTTGCTGTATGTACATAGTCTAATTTACTTGCATAAAGCTCTCCATGTCTTTCTCGTAACCTCGTCTCCGACTTTCCGCATGCCCTCTCCAGCCTGACCATGGTACCTGAGTCGCAACACGTCTATGTGATTATAGTTAGGGTGTACAACAGGCATGGGCAAGACTTGCTTGCAAGTTCCTGTCCCGTCCCCTAGTTAGGCTTCATGATGGGTTTCTGGCACTGTGGCCGAAAACTTGTTTTTAATGGCTCCCCCCTTTCCAAAAATGAACGCTCTCTCAAGAGAGGGCCGAACAAAGCAGCAGACATTTTCAGAAAGAAAGGTAACATTTCCCAAATTCCACGCTACCCATAGCGAAGCAGAAGAAAAACAAGCGAGAACCTTACCCTCTTTAATTGTATCAAAATGCTTAACCGTTGCCTTGGGCCCCTGGCTACAAGGTATCTGAAATGTCCAGTGGCAACGTACTGCTCTAATTGTGTGACACTATGCAATACTCAAAACTTGCAAGCATCGTGTCTATAGGGGCATCCTTGTCTCGGTCACTTCCCACGGATCTGTGAACACTGTCCGAGGCGTAATCTCGGAAATTAATTTTGTCCGTCTGACAGAAAAATAAATACTTGAAGGGCTCACCGACCAAGAAGTCATAGATGTTGACCGGATAAAGATTCGGAAGAAAAGCATGGAAATAGACACAAAATACCTGGTCCTCACATTCAACACTAGCACATTGTCTGGCACTGTAGAAGTGGGATATTGAAAAGTAAATGTAAGAACATACATTTCCAACCCCTGCAGATGTTTCAGTTATGAGAGGTCTGGCCATGGCTCATAGAGTTGCCGCAACTGAAAAAAAAAATTAGGCGTGTTTTAGCTCTGGCTAAGCCTAGTCAGTTGCATTAGCTGTGACGCTTTTCGAGTCGTGCAACGTGTTCTGCTGTCTCTCGATCGCGTTGTCTCTTTCTAGCTTGGTCCTGTCGCCGCTGCTTCTCTTTAGCACTCCCCATAACGACAAGGTTCCACTGAGGCGAAGCGTATACATACCCCCGCGAAGATCCACCTCCTCACCCTCTACCTCGGCGGATAGTACGCATCTGGTGGGAGCCAGCGACTACGCGTGCAGCAGCGGCGCCGACGATGGAGACGCCATCTGGCAGAGCTCGGCTGAAACGGTTGCTAGGCAACGGCTGCTCAAGGCCATTCGTGCCTACCGGCTATGCGACGAGGCGAAAACCTGGCGTAGTGTTGCTAACACAACAAAATTGCGCCCACACCGTGCAAACTGTGAAGGAGACCACGCTGCATACTGTAGGGTGTGTCCATCCTGGAAGAAGGAAAAAGAAGTAATCACTCTAAAGACAAGGGAAACCACTTCTTTTAAAGAAGCGAGAAGGCGATTTGCTCTGACAAACACATTCTCCTTCACTGCAAAATCAAACTTTGTTGATGTGGTGCGTGAGCACAGCACACCATACTAGGCTTCAGCACCTGTCCAGGCCACACGCAGTGAGCCTGTTGCAGGGTCACTGCGTCCCCGGTTGGAGTAGCTCACACTACTCCACCACCCCCAAAGCAGGCTGCACAGACCGTGGGT
Organism: Amblyomma mixtum; assembly: GCF_055824585.1. Taxonomy (NCBI): domain Eukaryota; kingdom Metazoa; phylum Arthropoda; class Arachnida; order Ixodida; family Ixodidae; genus Amblyomma; species Amblyomma mixtum. The sequence continues at coordinate 109,379,896 of NC_143018.1, forward strand.
TGAGAGGCCTCAAGGCCTCTTCGAACAGGTCAAGGTCTAACTCTAATGTTCACGTGCTTTCTGCACGGTTGGGTAGCGTCCATCTCCTCTGCAGAGACGCACAGGGCTGCCTTGGGTGTCCACGTCGGGCGAACGGCTGGACTCCTTGGATTGGTCAAAAGAAAATGAGGCCCCTTAGTCATGGGGCCAAAGCTAACGCGGGTTAATGACACCCTGGTTGAAATCAAGAGGAAGCAATGGGCTTGGGCAGGGCATGTAATGCAAAGGCAAGATAACCGCTGGTCCTTAAGGGTAACGGAGTGGATTCCGAGAGAAGGCAAGCGTAGCAGGGGGCGTCAGAAAGTTAGGTGGGCGGATGAGATTAAGAAGTTTGCAGGGATACGATGGCCGCAACTGGCGAAGGACAGAGTTAACTGGAGAGACATGGAAGAGGCCTTGGCGTAGTCAGGCTGCTGCTGATGATGATGATGATGAATTTTCACTTTATAGGTAAACGATAATAGGATGGCTTTCGTGTACAATGGAATTGCAGAGGACTTTTAAATAACTGTAATGACATAAAAGACATCTTATCCCTTGCCATCCTGATCTTTATTATCACTCGAGGAATTTTTATTTCATTGTATCGTGCTTTATTGCCACCCAGGAAACAAAAGTAAATAGAATATTTCTTCGTAACCAGGTTAGGATAAAAGATGGTGCCGTGTACTATATACAGGACACCAGGCCGTACTGGTTGTAAAAAGCAATAAAACAATGTTTGGTCTTATTGTTTATTTCCAAGCTGCCGTGGTATTGAAAAATTAACACGTTGCTTCCTTCAGCTTAAAAAAATTAGTACACTGTGACGAAAGCGTGTGAAAGGCCTTGAAGCAATTGTTTGCACTTGTTATGCTGAGATAGACATTGCACTTTGGACATTTCATTTTTGGTTTCCCTTTCCATTTTTCACCTTGCATCGCTGTCGCTCATCAGCCTTTGATTGCCTATGCCCAACTTCGTTGTGTCTTAGGTCATTGACTGGTTGCTGGGCTGTGCAATTTTGCTTCTGAGTGGCCGTAGGGGACAGGAGGATGGCCTTTCACATTTGTGTGGCATGTCAGTAGTACCAGATTTTGCGAGATTATCCAGTACACACAGAGTAAAGTGCAGGCTAGGGTGCATTTTTCTTGCTTTTTTTTTAGTCCCAATATAATCTATGTCCCCTCTCGCTTAGCCTTTTTAATTCAACTTCACTCCTGTACTCAAGTCATGAGTTCATTAAGGAAATATTTGTGAAATGTGTAATGACTCGCAGTGTCCATTTTCTACAGCTAATGGATGTTCGAAAGAAGCTTATTAAAAATCTTTGTTGTCCATGCCTCTCACATTGCGTCGCCAGAAACGTCGCTTCATGCAGTTACCACTGAGTGATTCTGTATGTTGTGCATGAACCTCGAGACGTTGAAGAATGCATGAAAGTTCTCGATTTTTTTATGTACACATGCAATAGTTTTTAAGAGTTACTTTTCCAAGAAGCGTTTTCATGCAAATATGCATGCCAGAGTTTAACATTTATTGGCAGTAACGTGCATCTAAAAAAAGAAGTAATTGCTATAAGCACAGAACAGTGCTTTGTAAATATGCATTGATAACAAACCTGGGCACTTCTAAATTTTTTTATGCCCTGAGGATGACTTTACAAGGGTAATAATTGTAATTACTTAAAAACTATACCAACTAGTTGAAAATAAAATGCAATTCTAAAATCAGCATACAGTTATACATTTGTGCCAAACTTGGTTGCATTGTTTGCATAAATGATGAATGTAGTTTAGATTGCTGCATTCCGCCTTATTAAGGTGCAGTGGCAATCATTTTTTTTATTGTTTTTCATATACAATTTTTAATTTCTTTCAGCCACTCAAGTTGGGGCAGTCCGAAGAATGGCAGAGAAATCCACACCGTCGCTGGACAGTATACTCTCTGATGCTGAATCCAGCAATGGGCAGCCAGCTGTGGAGGTAACTGTACGCATGCACATTAAACTGGCATTGTGATCTGTTGTTTTAGGGCTTATGAATGGTGCAAATAAATTTTTACTTAAATGTGCATTATGGTAAAAAGAAATGTGCATTGCTTACTCTACTGATGACTGTTTTAATGGGATACAGTTGGGACATGAAAAATACGATGGACGATCAAAGTAACTGATGCGGCAGAATGTGATAGTATGCACTTTGTGAATTGAGCGTTCCTTGAATCAAAGTAAGTGACATGAAAAATACGAAAACATGAAAAATGTCTTCGTCTTCGAAATGTCGAAATGTCTTCGAAAAATACGAAGACATGAAAATGTCTTCGTAAGTAACTGATGCAACAGAATGTGATAGTGTGCACTTTGTGAATTGAGCATTCCTTGAATCAAAGTAACTGACATGAAAAATACGAAGGACAATCAAAGTTACTGATGCGGCAGAATGTGATAGCATGCACTTTGTGACTTGAGCGTTCCTTGTTACTTGATGTGACCCTACTACGGTGATTCAGATCTCCCACTGCTCTGTTTCGCTCCAAGCATATGCTAGGGCACTTCATTGTCCCTTTTTCGCACATTGCATTTGGAAGCAGATGAAAGTTTATGAAGATGATGACATCCCACGGTCAGCGTGAGAGACTGGCAGTTTAACATGCGAGTTGATAGGCTGTGGTGATGCCAGTGTGATCTAATGCAGCAGCCATTAAAGCTGATTTGTTATGCCGCCATGGGTTTGATTCCCACTCGCGGCCATTTCTATTCTTTTATTTCACACCCCAACAGTGTGTGACTGCTCCGGGGGAAGAAAAGTTTGTACTCCAACGAGGCTTCTATGCTATCGCCTAAAAGTCAGTGCAAATTACTTCCCAGACAACACACCTACATCCTAAGGACGTCCTTGGGAAGTCCGCGGCAGGACTTTACGCACATCCCGCGGATGTCCCGAAAAAATCCTGAAAACATCCGAAGTGAAACGCCGAAAGAAGTCCTTCGGATGTCTGACGAGTACATTTTTGGGACCTTCACAGGACTGCAATAGGACGTTACTATTTTAATTTTTTCCTTGGCCAGGACCCAATATAACCTCGTGTCCTTTTCAAAAGTGTCGAAACTGGTCACGCATGACTGACCAAAATACCAGAAGCAGAAGCAGTGCCTCATAGCCGCAACAGAACCAGCTTCAGCTTCTGGCATTTCGGCCAATTGCATATGGCCGAGAGCGATGCTATAGTAAAAACGACACAAAGTTAGAACACAGGCCTGGATTATGCTGCACAGTGATTTAAAACACAAAGCTTTGGCTAAAATAGTTTTATTCAAATATATGGGGCATGCTGATGATCAGGCCGAATGCTGATTCACAGCTGAATTTTATTTTTAATAACAGCACATGAAACAGAACAACTCACATAAAGGAAGCACTAACACAGCTTTAACAGCTCCTCTCAGGCATTTCTCGTTATTGAGAGCAAGGTCATGGATGGTGTGCACGTAGACCTTCCTTCGCAGTGTGTGTAATAGGCTTCATTAATTTTGTTTACCTTGTGTGGTTAGTATTAGCCAAAATTATCACATTTTCAAACTTGAAGCAGTAGGATTCCAATACAATAAGTAGCCAAGCCAACCCCAGATGCACAGTTGCAAAATAGAGAGATGCAAAATAACTATACGGCTAAAACAGCAGGTATATACATATAAGTCATGTAAGGTCTAAACAGGCTTCGGGATGATTATCTTGGTCAGAACAAAAAATATTAATTGCACTGCAAAAGACATTAAAACAAACAGTAGCGGCATACTATAAGGCATAAATATTACATGACTGTCTTACAAATAATGAACGCAACAAAACACAAATATGCCACTCAGTGCCTCACTGGTCATATGGTGCTCGGCTGCTGACCCAAAAGACGCAGGTTCGATCCCAGCCACGGCAGTCCCATTTCGAAGGAGGCGAGAAGTTGAGAGGCCAGTGTACTGTGCGATGTCAGTGCATGCTAGAGGACCCCAGGTAGTCGAAATTATCTGGAGCCCTCCACTATGGCATCCCTTATAGCCTGGGTCGCTTTGGGATGTAAAACACCAAAAAACCAAACTAAAAACACAAATGCAACTTTTTTTTACTGAAACAACAATACAAGCATACGCAGCAGAGGTGAAAAAATCTCGATCACACTGCACGTAGCATAGCTAAATTGAGTCAAATTATGTGACTGCAATAAGGTATAGGAACTATTGTCTTATTTAGAATAATCAATGTTCTTAAAACACAAATGACCCTTTCTTGCTATAACAGTAATACAACCCAAATACACAGATTAGAGATTAAAATATTAACATAAGCACTATCTGTCAGGATCAAATTTCAGCAAGCATGCAACTAGAGACAAAAGCAGGTATATAGCTGTGCATAAGTAGTAGGTGGCCTTCAAGGCAATTAGCCGACATAAACAACAACAACAAGGCAAGATAAACATTTCAGTCAAGCTGCATGTCGAATGACTAAAATAAGACATGTTGTCTGACTGCTACAAGGTACAGGAACTATGCTTGTCTCACTCAAAACAATAAAGATTATTAAATCACAAATGAGCCTTTTTTTGCTATAACAGCAATACATGCACACAGATCAGAGGTTAAAATATTGACACAAGCACTACCATTCAGACTCACATTTCAGCAAGCACAGGACTAGAAATAAAAAGCACTTATAAGTGTGCATAAGGAGTAGATGGGCTTTAAAGGGTCAGTCTACTGAACTTTATTGACCATATTTTCTTTGCGGCAACCGATAGCTCTTTACTCAAATTACCGTTTAGCCAGCTGTGGTGCCAAGAAGTGCGGTAGAACATTTTAAAATAGAATTTATTGATGTGGGAACACATCTGTATGAGATGGTAGTCTGATCTGGCAACCATCTGGATTTCCGCCGCGCGGCGACAAACATGGCGGCGCCCGTCGAAGCCGGACCTCTCGCTTCGGACTGAATTCTCATTGTTGCTGCCTTTTTCAGTGCGTTCACTGGCCATAAATGGGGCGCCAGTCTTTTGCTTCGTCTCATCTCACCTATAAGGAAACATATAAAAGATAAATTTGCTTTATTTTAATTATTAGAGTGACGATTCTGCCGCTCCTAGGCTTAAGTGGAGAGTCGGTTTGTTTACAGCAACGGTTCCCGTCCTGACAACCAGATGGCGCCACTATAGGCTGAGTTTATTTTTGCGTCTCTGCTAGCATACGCTGAACTAGAAGTGGGAATGTGTCTGCGTTTTGCGTACGTGTAGCTATAAATATTCATGTGATTTACAGAAAAAGGGAGCGGTACACCTTCTAAAGTTTACTAGAACAAAACGTGCGTTTCTCTGACATTGGGGCACACAAACGGTACGTAGTATATTCACTTATGCTTCTACAAAAAAAGACTGCCACCTTCTTGAACAAAATGAACGTTTGGGGTCGCCACCATGCATTTTTACACGACTTTTAACGCCGAAATAAAATATAAATTCCTGCCTAAACCGGGAGCAGTTCCCTCGTTATTGATGTTATAGGGTGCCAACTACCAGAATATGCCATTATTTATACACTCATCTCAGTGAATAGACTGACCCTTTAAGGCAACTAGCACGGCCAGAAGAAAAAAATCTAGAACACGCTGCATATAGTATGATATTAACATTAACAAGTTATAAGACCGCTACAAGCCACAGGAACTATGGTCGTCTCTTACATAGACAATAAAAGTCATTAAAATCCACATATCCTCTCTTTTTTGCTGGAACAGCAATGCAAACGCACTATGGGGGTGAAAAATAACTCTAGTAGTAGCAGTCAGGAACAAATTTACACAAGCATAGTGGGACTAGAGACCAAAACAGCAAGTATAGCTCGATACAAGCAAATTTCAGAAGGGCAACAAAATGCCCAGCTTGGTCAGAGAAAAAAAAAATTGTTCATGCACAAAGCATCGCATTTCTAGACACTTAAGTAAACTACAACTGCAAGGTATCAATAAAGTGACACGTTTTCAAGATATTGCTTGGCTTCTCATTCTAGGCAGTCTTCTATTCGGTTCTGCTATAGCATCATCGAAAAGAAGAGTCATGTATACATATAAAGCAGAAATCCTGCCACCTGGGCCAATGCTGAAATAGGCTGCCTTGCTGGAAGGAAGACAAAAAAGACCCAATACATATAGACACTTCTTTCAGTTCACCTTTTTTTAAATCACTGACTGCATTTGAAAAAAAAAAAAAAAACTTGCAGCACAATATACAAATTTCAGCACCTTCACATGGTGTTGGCACCAAATGGTACTTGCGGCAAGGAATTAAACCTTGCACAAGTAAATGTACATACTTCCAGGAGTAAAACCACCACAAACAGACGGCCAAGTAAAGAGAGGTGCGTGAGGACTTAGCAGGCTACGAATACCCAAGTTAACTTAAAGATACATTTCATGATTCTACCTAACTACACAGGCTGATATGCAGAAGTTTTCACAGTATCTATTGAAATAATCTACTGAATTCTGTGCTCTCTCAAAATCAATCACCTCTCAGCACAGTGTCACAGGAAAAATATTAACAGTTTCGAATGAAAAATCCTCAACCCAAGATGTTAATAACAAAATATGTAGCACACTAGCAACACACTCACCATTCAGTTTTGCTCAGGAGCACAGCTTTGTTCGCCAGTTTTCTTGCGCATTACCCGTTCAGTTGCATGCTGAAACAATGACATGGCTGCCTTTTCGATTTCTTTCAGCGTAGTTTGCTGTGCCCGAGTTGAGGTCTGCTGGTCGGTTAGGCAACCTATATACGAATGAGAGTATATATGTTATGTATTTTTTATAAAAAAAATATATCTCACCTCTAAAAATTTTTGTACCCAAACTTTACTGCATTTCCTTAATTTTGAACCAGCAGGCAAAGGGCATGGGCTTGAGTAACAAAGGATGGCATATTTCAACACATCTTATTACCAATTCCATTGCTGGACCATGCCTTTTGTGCAGGCAGTATGAAAACAATCCCAAATGCACACTATGAAAGCTGTAATTCTAGCTTGTTCTAACCTGTGGTAACATTCATGGCACTGCAGCAATGAGTCAATGAACCAGATGACAACAAAAATCCATGTGGCTAGTTGTGAAGTGCCTGAATGTGCAGACTGAAAATAAACAAAGAAAATTTGGCATTTTTTTTTCGAAGCAATATCACTGGTCTTGACGCAATCCTACCAAGACCTGCAAATTCAATTATAAACACTTAATGTAGATACTGATTCTGTGATCTGATTTATATTCGAAGTCTTAAAGGGATATAGACACAGTGTTTTGGGGTGTTCATTTTTCTGCTTTTAATGAGACGTAAAAGCCCATTAATCATGGAAATGAGCTTAAATATCTAGTCCACAGTGTGAACAGTTAAACTGTTTTATATGAGTACTTTTGGTCTCTGTCAGGTAAATGACAGTGCTGGAGTCCATTATGGCATCATGTGATGGCATGGTTAGGAGTTACCCCATGTTTTGCTAGTGACTCTGCCAACCAGTCCATATATAGATGATTGATGTCAGCATTGGCTAACAGCTCCTCTGTCAATGATTTTTGGCATGTGGAATCAGTGAAATCAGAGAATTTGGAATAGTAAAACCCTTTGTGCCCAGGACACAGATCGGATCCCTTATTTGAGTTTAAAATTTTATATCTGTGCTCCTTTAAGATTTGAAATAGCTTCCTCCAAATAATACTTACTACACATGATTTTGCATATATTCAGCTCACAGAGCCTGTTCTTCCCTTGGCGCCATACCAGCTGTAGCTAGGAGCCAGTTCAGATGTTAGAATACTTCGCAGAATGCGAGATGTCTTTTCTCTTGCAGTGTCTCCATCTTGCACAGTCATGCGATTTCTCTAGATCAAAACAGAATTAGGTTCAAAATCAGACCAAGAAAATAAAATCAGGATTTCTCAAGTTAACAGTGGGGAACTCTATTGCTATAGTCAGTTTTTACCATACTGAAGGCAGCTGGCATGCTGTTGTGAAGTATCTCGATCTAGGTGGTACAATTAAACATGCATATGCCCTCCATTATAAGTCCTCCATATGACACAGGGGCAGATTTGGCCCTTGCCAACAAAAAATTCATATACAAAAACATGCATGACCTCATTTTTTGGATGCAAAACGCCCAAACAATACATATAGTTCAAATGAAATTGCAATAGTTCTCTTCAACACTATATATATCTATAGGTTACAAACCAATCAAAGAAAATATGTGCGCATGCAACAGTTATAAACAGAATACAAAATTAAAACAACCCCGCCCCGGCTCAGTGGTTACTGCGCTCGGCTGCTGTCCCGAAAGATGAGGGTTCGATCCACGCCGCGGCGGCCGAATTTCGTTGGAGGTGAAATTCTAGAGGCCCGTGTACTGTGCGATGTCAGTGCCCGTTAAAGAACCCCAGGTGGTAGAAATTTCCAAAGCCCTTCACTACGGCGTCCCTCAGAGCCTGAGTTGCTTTGGGACGTCCAACCCGAACAAACCAATAAACCAAATCAATATTAAAACAGGAACTTTACGCGCACATTCAGTCGAATGTTGAAGGCACGGAACATGCGACGAGCTAGGATCTAGTTGCTCTTGCGGCTTTGCAGCAGCACACGGATCAGATTAATAAGGGTCGTATGCAACACCATCGCCAGCAGCCGACGCTATTAGCTCAATAATCACGACGTGCCTCTCGGCGTGCACGCCTGTAAGTAGTACTCCTCGGCACCGTAGCCATTATGCTGTCACCAGATTAATATACTGGGCCCCAGTAAGCTTCTGCTCATGTTGAGCCAGCACTAGTGACACTGAACTTTAATACCGCCGCTAAAATTACTTCAAAAGCTAGAAATCACGCTACACGGCTCACACACCAGGCAAGGACTACCGACTGCCACTTACTTTCACTTGCCGCATGTGCCATCTGTGTTTCACGCCGCTGGAAAAAAATACACTCGTTACGCAACCAGCATACAGTAGGAACGTCAATAATTACCTGAAATTTTGTCCAAAAAACGGAAAACGGGCTAATACACGCCTCAAACCACCAAGCTAAGCAAAACTTGCATTGTTTCAGTAGTGCGATGACGATGGTGGTGCCATTGAGCTAATGAGCAAAGAGCCTTTTCATGCAAAATAAAACTGTGATCCTAAATAAAACAAAAAGTAACTGCAAAAAAGGATGTGTGCTATTAATTTTTATGATTACTGCTTTAAGAGCACGAACAGGTGGCCAGTTGTTTTTGCTGTGGTGTCCGTCAGTGGCTGTTATGGGCGGAAGGCGGGAATTACAGTTGGCGTCAAGGTGGTTATAGCGCCGTGTTGTCAGTCTTTCTGTGTCCTCGTCTCTTTGCGCTACGTTTTTTTACCTTTCAAGGTGGTTATGTTGTGAGCTTGGAGGAGAAGATTGTGTAAGCACACCCTCGATAGCTATAACACTATTTGAGCCAGGTTCACATATGTCGCCCTGCCCTAATTTCGAAGTTTTAAAGTTTAGGGTCTCTGTATTCAGCTAATGGCCCTTTTGGAATTGCTTATTTTCGTCGTGCTTGTAACGTTTTTTTTTTGGCTCTTTCAAAAAATAAGTACTGGGTTATGTATTACTTTGTGACACCTTGCGCTTATACATCGCATGGATTATTGTTTACTTGTTCCAAACAGCTGTATCAAGCCCGCTAGCCAAAGACGTCGGAAAAGGACAGTGGAGCGTGCCACTCGAGCGCTCATGAGAAGTGTATGGCCATCTGCACGATTCAGACCCTATGAATATAAACACTTCCTTATAACATCCGGTCTGCGAGTGTTTTCGGCATGATCCCACCGCGGCTTTTATACGGACGTCATGTCCGTATAACGTTCGAGCCGCGACTGTTTCCGGGATAATCCCAGTGCGGACTTCATACGGATGTCCCGGGGACGTCCTGTTAGGGATGTGGGACGTGCGTACATTTTTGGGACCTCCTACGGATGTTTGGTGTTGTCTGGGTTATATTTCGAGTAAAAAGATTGATTATAAGTGTGCAGTGAAATCAGCCTTTATCAACCACTGCAGTGGCTCAGTGGCTTTGGGGGTTAGCTGCCTTAGCTCAAAGACTTTAAGTTGAATCTAGGCCTATGTGACCACATTTCGATGATGGCAAGTGAAAAAATGACCGTGTTTTGTATGATGTCAGCACAAGTTAAGGAGCTCTAAGTGGTTGAAATTAACATGAGGCCCTCCGGTGTGACTGCACCTATTATAACCCGCATGCTGCTTTGGGACGTTAAACCTCAGATACCTCATACAGACGTTTATTTCTTATATGCTGTAATCGCGAGCCATTCCCTTGCATTGGAGTGTGCATTGTAGAAACAGTCTTGCAATGCTCATATCTGCTGCATAGCCCTGTTGGCATTGTGTTGCATGTAAAGGATTGTTCTCTGACCTAAAGAGCAGCCTCTGCGTCACCCATCGTATGGTGTCTAGAAGGGGGAGGTGTGAACATCGGAGTGCCGGAGAAGTAACGCCAATTCAGGGTGATGTGGCGGAGCACTCCGGTGGGCAGTGTAATGCCTCCGCACGCCGGCTCACCTTTGCGCCACAGGGATTTCACTCATTTTTATGCGGTTCTCTCTTGCTTCACAACATCATGCAGCGGCTAATATGTGTGTCCTAAAGGACTTCTCAAGTCATAGGAAATTTAGCATACGTAACGGACCTATCCTGGGATTAAGTAGACTTGTTGCATTGTTGACTGTTAGCTTAGTGTGCAGGTCAGCATGTTCGAAACAACTTAGCTTAGCGAATGGCGCAAACCCGCACATGCCAGGCAGTTTTTCGGAGAGTAATTTTGCTGCTTGTAACTTTCAAACTACCGTACGCAGCTCTTTATGTAATCCTTGTTTCATCTGTTCGCATCCTTTGTCGAATGCCAGTTGCGTGACTGGTATAACAAATTGTGAGAGAGCCGTCACTGATTCTTGAGGTAGACTCCCTGATTAAATGAGGAGGGAAATGATTTTCTTTTAGCACTGCTTGTTTCAGCGCATTGTTGTGTTTAACGAGAGTCCAGTGCCATAAAAAAAACATCAATCTGAATTTAGGAAACCACAAAAGGAAGTTTATTTGTCAGCATTAAATGCAGCGAAAGCTTATTAATTTGTGTTTTGGAATAATTGAATGGAAATAAGTTGCGCCACCAATAATTTCAACTACATGCCACTATGCGTGGGTGGTCTGGGTAGGCTTCAAACCAACCAACACTCCCGTGAGGCTGCGCTGCCTCTTCAGAGATGTGGAGAGGGTAGAATAAGCATGAGTCTAGGTAAGCGGGTAACAGGAGAATTGAAGTGGAGAGGGGGGCGGTGGGGGTGGAATTAGACACGTCACAGCCTCTCCGGCTCTTTGAATCCAAAACCACAAGAGACCGCGATGCGCGAAACGAACGAATTGGAACTTAGGCTGTTGTTGGCTACGCTTCTTTATCTGGGTTTTTCAGTGCTCTTTGTTCTTGTTTCATGCAACTGGCTGCAGCTGTAGTGGTCAACTTACGTGATAAGCCACAGTGTAGTGATTTAGAAATGCCGTCCATCTGTGGTAACAGGGGATACTCAAAATTCCGCGAATGTGCTTTCCCACATAACAACGTTGCCCAAGACAAGACAGCTGACCATGCGTTTCCAGCTGGAACAAAGCAAGAAAGACTGGTTTTTTGTTTGATTCTTCCAAGTACGTTTCTTACATTCTACCCACGCCTTTAGAGCCTGTCCTGTAGTCCTCGCAGCTTTTTTTTTAGAGAAGTTGGCCATCTTGTCTTTGCAACATAGTTATGTGGGAAAGCACACTTGCAGAGTTGAATATCCACTATTACCGCGCTAAAAGGCCTCATGAGAGTATCGAAATCATGCGTGTGGTCCCAGCAGGATATTGCCAAAAAACATGCTCATTGGTTTGGCAATATCCCTGAAGCAAAAAACGTATACAACAGCTGTATCTTACTGGTATTTACCTATGCGGGCAGAAACCTGGAGGCTAACGAAAAGGGTTCAGCTTAAGTGAAGGACAATGCAGTCAGCTATGGAAAGAAAAATGATAGGTGTAACGTTAAGGGATCGGAAGAGGGCGGAGTGGGTGGAAGAACAAATGTGCACTAATGACATCCTAGTCGAAATTAAAGGTACAAGTAATGGACTTGGGCAGGGTATGTAATGCGAAGGCAAGATAACTGTTGGTCCTTAAGGGTAACGGAGTGGATCCCAAGAGAAGGCAAGCAAGCAAGGGGCAACGCAAAGTTAGGTGGGCAGATGAGATTAAGAAGTTTTCGGGGATGTGGTCTGAAAACTAAAGAATATATGAATATTCTTTTAATGTGTGCTGTTATGCCTTGTAACGGCTGGCTGGGGCCTCGTCAAGGTGTTTACGCACAGCTTTTAGCCCAGTCAGCCGACCAGAACTTTCTGGGAAATAAATTGAAATTGAAGTGAAATAGTCTAAGAACGTTAATGGCAGCATGGTCTAACTTAACATTTTGTAATATCCCTGGTGATATCTTGAGGAGTGTAATATCCCTGGTGATATCTTGAGGAGTCAGTGATGTCAACAGGTTTCTGCATTGTGGTATGATTGCATCGGTGGACTGTTATCAAAAGTACCTTGCTGGGAGAGATGTAGAACAGATTACTGAGGAGGCCACAAAAACACTCTCACAAGTAAAGAAGTTAAATTTGACACCGGTACTGACTGCATGGCTAGTGGTTACTAAATAGATGCTTTGGTGCACCTGGTTCAGTGATGATCCTTTCAGGGAGTTTTTCCTTTTTCAGGGAATTTTAGGTGTAAAATTTTGTGGAAAGGGAGTTTTTATGAACTGTCAAGGGGGAGCCTGAAGTGTCTCACTTCTTCCAAATTGGCGGTGTTTTTATTTCCTGGAGGGAAAAAGAACCCGAAATAGGGATTTTTGGGTCTAATTGAGAGAATTTTCAGCAACAGTATGGAGCATCACTGATCTTGTTTCTCTGACCCTAAAGACGCGGGTTCGATCCCGGCCGGGGCTGTCGAGTTTCTATGAAGGAGAAATTCTAGAGGCCCGAGTACTGTGCGATGTCAGTGCACGTTAAAGAACCCCGGGTGGTCGAAATTTCCGGAGCCCTCCACTACGGCGTCTCTCATAGCCCGAGTCGCTTTCGGACATTAAACACTCATAAACCATAACCTATGATCTAGTTTCTGACAAAAAAATGAAATATGTAAGGTCTTTGACTTTGAATATCTCAAAATGTTATTTTTTCATATTTGACCAGTTATTAAAGAAACGAGGAAACATAGAAGGCTGATATTTTTCCAGCATTATCTACACTGAGATGCAACATAGTAATTGAACTAGACTGCAGTATGGTTTTTCTTTTTCTAGTGCAGTTTAATGAAACCAGCAAAAAGTTTTGCTTTCGAAAAAAAATCTAAAGCTGTCAAGTTTTGCTAGTACCCTCCGGTGAGTGTTTGATTAGTAGCAAAGCACGGATGATTCCGTATGTGCGCTCACCACATTGACTTAGAAGCAGCGCCTGTTTCTTTGCCGGAGCACTAACGTCATTGGCCTTGAAAATGAACTCGAGACGTTCGAGCCAGGATGGCCAGTCAGAGCCTTCTTTGAACTCCTCAGTCTTGAAGTTAGCCATGCAGCCCGAAGAGTCGTGGAGTCGGTTGCCTCGTCGCCAGTGTTGTATCAGCTGCTGTCTGTAGCCTGACCTAGGCAAGCAAGCACACCATAACGTCCCCCGTGTGCGCACACTTCTTTGTCGTCACCAGGCACCCATAGGGACTCCTGGTGGGCTACAACATTTCTACAGGCAATGTGTACACAATTCTGTACAAAGTGAACTCTTAAACGTTGTCTCGGTGTCTGCTACACATAGCAGTAATCTCATTGGTTCAGGTGAATTTGGCATCCTCATGTCGCAAATATGGTGATTTTTTTTACCCCATCTAGAGAATGCGTTAGATAATCTTTCATAAGACAATGAGCATGGTAACGCATCCTGCATAGCTTTCATGTAAACAGACTTTGTTGCCATAAATAATTTTTTTTTCTGAATTATTAGCCTCATGTCTTGCTTCATAAGAGAATGTGATTCTATGATCTCTCAGGTGTTTATTAAGCAAATTCTGCCATTTCGATGTTACAATTCTAAATCGTTGTTGCACTTTGCATAAAACTTTGTACTTGCCTTGTAAAAAATTAATCATTGACTTTATTGATTCCTGGTTACTCTTTAGGTGCGAAAATGTTTGTTTCAAATCGAAATAATGAGGGCTGCCTCAAGGGGTCAGCACTTGACAATTTTTGTGCACATGTGGCGAGGGCTATATGCTCACTGATGAGCCATCAAGGCTTACAAGGCACTGTATTGTTTTTTGACAGAGACTGCCTTGATTGACAGATTGTGACTGTGTTTCCCGTTCCTTCTCTCTTCCCTCTTTAATCCCCTCATTCCCTTCCCCTGTGCAGGGTAGCCAACCGAAAACCTTTCTGGTTAACATCCCTGCCTTTCCCCCCTCTCTGTATCTATCTATCTGCCTTTGTTAGTGTTAACCATTGTTGTCAGATGAACCTACCTCGATAAGATATGCTGAAGTTTATCACTCTGGAAGGACTATAGTTTCAGTGAGTGGCTATTCTATCATATTTTTCCAGGATTTGTCGGTGAACGAAGCGAGGGCAGCTGCTTCGCTGAGAAAGAGACTTCGTGACTTCCTCAACGAAGAAGACGGTTCGAGCTCAGATGAGGAGCTTCTCACAAGGAAGGGGAGGGGCCTGGAACGGGAAGCCACTATAGCACAGCGGAGGAAGATCAGACGTCTCGAAGCGAGGGTGGATGCACTGGAGAAGAAAAACCGTCGCCTGGAAGACTTCCTTGTCAACAAACTTGGTGAGTTTTATTCTTATGGCTTCTTTGTGCAAATTGATGAGCCGCTGAGGAGCTTCATTATGGTGGTGTTAACAGTAATGACTTATCATATGCATATTTCGTGAAACTCCTTGTGTGCAAAAATGAACTCGTTTGTTCTTTTATGATCCCCCACCTTTTTATTGCGCTAGCACTTATATTGGTCATTCCCCGCATTTAGCCGTTGTGTGTTTGTTTGTTAATCTGAAGCCGATTTTGTGGCAGGCTCCTCATGTAGTAACCTAGATCGCACCCTAACCCAAGCAACCAAAGTCCCACTGATGGCAGCACCCGCCATAGAAGAGCAGTGGCGCATCTTAACTTGACCGCTGCACCACTGCGCCAGGAATGGTAGGAGGCTCCCAATGATATCTGAATGGAGAGAATGACCAATTTCGCGTGTATAGACATTAACCCATTATCGCTGTCCGAACAAATTTCATCCGGGAACACTGGGTCTGAACACCAGAGCTCAAAGGAAAACTGAACTGCTAGCGCACCTAGTTCGCATTTGGCCTAGCTACGCAAATTGACCATCACTTTTTTAGTGTGCTAACACTACTAAGACCCCCACTCACTGATTTTGTCACTGTCATTCTGGCGACGCGGGTTGCTCAGAAAGAGCAACCTTGTTCTCATAAGCCCCACCAGGGGCAGCACCTGCCATCGCAGGGCAGTGGCGTACCACTTAACCGCTGCACCACTGCGCCAGGAGTGGTATGAGGACTCTTAGCGATCTATGAGTGCAAAGTAAAGAAGAACCATCTCCGCATGTATGAGCATTAACGCTAACACATCACACCCTTATGGGGGACACTGGTCTTAGACCTATTCTCCTTATTTTTAGTCCAATCCTAATGAAACTTACCACCTTGCTCAGTATTTTTTATACTAATTTCAGTGATGAAATTACCTTTCTCATAAATTAGTCGGTCCCCAAGGTAATTAACTTTAATTAGTCGTTCATTAGTGCCTTGGTTAAAAAAAAACTGCTCAATAAAAAATCATTTTTAATCCATGGCTACATAGTATAGTGAGTAAAGAGTGCATTAATCAAAACCATTCCTCATTAGTAATTTTACAGCACTTGGAATATCAATGCTGAAGGTGTGTAGGTAATGCAGCGATAAACTTTGCAAAATTATAAATTTTTGAAGTGTGATTGAACAAATCTGCTTCGATTATTGCACACACTGTGCCTTCAGGTTCCCTTAACAAAAATATGACATCTCTGTCTGTCCTAGATGTTGAGATATCGACATACTAAGACAGCCAGATGGCCAAATTTTTCATGCCATTAAATTGTTTGCTCCTGCATAAATTCAGTCCACACGATGATCTGAATTTAATATTATGGTCAAATTGTTGATTTCTTGAAGGAAAAAACTGGTACAGTTGGAAAATCGTGGCTGTAGATTCCACAAATGCCTTTTTTTGAAAATCGATTTTTTGTTCATTTTTTGGTCTCAGAGACCAGTGTCCCCCCTTAAGGTGGAGCCTAAGGGTCCCTTCCAGTTTTAATGCACTAGCTCCAAGGACCCCCCACTCACCAATTTCACCAGTCTCTGTCTGAAACCTGCTCGACCTTCAAAACGGAGCCTCAAAGCGAAACTCAAGTGCTAGCGTACCTAATTCGCATTTGGCCTAACCACTCTAAATCGTCCGTCATTTTTTTTTTTCAATATTTTCGTAAATGAGCCTATAAATCCAGTATCACAACAAACGACATTGTCAGACACTATTATAGTTGCGTTAAGCACTGTACTTTAATGTTACCATCCTTCTTTTCTGCTAGCGTCACTGGTTAGCAAGCTGTCACGGCGTGGTGAAGGAGACCCCCAAGGGAGCAAAACCAGTGCAAGACCAGCGGCTCGGGACTGCAGATGTGCACGCAGGCCTGAGACAAGCACTGGCAAACCCACCACAAGTGCGGTAATTATGACTAGCCTTCACTGAATCCCACCTGCTGTGATGGTGTTCAGCCGCTGTGCCCATGGACACTGGATCGAATTCCGGCTGCAGCAGCCGCATTTCGATGAGGGTGAATGACAGTGTTCAGTACAATTTTAGCGTACAATATGAGAACCCTAGGTGGTCGAAATGGGGTGGAGCGCATATGGCAGGTTCTGTCAGATCATGAATGGCAGATTGCCAATATCCCTCAAGAGAAAAGTATACAACAGCTGTATCTTACCAGTACTCACCTATGGGGCAGAAATCTGGAGGCTAACAAAGAGGGTTCAGCTTAAGCTAAGGACAACGCAGTGAGCTATGGAAATAAAAATGATGGGTGTAATGTTAAGAGATCGGAAGCGGGCGAAGTGGGTGAGGGAACAAACGCAGGTTAATGACATCCTAGTCGAAATCAAGAGGAAGAAGTGGGCTTGGGCAGGGCATGTAATGCGAAGGCAAGATAACTGCTGATCCGGAGTGGATTCCGGTGTGAATTCCTAGAGAAGGCAAGCGTAGCAAGGGGCGGCAGAAAGTTAGGTGGGCAGATGAGATTAAGAAGTTTGCGGGGATATGGTGGCCGCGACTGGCGAAGGACAGGCTTAATTGGAGAGACATGGGAGAGGCCTTTGCCCAGCAGTGGGCGTGGTCAGGATGATGATGATGATGATGGTGACTTTGACGTCTTTCAGGCATAGCCCAAGCCTGAAACATTAAGATCCACATAACGTAGCATAACTTTCCCCAAATTTTTTAATGCATTGTTTCAGAAAGTGGTGGGTCTTTAGCTTACCCATGGTCCTGTAGTTCCCCTCTACTGGTCATGAAGAGTTGGTGTAACACCCTGGTAGAGCTTTGTGCACTCCCACGGGTTACTGTACCATGCCACTAGCATTCTCGAAGGGCATTAAGAGGGCACCAGGTAAGGCAGAAGAATCTGACGTGCTAATGTTTGGAAGGATTGACGCATTGTTCCTGCTATTCATTCTTTGTGGTGCATGCAAAATTGTGCGTGTTACCGTGGTGACGGAATCCAAAGGTTTGTTCAGTGTTGCACTGCCATGTCAGCTGCAGAATGGATGAAAATACAGTGGAACCTCGATTATACGACGTTCAGGGGACCGCGCGAAATCGTCGTATAATCCGGGTGTCGTATAATCGAAAATCAAGCGTGATATTTTTTAACGTCTGAACTTCATTGTCTGAACCGTCATCTTTTTTTTTTTTTTTCGGAACAGAAATGCAGCACATTTTGCTGGCAGAGGGCTAGTCTTCAACAAACAAGATAAAATGGCCGTTGAGGCTGCCATGAGCAGCGGGGCAGCGGCTCGCTCGGTTTTCTTGATAGGTGGAAAGATTAAGGCACACCGGTTATCGACAGGCTAAAGTGTGCCTACCGTATTTACTCGTTTCTAAGCACCCCCTTTTTTTCACGATCACGATGCCCAAAGTGAGAGGGAGGGCTTAGATTCGAAAAATCTAAACTGACCCCCCCCCCCCCGGCCCCTCTTTTCGCGGCGAAATCTCGATGAAACGGGCGCGAGAAAAAACATTTTATTTAGGAAACATTCAAAAGAAAAATAGCTGCAGACAGTTCTGTGCCGTCATCTGTCTTGTAGTGTTGTCGGAACGCAGCAACACAAAAAGCGCCGTGGACGCCGCTGTCCTCGCTTCGGCTAGCGCGGCCTCGCCTTCTTATCTGTTTTTCCAGCCCCGCTCCGGCGTACACGGTTGTTGCTTGTTGCGACGGGCATCTTATCTTTTCTCTTTATCTTTCCTCTGATCTTTTAACTCTCCTCTATCTGCACTTGGCAGCGGTGGTGGCTTGGCTCGAGCCAGTAGGCAGGCCCGTGCAATTTCCTTTTCATCCTTCTCTCAGTCACAACAACGCCTGCGCCTCCTCGGGACTCCGACTGCACAGGCTCGACGAAAAAGAGAGCAAGTGCACTTGGCGGCCTCGGCAACGCTCTCTTCCGCGCAAAAAAGGGGGTGCTTAGATTCGCATGCAAAACTTTTTTTCAGAAATTTTTTTCCGAAAATAGGGGGGGGGGGGTGCTTAGAATCGCGAAAATACGGTACATCCCGGCCTGCGTTTGCTGACGACCTTTTTTGACGGACGGTACGAGCCAGACGTCGTACGAAGCGGGGTCCTTCTAAAATTTGCGTCGTATAACCGAGGTCTTTAATGCATTGTCTCTATGGGGGTTTTGCCGGGACCGCACAAATTCGTCGTAAAATGCGGGTCGTCGCATGACCGGGGGACGTATAATCAAGGTTCCACTGTAGTACAGTAATCTCTCGTTATAACGAAGTCAGCGGGACGGCGAAAAAATTAGTTATAAGCGACTATTCGATATAAGCGACCGCTCGAAAAAAAAAGCTAAAACAGTCGAGATTTAATTGCGCCACAACTGAGAGGAAGCTGGTGGATGACGCCGCGCGGCGTCCGCCAGCTGCAGCTCAAGGTCGGTCTCTGTGCCTCCTCGGAGCACTGCCACAGCGCAATCGCAAGTTCGTGGCCAATGTAGCTTTCGCTACAAAATTTGCTCGTAGCACATTTGTTACTTCTCCCAGCAACTCAGTATTCGTCAGCAATTCTGAAAGATGATACAGTTTTCAAATTTCTTATACCACAGTTTATTATCTATATCAAGAACAAGCTTTAGCTCTTTTTTGTGATCCATACGGGATCCAGGCTGATCGACAGGCCGGCAGGCTCGGCTTTCTTCACGTTCGCACAAGAATACAAAGCAGCCGTGCTACCATAAAGTCTGGTCCTAGATTTGAGCAACGACAGCATGCCTGTGCAAGAGTGGAGCTTTCGGCAACGACGCCGCCTGCAAGAATGCCAGGTGACAAACTGCGCGCTGCTCCCTGGTCGCCGCTAAGCCTAGCTGGTTTTGCATCAACGGCGCAGCTGTTAGTGCTTCGGGACTGGACAGCACTCAAATAAAGGCGCTACACTCGGCATCACTTTACTGTCAACCTGTCCCATAATAAAAGATACGTTAGATATCCGTGACGCCTTCAACAAAGGAGCTAGCAGACGGCAGGCGAACCGCATCAGGCAGGAGCTTGTATCGCAGTCATCACTTCTACCAACAACTTGGTATTCGCCAACGATCGTCAGAAATGATGCTTTTTTAGATTAATGTATCCCAAGGCTTTCTATGAACTGGAACAAACAATACTATCGCGTTTTCATACGCCTGCGGCCGGCATCAAGGCTGGCAGGCCACGGCCGGTCTCGATGCGCGCGCGCTCGCTCGCACGTCGAGACCGGCCGTGGGCAGGCCGGCCTGCCTCAAAGGAGCGCACTCTACGTCATCATGACGCTGCCGCTCTCCGCGCTCGCATTGGCTCCCACTTCCTGACGTTGCGTTTGCCGCGAGCGGCCCGTCGTTGACATCTAGCAGGTTGGACGCAGGCGGCGAGCAGCAATCGGATGCTGCGGCGCCGTTCGCAACTTCGCGCCGCGGTGAATCGCGCTCGCTTTTCGCACACGTGTCTCTGCCGTAACAACAAAATTCAGTCACCCTACCACGCATTTAGACCGTTTGTCTAGTCGAATGGCGTGAATCAAGCATGACCGGCCACTTTTCCGTATCCAAGACACCGCAGTTTTCTGGCATCGCAAAGCGTGAGGAAAACTTTATTTTCGTGTAGATTCTGTCACGGGGAACACTAGGAATGCGCTTCCGACCGAGATTTAACGGTTCGGGCGCGCCGCACCATGGAATTTGGCCCCGCTGAGCAGGGGACACTCGGCACTCTCTTGGTGCCCGTTACTAGGCAGGTCATCGATCGTGGGTTTGGTACTTTTGTGGCCTGTTCTATGCCTGCATGAGTCTAATTCGTCGGCGGTATTAATTTGGCACTGCATGCGCAAAGGGTCGCCGCCACGGTGGCGATGCCTACACTCGGCGGCGGCGATGCCTCCGGTCGCCACTTCGCTCTAAGCGGGTCAAGCTCTTCGTGCGCTTCGAGTAATGCGGCTTAAAATGCATGCGTTTGGGTCGGGACCGGAAGAAATTTCGAATAAAGCGATATTTCGAGTAAAGCGTTTTCGTTATAACGAGGGATTACTGTATGTAATTTGCTGTCATTTGTGAATGACTGTATAGCGGGGGCTGCTGAACTAGGCCATGGCACAACCAACAGCAAATGGGGGGCTGTTCTTTCGACCCCCGAATGTTTGTGTCTGCAATAAAAACACTGCGATGAGTGCCATGACAGTCGGATCGCACTGGAACGAAATTCACGGGGCACATGAAAAATTTCACTGCAGTGTAAGCATCATTGTTGGGAAATTGAGCCAGTCTACCGACCCAGAGTACCCGGGTTTGAACCTGACCGCAGCGGCCGCGTTTCGATGGAGGCGAAACGCAAAAGGCACCGATGTGCTATGCATGTCAGTGCACATAAAGATCCCCAGGTGGTGCAAATTATTCCTTAGACTTCCACTACAACACCTCTTTCTCTCTTCTTTCACTCCCACCTTCCTCCCTTTCCTTACGGCGCAGTTCAGGTGTCCAGCAAGATATGTGAGACAGATACTGCGCCACTTCTTTTCCTCAAAAACCAATTTACCAATTTTAACATTGACAGATTGTACTGGATGGTTCATGAACAACGTTTATTTTCCAAAACACTTTCAGTTTTGGTCTTTCGCCATTTCGAAATCAGCACCGTGGTGAGATTTTGGTGATATTGAAGTGCAGCATATCGGCACAGCATATCAGAAGAGATGGGGGTGCTCGGCGAGTGGTACCTCAGCTGGCAGTAGTGCGAGAATACTCACGGGAGTGTGCGAGGAAGGCTGAGCTGGAGCTGCTGCCGGACAGATGCTTGCAGCTGTATTTGCGTCCATTGCCACACTATGCGGCGGAGTGCTGGCAGCGGTGTGGTGGAGTGGAGCACTGTAAAAATGAAAAAATGCTTCCTTCAGATGTGGGAATGCACTCATCCCCTGTGGTTCGCTTTCCCGCAATGCACCCTAGACTGTGGTTAGCTCCCCCACAATGCACTCCTCTTAGTTGTGCTACTTTAACTAACAGGGAAGGGCGCTCGCGTTGCAGCGACACCAGCGCCACGGATGGCGTGTTGACTGCTCGCACGCTGGGGGAGACGGGTTCTCTTCTGCTCAGCACCGGGAAAGTGTGTGGACGTGTCGCGCGCAGCTCAGCTCTTCGTCGGTGGAAGTAATATCTTGTTTCTGCTTGCTTCTGTTCTCAGCTTGCTCAGTACAGGCTGCATTGGCACAGTCAGCTATAATGTTTTCGGTGCTTCAATAACAGAACTAGAGCTTTTTTGGGGGAAAAACTTCTTTGAAAAATATTGCAGTGGACTCGATGTCTGATGATGTGCACCACCTCTCATTTTAGGAGCCAAATAGGAATGCTACGCCTTCTCTCCCCGAGGTTGATGAGCCGGTAGGTTTACCTTCGCACCATTTTGCATGTTCAGCTTTGTAAAAGTGAAACTGAGAGGTACTTTAGAGATTTTGTGTTTATTAATGTAGCAAAAAGACGGGAGCCTTCTGTTCTCTCTGCTGTGATGTTATTTGCGAAGAAACATTTATCTCGTATGTTTGTTGACCTGATATGGTCTCTTATTTCTGCTTCCTCTATTACTACTTTGACTGAAAAGAATCCCTTCTGGATCCTTACTGGTTATGTGGCACAGACTATGTGCAGGGGCAGCACTTGAAAAGTGTGAAAGCCGCCGCGGTGGCTCAGTCGTTATGGCGCTCGGCTGCTGATCCGGAAGATGCGGTTTCGATCCCTCGTTTTCGATGGAGGCGAAATTCTAGAGGCCCGTGTACTGTGCGATGTCAGTGCACGTTAAAGAACCCCAGGTGGTCGAAATTTCCGGAGCCCTTCACTACGGCGTCCCTCATAGCCTGAGTCGCTTTGGGACGTTAAACCCCCAATAACCAATTAAAAAATGTAAAAATGAGTGCCACCACCATTATCAGAAAAATGTCCCAACGTCCTTGAGCTGTGCTACCGTGGCTGAGAAAGGTCTTTTTGAGTGCTAATGGACAACACAGAGCAAGTCAACAGGACCCTCAAAAAAGGCCTCTTTTACAATGATAACTGAAAACGGTTCAGTGGACTCGATGTCTGGTCATGTGAATCGTTTTTCATTTTAGGAGCCAGATGCGAGCACTACACCTGCTCTTCCCAGGGCTGATGCACAGGTAGGTGTACCCTCGCGCTGCTTGCCTTTCCTTTAGGAGACACTTGCATGTCCAGCCTTGTAAAAATGCAACTGATGTATTCTTTGCAAATTTGGTATTTTTCAGTCCAACTCTGAAACTGGGCTCTGCTTTTCTTGATCTGCTATGATGTTATTTACACAAATTTACTTTTACCCACATGTTTGTCGATCTGGCACGGTTTATTATTAATGCGAGAGCATTATGCGGCTATGTACACATCATCAAAAAGTTTCCGCAAATTTTTCTCTGCACGTTCATGTCGTTCTGTAAAGATATATGAAAAAAGTTCAATTGCATTAGGGTGAAAAAATCTCCCCAAATTTGGTTGATGAGGAGTGCTTAGTTAATTAATTAAACTGTCATTTAATTAATTATAGCCATGCTTAGCCATGGCGTTGATATAGTATGTGGACGTTTTGTTTTTGCATTGCTCCAATGTGGGTCCCGCAGTGATCGGAAAACAAAAAGTAAAAAAAAAGAGCAAAACAAAATACAAATAACAGCAAAAAATGGTGGGAGAAAACGAGGACAGGGAAAGGCTCTCACATTTCCGCTCTTCGGCAGACTTAGGTGCAGTTCTGTAATTTTCTTTCGGCTCCATCTATGTGTATAGGAAGCACGCAGTAGCCAGTGGCAAGCGTGCAAGCTGACGGATGGAGACAGGTCACTGGATCAGCAAACAAAACAATTTGTGCTACTAACGGCAGTCTGCTCTCTCCACAGTCTAAGGGTATCACTCTTGACTTTCCAAAGGACCTCCTATGCAGGCACACTAGATGGGAGAAGGCACGGTAGCGCAGCAAACTTTGGTCGGCGATCTCAAAGCCTCCAGCAGTTTGCATCTGCTGTGTATTTTTGATGCGTCAACACACGGTGGCATGAAAGGCGGAAAATGCGCCATCAATGTTTATAACAAATATGCAGGCGCATAATTTGCACACAACTTTCGAAAGATCAATAGAGCATTTTGTTAGAGCAAAACAGAACTGCGCGAAGACGACCGGGACAAAAGAAGGCAGGAGTACACACACTTTGTCCCGTCGTCTTCGCGCAGTTCTGTTTTGCTCTAGCCATGAACCGACTAGCCCAACATCATGTCTTACTTCAAGAGCATTTTGTGGCAGAACATTATTAAGGGCAACACTTTAGGAGGCACACTGCAGTTCTTTGGTACTGACATCCACTAATTCCAGTTTACAGCCTCAATTATTTTATCTTTTCGCCTGCATGCCAGTCTAGCTTTCTTTGAGATCGCCAGCCGCTCAGCATCGTCAGTGTCGGTGTAAAAGATCAGCTCGGCCAGAGGAATGCCAGAAGAATTTTCGCAAATGATTTTCGCAAATGATTTTCGCATTGCTTAGCTAAAAGCACACTTCACTAGCCACTAAAACATCGCAAACTTCACCACAGAAGCGTTGCACTTATGGTTTTCTTTCACTCCCAGCGCTCGCACATATACCGTCGGAGTTCTGCTACTAAGTGCGAGAGTGCGGGGCTGATTCCTGGCTTCGGAGCCAGTATTTGTGATGCAGGGGAAATGCGCGAACACCCTTGGGATTTCTGTGTATATCAAAAAACCAATTGCCGCACTTAAACAAGCACACGTACACACCGCGGCGCCGAACTATCCCGCATCCTGCATTACGGCCGCCGCAGCTTGGCAACTAGATAAGCCTCCGTTCCGGGGCGCCATCTGTCCACATTCAAGAGAATACACAAGGAGCGGCGAACAAGACCTGGTCGCACTGCCGGGAGCAGTGTCAGCACGTAAACATATTCTTGCACCGTGCCTTGGGCAAGCCATAAATAAGTAAATAAAAGAAAATATTGCTGAGACTGGGATTCGAACCCGCGGCAACGTGAACAGATAGCTTCACTGGCCACTGCATGGGGCCACTAGGCTGTCGCTGCAGCCGATCATGCCTCGTGTTAAACTGCAACACACTGTCGCGCTATGCATTGTACATAGTCTTCTTCATCAACTAATACTACTGTCAAACTAATATTTGTGCTTTGAGTTATGTGGCGCTAGTGACAGAGATGTGTGCTGCATGCATTGGTGTGGACAGCGTTATAGCACAAACATGACACTAGAGCAAGACCTGTTGGGGTTGACAACATTGCTGCACAAACGCGGCACAGGAGTGTAGGCCGCCGGTGTACATTCGGTAAATTGGTATTGACAATGAAAAAGTCGACGCACATAACTGTCTTCGTGGGCCAGTGGACACCTCAATTGCGCTTTCAAGTACATGACGGTGGTGTGCGCCTGCAAAAGCTTTGCTTTCGCTTAATATTTCATGTTTGGCAATGCTAAACCGCCAGCCAGTTATTTTCTTGTGATGGGATAGCACAGAGTAAGACAACAGGTCCTTAAATAAACCCCTTCCGTTTCACAGCAATAATTTTGCAAGCAGCACTGCTTGCTTATGGGCTTTCAGTTGCCATCCGTATTGCCAGATTGGAATCTAGGTGCACTTACCTGTATGCTGTGCAAGTACTTGGGCAAAGTAGGCTAAAGTATTGCATGATGTGCCGCCACTTCCATTCGTACTTTAAGGACGTTAGCTCTTAATCATCACGTATCGAGATTTCGTGGGGTCTGCTACCACCCTGAGATCACAGCGCCATCTGTGGCAGCAACTACTCATCACGTTTCGAGATTTTGTGGGGTCTGCTACCACCCTGAGACCGCAGCGCCATCTCTGGCAGCAACTAGAAAACAGCGCATCACGCATTGAGACTTATCACGTACAAATTGGTATTTCCATTGGTGTGTCTCCCTTTAATCTGATTCACATCAATTGTAGTAAACCAAACAGCTAATGCTCGTTACTTCAATGTCTTTTAGACGGTGGCGGGCTTTTTCGTGTTTGAGGTTTGATTGTTTCAGCGCGGTTTATTTCAGTGGAATCAGTGCCTGATCATGTCAATTGTTTCTCATCTTAGGATCCAAATGGGAACACTACTCCTGATCTTCCTGTGGTCGATGGGCAGGTAGGCATGCCTTCACATTGTTTGCCTTTTCTAAGTAACATTTCCATGTTTGCCCTCGCAAAAGTGCTACTAAGATGCTCTGGAAATTGTTCAGTGAAACTTTTAGGCTGGAGCCTGCTGTTCTCAATATGCTATGCAGTCCAATCCACTTAATATGATATTCAGAAAACCCGAAAAATCTGATCGTTATAACCAATGATCGTTGTTTCTTGACCGGTTCAAAAGAATTAGAAAGCAAAAATAACACACCCATGTATTCCCCCATGTATGCAGCCACTGCCCCCTGCACTCCGGTCAGAGGTGCACAGTGTCTTGGCATGCTGGCAAGAACTGCCCTGCAGACAGCACGAAACAGGGGAAAGAGCTAAGAAAAAGTAAATTCTCAACAACAAAAGGAAAGGGGAGGGGGGGGGGGGTGTTTAGGCGCTTGCGTTTAGTTTTACCCAGTTCACTAATGCACGAACGGCCAAAAACTGCGTTTGTGTTGTGTGCGAAAGCGTTGCACGACAGTGGCCAAGCAAACTCCCCTCTTCTCCCTTCAGCGATTGTGACGATGGTATGACTTGGTTCCCAAGCCTGTCTCACAGAGTTTGCCGTGCTGGTCCGTTTGCGAAGTTTTCACATTATTCGCTTGAAAGTATAAAGTATTTTATTTTTTATCGAACTTTCAGGCAAATTTTGGTAACAAGCATCAGAATCCTATCGTTGTATAAATTATTTCACTGTTAATTTGATCGGTATATGTGTTTTATTTTTACATAGGGCAACGGGAAAACTGACAAGTCTAAAGAATCTGGTTGTTATAAGCATTATATCATTATATCTGGTGTATCATTATAAGTGGATTACATTGTACAGTTAAACCTCGCTACAACGAAAGTGATAGGGCGTGCGAAAAATTTCGTTGAAGGGAAATTTCGCTGAGGCGAAAACAGCCCAAAACACTGTCAGGTTGGACAACATAGTCCCAAAACATAATTTATTTCCAAAGAAGTTGGTCAGCTTCTTCTGCTTCTTTTTTTTTTTTTTTTGTCACGAGTGCCGTGGTGCGACTTTCACACTCAGTGAGCAGTTGCATTGCGACGTCGTCATTGTGAGCACGGATAAAACTGCGCAGCACATCAAATGCTTCCATCACTTTTAGTGCAGATGGTGGTGCTAAATCCTCTGCGTCACTGTTATCATTCAATGATGCGTCGCTGTGGCGAACAATCTCAGTTATGGCTTCATCACTCAGCTCCTCGTGAGCTAGCACTTCACTGTCAACAGCGAGGCAATAGTTAAAGGGGCTGCGAAACACTGCTTGGGGGGATACCAGCTATACTTCAGGTGGATTCTTTATGTCACACAGATGCTGACTTAAAAAGAGTGACAGGAATCGATGCACAAGAACGGGAGTTATTCAATGAAGAAATTTCAAAATACAAGCAAACAAAACGCTGCCCTCACCTCGATTTTGGCGGGGCTTCCCACTCCTATTTCGCTCTCCCAATGACGGCACCTGGCGCAACCAATCAAAACAGCCTGCCAGAGCACGTCGCGGTTGCCTGCTCTCTGTAACGCGTTCTTGCTGAGACTGGCAGCGTCGTTTTCAAGCCAGAGCCCCTGGTGGAGTATTTTTATTTTACTTGCTTTGCAGGGCTTTTATCTAAGACGAACTAGTTGTTTTTGTTGATCTAATATAAAACACCCGACAGGTGACAAAATGTGTCTCTATTTATTCACACACTTTGCAGTATATTTACTGTTTGTCCAATCATCAAGCTCGCGCCAGGTGATGTCATATCCACTGCTAAAACGCGCCACTGTGTGGGGACATCATCAGAGCCATGAATTTGTTTTGGGGAGGACATTAAAATATTAAAAAACGGAATATACGCGGTATTGCCGACGCTAGTAGCACCATAGTAACTCCCTGTATGCGAGCAACAGGCAAAACAGTCAACTAAGATTGTGTTTCTGGGCCCCTTTAATGTCAACATCGGCCAGCACACCTCCGGAGTCTTGAAGGGCTACCCATGCCGCATTGGCCTCTGTGAGATGCCGAAGTCCGCTGCAACATCTTCCTTTTTCCTGCCGCTGGATGCCAGGCTGATAATTCGTGCCTTCTCTTCACGAGAAAGGAACTTCCACTTCCTAGACAAAGTCGCCATGCTTGTGTCTATTGCAGCGCACAAGCACGAGTGAAAAAAACTAGTGCAAACGCGCTGCTGCTGCTGCCAGGCTGCTACGTCCTTTGGTTACGGATTGGTTGCGGCTCTGGCTTGGAAGAAAACGGGAGCTTGCACCTGTGCCTTGTTGCAAGGCAGCTAGCCCAATTGTCATCACCACCAAGCAATGGTGGTCTTCATGTGCCATAGAGTTTCTTACTATTACCTAGAGGGAAAGCTGGCAGCTCGTCTATGGGAGTTTGCATAGAAGCCCCCCAGGACCACTTCAGCCACCATGGACACTCAAAGCACCGTGGGGCGGTGAGCTACTTGTTGCGGGACAATCGTATTTTTTTGGGAACACGGAGTGGCACTACTCAGATGTTTGATTCCGAGAACGCGGTCTGTGTGTGCGCAGACGACTTTCACGCGAACGCAGCGTGCAAAACCCATAGTAGTGAAAAATGCGACGACACACGACGCCAATAAAAGGTTTCACTTTTCTGAAATGCAATTAAAAACCTCTTATAGTGTTTAAGCAACACCATTTTTTTTAAAACATAATTACTTCTAAAGTGCGCCTGTTAATTACGAAATATTAGTTTTTATAGTGTTCATTACTTGGCCAATAGGAGAGCTAGCCATCCCTTATTTTGGGCAAACTTTGCACTTAAATGCTATTCTGCTCGTTTGTTGCAATCGTTAGACAGGATATTGAATGTTAGGACATTTGTAGTTATCGAACAGCTTTATTTTTCTATTATTTTTTTGGCCAAAAGTTGCAGTTCCGCAACAAGTAGCTCACCGCCCCATGATGCTCTGAGCGCCCATGGTGGCTGAAGTGGTCTCGAGGGGCCTCCATGCAAACTCCCATAGACGGGTTGCCAGCTTTCCCTCTAGGTAATAGTAAGAAACTCTATGATGTGTGTGAAACAAAGCAGCATGGACATACCGAAGTTCAGAGATGGGCGGCGATATGCTTCTTTTATTGTAATAAGGGAGTAATTACTCATTGGCATCCACCCAAGCGCAGCCATACGGCTACAAAGGAAAGCTATACAGCTTTCTCAGGAACTTCGCAGTTAAAGAAAGATTCGTCCTGGTCCGGGGTTCGAACCCGGGACCACCGCTTCACCGGAGCAGTCGCTCTACCAACTGAGCTAACCGGGACAGCAAGCTTATGGTAGGGCGAGAGCGAATTGATCAATAACTCGAAGTGGGAACAGTGTTGACCAAATGTTTAGGGGAATCCCCCAAGGTGGAGTAAATTTGTAATAAGGGAGTAATTACTCATTGGCATCCACCCAAGCGCAGCCATACGGCTACAAACGGCGCAGCCATACGGCGCAGCCATACGGCTTCTTTTATTGTAAGATAGATTTTTAAACCCAGCTTCGCATAGCAAAAATTTCATTGAAGCGGAAACACGCCCCAAAAATGGTTCGTTGTGATGAGAAATTTGTTCGATTACTTTCTATGGCGAGCCAACGGGGAATTCAAAATATATCGCTGAAGCGACGTTCGTTGTAGCGGGGTTCGACTGTAATGGTATTTGCACAGGGATACATTTGTTCTATATGTCTGTCTACCTGTTGTGCTATTTCTTTTGTCTTTTATCGCAACGTCAATGGAAAGGATATCTTCTATCTCCACACACTCGCCACTTCTGGAAGCATGCGCTCCATTTGTGAGCTGCAGTTCAGCAAGAAGCTCGTTAAACGGTACTTCAAGGGGCCAGAAAAATGTCCGAATTATCGATTGACCCCCAAAGAAACTAACAGGAACCACGGTTAGTTCCTGTTCGGGTCGGGTTCGAACCCGACCGTGGCGGCCGCGTTTCAATGGAGGCGAAACGCAAGAGGCGCCCGTGTGCTGTGCAATGTCAGTGCATGTTAAAGATCCCCAGGTGGTCGAAATTACACCTCTTTCTCTCTTTCTTCTTTCACTCCTACCTTCCTCCCTTCCCTTAGGGCGTGGTTCAGGTGTCCGCGGAGATATGTGAGACAGATACTGCGCCATTTCCTTTCCTCAAAAACCAATTTACCAGTGTTCATTGTAGCGGTGCTCAACTGTAACTGATGGTGGTCTGTTTGGGTAAAGGGTAATTTGGGTAATTTCCATTTGGGTAATTTGGGTTTGGGTAATTTACGAAGGAAGGGGAAAGAGGTGGTGGAAGGAGGGGGTGGAAAGTAAGGCGAATAGGTGACAGTTGAAAGTTTGCAGTGATAGGGTGGCCTGGCTGGAGCAAGGTGGGTAAAGTTGAAGAGTACTCATCCAGTGGATGTAATCTGGCAGATGAGGATGATGCAAGCAATTGCTACTGTTTGAGTGTACAGAACAGCTGCATGACTTGCATCCAGACTTAGGCCTGCAACAGGTGAGCGATGCAGGCTTGGCATGCTTCCTTCTGCTCTGAGAACTTGCTCACTCAAGGCTTAGCAGCTCTGGGCTTCCCAGGCTTGTTACACAGCAGCTGTGTTTGGTTAGGGTCAGAACAATACTATCATCTGTCTAGCTAGCAACACTGGTAAGGGATAGCGGAGGCACATTACAGTTATCATTTATGGTATGACTTCAGCCTGGGACAAGGCAAAAATTAAAGGTGCCCTGAAGGGGAATCTGAACTTGTCTTTTTGCCGCGGGAACTCGATCTACACGTTCCGAGCTTTCTTAAAAACTTCGATTTATTGCCCTGTGTGGCCGATTTCCCTAATTAAATCGAATTAACACCTGGCTCCCGCCTTTTTTTTTTTAATTCTCCCTCGTACGGTGGGCGGAGTCGACCAACGCGTGGAGTGCCTTTCAGCCAGTCCCGTGGCGGCTTGCCGCTCTGCCATCGGCGGAGTGATACATAGTAGTCTGTAGTAGCAAATTGTCCGCGCGTATTTTTATTTCTTCGGGCTTATTTTGCGGCTATATTATCTGCGAATGAAACTATTTATTCATGGA
Source organism: Amblyomma mixtum (assembly GCF_055824585.1). NCBI lineage: Eukaryota > Metazoa > Arthropoda > Arachnida > Ixodida > Ixodidae > Amblyomma > Amblyomma mixtum. The sequence goes on from NC_143018.1 coordinate 109,411,163, forward strand.
AACCTAAAAAACAAAATAAAACGAAAGCAAAGCCTCCACAGAGCTGGCTGAAAGGCATTCCATGCGTTGGTCGACTCCGCCCACCGTACGAGGGAGAATTAAAAAAATAAAGGCGGGAGCTGGACGTTAATTTGATTTAATTAGGGAAATCGGCCACACAGGTCAATAAGTCGCAGTTTCTAAGAATGCTAGGAACGTGTAGATTGAGTTCCCGCGGCAAAAACACAAGTTCAGAATCCTCTTCAGTGCACCTTTAAGGTATTGTTTTGCTTTTCTGCGTTTATGTTGATGGACCCAGTATGCCTTGGAAGGTATTTTTTGTCATTGTCTTGCCAACTGTACATGGGAGCTGAGGCTCGTGCTTTAGCTGGGATAAGATTTTTATCTTGAAAGCATATGTTTTTCTCTTTTTCGTTTTCTTTTTTACAGCGGGACTGCATTCACAGCTCATGCATGGACTTTCTGACGAATTTAATGCGCAGGTTGTTCTCGGCGGAGGAGTGCGCATACCAGTCATGCGCTGGCAGTGGCTGCTCAGGAAGAAGAGCGATTCCCTGTTTTGCAGGGAAGCATTGAGGCTTCTATGGAGTGAAGCAGACCTGAAAAATCGGAGCGTAACAGGGCGACCTTGCCAGAGCTTGCGCAAAACTGGATTGCAAGGGAAAAAGCCCCTTAGTCCCACGAAGCTGTCAGCTATGGCAAGTAAGTTTAATCATCAGGTGCAGTTTTCTGTTTCAAAACTATTCATATCAGTGTGTCACAGTAATAAGTGGGCAGGGAGATAGATAGTAACTAGGCATTTTCAAATACAGTCGAACCTCGTTATAACGAAACGGTTTACAACGAAATAATGGATATAACGAAGGAATGAAGATTCCCCTTGGAAGCCCGGTGAACACGGGCTGTTACGAAGCTACGGCTATAACGAAGCAATCGCCGAGCCGTTTCAAATTCGCTATAGTGAGGTTCAATTGTAGTGGTTTTTTGGTTTGAAGTGAATTCGAAGTGAATAGAAGTAACAAAAAATGGTTGAACAATACAATAGACGTTTTGAAAATCTGGCATTTTTCAAACACACAAGGCCATTACACGAAAAGAATTAAGAGTGCACTGAAGCTTTGCCACACTCATTGAAGCTGTTTCGAATTTCTTAAAAAATGGCCATTGAAAAGGGGGAGCTGACCTACATGTGCTGCCGATGCGTCTGTGGGGTGTGACACCTATATATGGGGCCTCCAGCTGTTGCTTTTAATTGGGACTGCATCGTTGCGCAGCTGTTGCTTTCAGGCGGTGACTCCATGGCACCTGCTAGTCGTATGTGCCGCGCAGCTGCACAACCAGTGCCACCCCGTGTCCAGCGTCCGAAAGGGGCATCGATCTCTGTGTGCCTTGTGATAGCTCCTCCTCAAGCTCGTGCCATCGTACTTGAACAAATTTCACGCAGAGAAGAGCAGCTGTGGCAGCTACAGTTCAGACTTATTCCACGGAAGTGGATGGAGCCATGCATCCTCCGATTAGAGAGATTTAACATAGCGCAATCTGCTTCTGCGGGGAGCCACTGCGAATGCACAGGTCTCCTCTCCCCGAAGCCACCACATGGCACCATCTAGCTGTTTGCACGCCTGCCTCGTTGGCACCAACCAGCTCGTGCACACTAGTGGCGCGTGCAAGTGAATCACACTATGCTAAATTGATCAATGCATGCGGCTGTGCTGGTTACGGCACGTGTGCACCCTCAGTAGAGTAGCCGCTGATGCCTGGCAGAGACAGATCTGGGCTCTGTGCTTCTGCCTGCTGGTGTCTGTTGCAGGGATCATGCACAGACCGGCACTGGCATACACGCGGGAGAGCAGGCATGCGGTGTGAAGTCAGGGCTTTGGTTGCACGCGGGCTGCGGTGCCATACCAGAGGAGGCGTGGTGAACTGAAACCACCCCCAGTAGGAGTTGCAGAAACGTTATTCGCTCGAGATGAATACGTCGAGATTTCGAACACCAATGATATGGATCAAATTGAATATCGGATACTTCACTATTCGATCGAATATTCAAAATTATCTAATATTTGCATATACTTAATAAAAACTTCAGCAGCAAAGTGTTAATTAGGCACCAGCCCAATCAACAGCCCAATCACCCATACACGATCACCTGGCTTGTGTTTCATGTAGCGGCGACATTGATTGTTGCATCGGGTGTCGATGCGCGGTGGGTTGTCTTCATCAGTGACATTTGGTAGCTTAGCATCGAGTGGGGTTGTAGCCTCCCTCCTGTTGACAAACCAAAATGGCACCTTCTGGGTGGTCTGCTGTACTGCAGTGTTTTAGGCAAAGGCGATGTAGGAGAGGACGGCATCTCAAGTCTGGTGTTCCATGTCGAAATTCGTGACAAGCCTGTCTGCGACGTTCTTGTTTAAGTGGTCTGTGTGACTCCGTTTGTCTGCAATTGGTATGCTGTTATCCTCGGTGGCTCTTCTGACTGTGCCGCAGGATGGCTAGCGTCGGCTTTGTTGTTCCCTTGTCTATGATGAGTACTTCGGGGGTTGCAGGATGCATTCCTTGAAAAATTTCGTTACTTCTGCTGCTGTGCTGTTTGGCAGTGCTTTTGCTTCAGTATATCGGACGAGGTGGTAAGTCACCACAGTTATCCATTTGTTTCCAGACATTGGGGAAGGGCTGAGGAGGTCTATGCCGATCTGCTGGATTGGCTTTGTTTGGCAGTGTGATTTGCTTGAAAAGTCCTGCTGGCTTGGTCGATAGTGTCTTTCATTGCTGACAATCTCAACAGGTTTTTACGTACTGTGTGGCTTCGGCAAACATTAGGGGGACAGTGCAGCATAGGGTGTGAGTAAACCCTAGGTACCCAGCTGTTGGTTCATCGTAGGAAGCCTGCACAATTGCTTCTCTAAGGCTGTTGGTAATGACAAGAATGTACGCGGTCGAGTTTGGGGCAAAATTCTTTTACAAGAACGTCTTCTGTAAGAAGGATGGCAATTGGTGTTTAAATATTCCAGGCGGTGAGGCAGTTTTCCCATTTAGGTATTGGCTAAGGTGTAGCTAAGGATGTGAGCGCTGCTGTTGAGCGAAATTGCTGGCACTCGGCTGTCCCCGGAAGGCGCTATCATCATCGTCTTTTGGTGGCATCTCAGCGGGGGCTCGTGACAGGCAGTCTGCATCGGAGTGCTTCTGCCTCGGCTCCCAGACCACGGTGATGTCGAACTCTTGCAGATGCAGCCTCCACTGAGCGAGGCAGCCAGAGGTGTCCTTAAGATTGGCAAGCCAGCGCAGTGCACAGTGATCGTTGACTATCTTGAATACGACATACAGGTATGGGCAGAATTTCGATGTTTCCCATATGATGATGAAGCATTCCTTCGCGGTCATACAATAGTTAGCCTGTGCCTTTTACAGGGAACGGCTAGCTTACGTAATTACTTTTTCCAGGCTGTCCTTTTTCTCAACGAAGACGGTGTCCATGCTGCTTGCATCAGGATGAATTTCAGTCTTGGTGCCTTCATCAATGTGCCCATAGACTGGAGGGAGCTGTAAACGACAATGAAATTCTTTGAAGGCTTCAGGGACTGATTGAAGGTCTACGACAAAGGCGTCTTGAATGCAGGATAGCATGTGTAAGAAAGCAGTCGCCGTGCCTCTGTGGATGTGCGGTTATCTTTCGCTGAAGTTTGTTAGCAGCAGCTGAGCCTGTCCATTGCGGAAATTGGATGGTGCCAAGTCTGGTCTAACAGCTACTGCATGTTTCCCTGAATGATGCCTTCATTGTTCTCTGGGTGCATGGCACCCACGGGAACAATGACACTTGACCGGAGTGAGACGATCACTTCTTCAGCGATGACACTCTGGGTACATAAAGTTCGCCAGGCATCTTCGATAGTAAGGCTTCATCCGTCGAGAGAGTGATAAGCTTAGAGTGAAGGTCCATGATAGCTGGATGCTCAGTCAGGAAGTCCACACTCAACATTACATCACGGGAACATTGCTGTCCGGACTACAAAGGCCACGAGATAGGTGCATCTGTTGACCATCACACATGGAGTAAATTGTCCTGATTGCATAATTATGTGGCCTCCAGTGCTAAGGGTTTTCGGGCCATCCCATGCCATTGTAACTTCAAGTGGGCGGTGAGGGGTCCGCTGATGATGGAGTAGTTTGCTCCTATGTCGGCCTAGGCAGTAACCTTGCAGCCATTGAATGTCATTTCGAGACCAGTGGTTCTTACCCTTGAATTGCACGTTGGCCTCAGAGCTGGCTCACGGCTTCTGTGGGTGTAGGATCCAGAGGTCGGGCGGGTCGTTGAGGCTTCTCTGGCAGGCGTTGACATCTTATCCTTCCACTGCTTCGCTGTTAGGCTTATCTTTGTGTGCGATGTCATTGTAGCTGATGCAGCGTCTTCATGTGTTTGTAGCGGATGTTTGGAACTTTGCTGTAAAGCAGCTGCACCGCTAGAGGTCGCTGCCTTTAGTTTCCCTATGCGGGCGGGGGGACCTTCCTCCTTGCACAGTGGCTGTGTAGCTGCGACATGGCGATGTAAATCGCGCAGGTGACAGTAACGGGGACTGTGAGGGGCGTCCTTGTGTGTTGTTGGCACGACGGAAGTACTCTTCTATCTCATGTGACCACTGGCCAGGTTGTGGTTGTGATGCATCGTAGGGGAAACCTCGGAGGCCCATTCCGTATGGGCAGTGCCAGAGGATGTGGCACTGCAGTAGAATCAGAGTGGGTGCCACTGGTCAGTGGTCCTCTTGAGGTCCGTTTTTCTTAGGTGAGCCTTCAACCTTAATGTGTGGCTGGGTGACTGGGGTCTTTGGCGGGATGCACAGTGCTCCTGGCAGAAAGCCTTTGGTTTCGCACCATGGCGGTATAAGTCATGGCCTGGGGTTCTTTGGTCATCAGAGTCGGGGTGCCAAGTGCCCGCTGCGCTTCTTCCGGAACCACATTCATGAGAGTCACTTCTTGAGGCTGTGGGGAAGATAGGAGCTGTCGTCCCAGTTACTCATGGTGAGCTTCGTGCAAGTTGTTGGCGGTGGTAATTGTGTTTGGGTGAAGTGCATAAACTTGGACCGGGTAGTTATACTGCTAAATTTTCATGTCAAGGGTCTTTTCGGTCGTCGAGGCTTCTTGGGTGAATTCAAGAGCAGTTTTGGATGTCTGACTTGGGAAAGACATGGGTTCGATCCAGCAGCGGCGGTTGCATTTTGATGAAGGCAGAATGTGAGGGACCCTTGTACTCCTCGATATCAGTGTGTGTAAAAAAATGCTGGATGGTCGAAATTAGCATGACCTCCACTGTGACACCCCTCACAGCTTGGGTCAGTTTGTGACATTAAACCCCTTAAAACCATAAAGCATCATTTCAAGTTGATTTTTTCTTTCTCACCACATTTGTGAAGCTCAGCGTTGCAAAACCTGAACCCATATAAATGACAAATTTTGTTCTTTTCCAGAGGCATATCATGTGTTCGTACAAAAGACGCCCAAGGAAGAGCTCACGTTTTGTCGATTAAAAAAAATGAACCGACATATTGCAAGTATGATGAGGGATATGAACCAACCAAGCAAAAAAAAAGCCAATTGTTCTTCTCTTCAAGAAAGCTGATGTCGTCTCTGTATGTGCATATAAAAGTGACTGTGCTTTCACTTGAATTCTTGTGTATTCTTAAAGGTGAGCAATATTAGCTTGCATCACTGTGCAACCCTTGTGCACATGCCTGTCTCTGGGTCAAACGAGGTGGGTACAGTCCCCGTATCATATACAGACTGTACTAAAGGTTCAGTAGCATATGGGACCTGTGCATGTAATACCCGTGCCACACGGACAGATTTAATGCCATTAAGTGCTTACTGCCTTAAGTTTTAATGGCATTTGTGCGGTGCCACACGCATAAATTTAATGGCATTAGCCTTACTGCCATTCGCGACCTACTGAGTTCGCCACAACTCATTCGCCCATGCAATGTGTACTCTCGTTCCCATTCCACACGCAGAAAAGCATGCAGCTTTGTCAGTTACAACTGCCTAGCCCACTATAAAATGGTTAATTCTTAACTTTCAGCCAGATGAGGCACCTAAACCGCATTTTCGATGCGAAGAGCGTCATTTTAACCATATTGACTGGTACTCTCGACTTATGTGCTGACATGCGAGTTTTTGGCTACTTTTTCGACTTGTAAAGCAGGAACAGCCGTATTTTCTGGAAAATCGTTTTTACATTACATTTGAACATCATTCCTGATATATTCTGCTCATTAGGAATGTTTATATTAAGATGAAACTTTTGACTACCTTGCAAGCGTTATCGTCATCGTCACTTTCGATAATGGCATAAAAGTGGACGTGTAGCACCAACTCCGAAAATAATGGCATTAACAAACTTAAGGCCTTAAGCATTTACTGCCATTTCTAGTGCGCGTGTGGCACGGGTATAAGTCTCTATATTCCACACACATATTATGTGAGAGGCATTTAGTATGTTCCAAGCGTGGCATAGAAGCAAAAACTGGAACCAAAAACACGTTTTCATTTCTCAAAACCATGCCCCCTCGAATATCAGCACACTTTCACACTTCAGTTTCAAAGCTGTTTTGTTACACCACTGTAAACAGTGTGAAATGAGCTCTGTGAAAGTATTATCACGAAAGCTGCCATGATGGCTCAGTGGCTATGTTGCTCGGCTGCTGACCTGAAAGGTGCGGGTTCGATCCCAGCTGTGGTGGTCGCACTTTGATAGAGGTGAAATGCTAACGGCTCATGTACTGTGCAATGTCAGTACACGTGAAAGAACCACAGGTGGTTGAAACTGTGCGGTCCTCCACTATGGCGGTGTCATTTATAGCTTGAGTAGGTTTGGGACGTTAATCCTCATAAACCCACCTCTCATCACGAGAAATTGCGAGTAGCTCTGCACCAAGGTTTAAACTAGCAATAAAAAGAGGATGAAGAACACAGTGCTGTGCCCTTCCCCCCTTTTTTTCTGCCAGTCTGTGTGTTGGTACGGTGCAAGAACTACAGTCGCCAGCGGATTTTTCGGACTCGGCGGGACCTGAAAAATGGTCCAAATAATCGAACAGCCTGGAAAATACGTGAACTTAAAAACTTTTCTGCGAAAAACCGGCTTTCAAAATCGTTAAAATCGCCGCTCCCCATGTTCCGCCTGCAAGCGATAATATTAGACTTTATCTAAGTCATAGCCATGCTTTCCTCATGCCCGCACCCTATCACATCATGATACCAGATAGTGTGACGCGGCCATGGTCATGCCGCGAATGAATGCACTCGTTGCGCGAAGCAAGAACACTGAGTTTGCATGGGACAATGACATTCGCGAAGACTGAGAGGTAACCCACGAGAAGACGCGAGCGCCTCCGAATGCAGCCCCCCGGCCCCCCTCCCCCCGTCTACCGCGTTTGCTGCCCTCCACCACGGAGTGCGCCGTCCAAACCGCGGTGGACGCATTCAGCTGTCCCGCTGTATCGTTTTCAATGTGATCGAGCTCCCTATGTGGGCCATCTTGATGGAAATGGAAAGCATCTCATTATCTTGAATGGAAACGATGGAGAACAAATAGCCAAGCGTATCCAAGCCAGTCCGATTGTGCTCGCCGAGCCCATTCCGTTTATATCCAAGATGGAGCCTTTCATGGTGGCGGCAAATGTGTTGGTAGTGACAGCGATGCCCGCTCGCGTCTATATTAGGCCGAAATAACAAACTTTTGGTTGAAAAATGATCACCACAATAATGTTGGCGTCTATTTTAGACCGAAAATTCAAACTTTTAGACTTCGCAAAGTCCGAAATGTCGGTCGTGAAAATGTACACGTTCCTATGAGGTGCGGGATGGTTCCTCAGCGAAGTCGGAAATATCCTGCTAGTCCCAATTATTGGAGTTCGAAATATCAGTCGGCTACTGTACAACAGTGAAGAACCAATTACAGTCACTGACTGAAATTTCGGACCCCTGATTTTTCGAACACGCTTTGTTATTCGGACTTTCTCATAGAACGCGACATGTGCCGCATAGTGTTTGGTTTATGACATTTTATGTCCCAAATTGACTCGGGCTATGAGGGATGCCATAGTGCAGGGCTCCGGATAATTTTGACCACCTGGTGGTCTTTAACGTGCACTGACATAGATGTAAATGACAGTATATGTGCAGTTGGACCTTTGCTCTCAGATGGACCGAGTGCTACTATTGTGTGCATGTGTGCATGGTGCTATAGTGACGACGGACGAAACCGCCCAGAACAGTACTCACTGGTCCGCTGTGGACCGGCGCTGGGAAGACGGCAAAAAGCCATGAAGTTCAGCAGCAGCTGTTGAAGAATGCGCTGCTGCAAGAAGAAACGACACCTGATACAGCCGTAAGTATTCATTGGCTGCATATTCGGGGAGCAGCTGATGCTCGCATAACAGCTATTGGGTTCGAAGAACCGATTGAGGCCTGTCGCCTACATCGCGTGAAAAGAAACTAAGGACTCTCTGGGAAAGAAAGCATTCAGACAATATCCATGAGTTCATTTTACGTCTCCGCAGTAACCAAAGTGCGAGATGCACATTATTTTCATTCATAGTTTTTTATATTTTTCTCTCGAAATAAGCATGCCTGATAGTTACTTTTTTGTCACCTAGTTTTACATTAAAATGAACATACTATCATTTTTGCAACTCAGAAAACACACACTTTGTTTCCTGCCAAGAATCAAACCAGCAAATCTCAGTGCTGTGACATGAGAGCGTGTCTCTGAATGGCTGCGTGTAGGTGGGAAGGAAAATATTTTTTGACTTGAGCAAGATGTTTTTTTAACTCCTCGCATGCACAGTCTTTAAAACCAATGCGCACCTTGTAGTCCCGAAGAAAATGAAGTACTCATATTAGCTTCTGATTGTAGGGTTTTGATGATGCATAGTTGCTGCTATGAACAAGACTACTAAAGCTGAAACCAAACTGCTGAGCTTGGTGCATGATGGTCTTAGTTGCCTATGTGCCATAAAACCCAGCACAACACAATGCTAAACCATGGCTGGCACAGATGCAGCAACTGCCAACAGTGTTCCCTTCCTCAAAAGAGAGCATCGGCATTAAAAGTCGGGATCCAAGCATGCATGCGGCATGAACAGATGCTCAGCAGTAGTGAAACAGCAAACTGCTTCGCTTGTTTTTACACTAACAAAACACCATAGTAAGGCCCAGCTGTGCAAAATCACAGTCTTGTAAATGCTTAGTCTGAAAAAGTTTTTGCTGTAGGTATGGTTTTGAGAACCTGACTGTTTCAACTTTGAAATATCACTGTATTTGGATTTGTTGTGTTCCATGGTGGATAAGTAACTAAGGATATTGTGCATTTTGATATAAAAATATTTATTGCCCAGGATGGTCTGTGCAGGTCATGCACGCTGAATTTAATGAAATGTGAACTGTGCAGAATCATTGCTCATGGTAAAAGTGACCTCGCACAAACACAGTCTTAGTGAAATAAAAACTGGTATGGCGCAAGAAACGGGAACACAGAAGGCACACAAAACACAGGACTGACGCCAACTTTCAACTGGGGTTTATTGCACCAAGCCTGCCTTTTATACCACAACCAAGCCATATCAACGAAAGCGTAAAACGTTGTACATATAAAACGGCAATTCATGCGACCACTGGCAATATAGTAACGCTGATCATAACAATCTAATCTAAACAGAGCTTGGGAGGCCAACTTATTTTCTGGCCAGCAGAAACACATCAACCAAGGCAAAAAAGAAAAAAGAAACAAGGCACTGGGGCATGACAAATCCACACTAACGAATTATGAAACGCGTGATGAAGGCGAAACAGAGCAAAAAATCGAACGACTATGAGATAAAACCACGTGAAAAAAGATAACCAACAATAACCCGGCAAAAAAAAAAAAACATGACCAACAATAACGCGGAAAAACATGACCAACAATAACAATAAGGAGGGATGAAGTCTGAAGATACAGCACCTAGCGTCAAGTGATAAAAACTGAAGATCATTCCTGAAGAACAGTCGTCTTAGCGTCTAAGAATCTAGAAATTGTAAAACACCGAAAGAAAGGACGAAATAAGAGCACAAAACCAAGGGAAATCTGCGAACTACAAAAAACCTTCTACAGACAGTTGCGCAAATCAGAGAAAATCGAAGAAAAATTCTCTCGGCTTAACCGCGCGTTTGTTCGGGCTCAAATTTCGCACAGAGGTTGCATTTAGTGGTCAGTTTTGTTTTATACTACATTTAGGTGGGGTACTTGCCTGATTCGAGCAGAATTATTTGGAAATCCCCATCGTCTGTGGCGACGGAGAACCAAAATCGAAAGACTTCGCAGCAATGGTACCCGTAGCGCCATCTCGCAGCCATCGGAGAAACGAGCTCTCCACTTAGCACAGCTGGGTTTCTCCGGTGGGTGCGAGATGGCGCTACGGGTACCATTGCTGCGATGTCTTTCAGTTTTGGATCGTCGTCGCCACATACGATGGGGATTTCCAAAAAATTCTGACTGAATCAGGCAAGTACCCCACCTAAATGTAGTATAAAACAAAACTGACCACCAAATGCAACCTCTGTGCAAAATTTGAGCCCAAACAAACGCGCGGTTAAGCCGAGAGAATTTTTCTTCGATTTTCTCTGATTTGCGCAACTGTCTGTATAAAAGACGTCTCGGCGCTGCTAAGCGTAAGGGAAGGCCTGGGGCCCGATTCTCGATATTCGCCAATCTGCATGAGCGGGGCGTACCCGTGACGTGTGAATCGGGGCGGTCCGAAAATGCGTAACAGCAGAATGTAATGACGACATTGAAGTATAAAGAAAAAAGTATGACACAAAAATAAACGGTGTCGTCTGCTACTTGGCGCCAAGTACAAAAAACACCGCCGAGTTGCGGCAGTTGCGGCGCGAAGGGGAGTTAGCAAAGTAGCGCCGTAGAGATGGACGGTGAATTGCGTTGCGGCGGCGGTCTCGGCGTACTCGCCGCACAGTGATGGTGCTGAATGCGACGCTAAAGACCCTGTGGCCGGTCGTCACGGAAATAAGAGTTTAGCGGTAATTGTGCTGCATGAAGCGAACGCTTATTGCCCGAAGCCATCGCGTAGCGTGTCGCGTCTCCGTACTTGTGAGATGCGATCAGCGTCACGGGGAGAGGAATTGGCGGAGAAACGGCTGGCTCTCGATCGTAATCTCAACGCGTCAGTGGCGTTGGAAAGCTTTACCTCACCGTGTCACTTCTTCAGGTGCATAGACCTTAACACTACCCTTGGTTACGTTTGCAAGCGGCCGCGCACGAAACGCGACTGCGAATCGCGTCAAGTGCAACGCTATGAGCGCGTACGTCTTATTATCAAAAGCGTCAAATGCGAAAGCAAAATAGGGAGATATTGTTTCCCGCCAGTACTTAAAGAAAAACAGACAAAGCTAAAAGTCCACTGTCAACAGAAGCATGTATTTCACAGTGTTGGCGTTTCACTTAATCTCAATAGGACATGGCACACATCTTTTGCTTTGTGAACATTAACTAAGCCTGCCTGCAAGCAGACTTCACGGACTTTATATAAAAGCACCTCACGAATGCATGGCATAGAGTGGCAGGTACATAATTTCATTCAAATAAAAAAAGGCTTTCAATAATGCTATTTGATTTCAATGTTTGAAAAGGCCCTCAATCTCGTTAATTCTGTCTAACAATGAGCACACAGCACTTACCAAGGGCATATAGGCAGGTACACCACTCGTGTGATGCAAGTACGCACCAAAATGTGAGAGGTGAAACAAAATTTGTCATGCCCATCCCTACAATTCCTTTGCTGTAGGACAACAGTAATGCATCCACAGCAGCACCAGGCAGCTCCTTTCAATGCAGCAAGATTCCTTGTAAGAGGGCAATGTGTGATGTCAAGAAAGGTGAAGTCGGCTGGAAAAAGATATCTTCACATATGCTACTCAACATTGGGGAACGGGACGAATATAGAGGGGGATAATGAAGGTGGAGTGTGATGCCACATCACAAACAGGTAATGCAGTGTGCAAGACACTTGCTTTATTTGCTTCATGCAAGTTATCGGTTTGGTTTATTGGGGTTTAACGTCCCAAAGCGACTCAGGCTATGAGAGACGCCGTTGTGAAGGGCTCCGGAAATTTCGACCACCTGGGGTTCTTTAACGTGCATGCAAGTTATTATCATATCATGGACATACACGCGTATTATCTAGTGCGCATGTCATATTAAGCCTGAACATGGCTCTGGGTCAGGTCAAGGAGCTGAAGGATAATAAAAACAACGGTGAGTTAAGAAGGAAGAACAGCAACACAACAAGAAAAGCACAAGCATGCACAGCAGCAAGATAACACACAAAGGGGGCAATAAATGCAAGGCTAACATGACCCACAGTATTTGAGGGAGGCAGCATCACAGACAAGCAGTGGTATTCTAGCAAAAGGTCTCTTAATGCAGCATGATAACATTGGATGATGTGGATTGGTTTTGGCAAGCCCTGTGCACGCCACGAGCTATCTACAAGAGGCCTCAGTCATGTTTCTAGCCTGATGTGCAAGTGCATGACTTTCCCTCTGTGCACACTCCTGACCACATACATATTTAACGAATTGGAAAAACAGCGCAATCAAAGACGAGACACAAGAGAAGGACAAAACACCAGCGCTGATACATATCAGGGCCATTGTTGGTTTTCTTTGAGTGGTGGATCACAATGCCGTTAGGCAACATTTACACCATACACTGATGCAATAAAGACCCTGCGATGCCACTATTGCGCACTGCAGGAGAGTAATGCTCAATGAAATGCGTTCACTCTCAAAGTACCTTCCTTTACTGTGAACTAAAATAGACAACCCGCTATGTACACTCAAAATATGATATCTACAGTTCAGTGAAGGGCACCATACCAGATGTAGGTGCTGAAATGTCGGCAAATGTCTGAAAGGACACTGAGGACTAATCGAAGTTGCTCTGCAACAGTAGATTACCACATTCCAATAACAAAGGGCCTACCTGTACTGAGAACAAAGCTTGTGTACAGCTCAGAGATTATTTGTTCAAAGAAGCAGTTCAAAATTACCATGGTGAAGTGCGTTGGCAGGAAGGCTATTACAGCCCTTGGTTGGTAATAACTTTATTAGTCCCACTTCAGTGGATCAGGTGAGGGTTAGTGAAGGGGCGTTGAAGAGGTCGGCGACGGCCCTCAGGCCACTTTAGGTGACCAGGCACTGTTTGGCTGCAGCAACCTTCAAGGCCCAGGCCATGATGCAAAGCTGAAGCTCTGCCTGTGAGCTGTGCAGAGAAGCCTCCCATCGCTCCTGTGATTCCACCCCTTGGAAAGGAGCTTTCGGTTTGTTTGGGCAAGCCTGATATGAGCGTTTAAAATCCGCTCTGGTGCTCGAGCATAAGTGACAGGTTGGAGATTTCTCCCCTCTATGTATGTATTACCGTATTTACTCGCATAATAGGCGCACTTTTTTTCCAGAAAATCCGGCTCAAAGTTAGGGGTGTGCCTATTACGCGGGGTAAAATTTCCGGAAATTTTTCGACTTGCAAAATTCAACATACCGCATAAACGCACCCGTGTACGGGCCGCATCCTGTTTTCCCAAAGGAAATAGTTTAAAAAAAAATATCCGTGTAAGGGCCGCACCCAAACTTTCCACGATCCACGCGGGAATGGCCTTCGAAATGCACGCGGCTGCGAGCAACGCGCACAGGAGCTTCTAGGTGCCGCCCACGGATAGCGCCCAAGGTCAAGCTTATCATCATCATCAACTTTTCCGTCCGCTGCGAGCTTTCGCTATCCATATCGACATCAGCATCACCAGCTCCAGTTTTTTATGGCTGTCGAAGGGCCGGTTTCTGTCGTGTTAGTTCATCGTAGTTGTGGCTTTCTCGCGCTGTCGCCGAGCGTTGCTACTTTAGCACGACGGACAAGCGCCTTAATAGCTACACGGCTGGGAATTAAATCTCGAACACGGCAAGCATGCGGCAGGCCGGAAATTCGATGTGGACGAGAAGTGCGGCAGTTGCGACTGCGCCGTGCCTAAATTTTCGTATGCGACTCGTATCGCCGCGGTTTTCGGGGTCCTAAGTCGGGAAGGTTTCCGGCTGACGAAGCTTTCCAAACAGGCGTTTAAAGTGAGCATCCCTGAAAACTGTGTGCGGCTGTTCCACGCGATGTTGTCGTGCGTGCTGTGGGTCAGCAGCATCTGCGATGGCAGCAGCGCTAGTGAGGACTAGTAGTAAGTTAAGTTAAAATAAAGATTGTGGGGGTGGGGAGGTGTCGGCTTGCAATCGTGGAAATACAGTACTGATCACAGTGCCAAGTTCGGGGTGCGCCAATTATGCGCAGAAATAAAAAAATCCGATTTTTCGCGACCGAACTGGGGGTGCGCCTATTACGCGAGTGCGCCTATTATGCGAGTAAATACGGTACACTCCACTGCATAAAAAAAAAAAAAAAAACAGAACACTTAAAATGCCTAGTGGTGTGTGCACAAGGAGGGTAAATTGTTTTTTTGAGCATGATTAAGGCAGCCTGAAAAATGGTAAGCAAGTCTGATTCAGAGTTTCCACGAGGAGAGTGTTAAATAAATGAACAGAAGCTATTCACCACCAATATAATGATAGAACAGGTTGCAAAATGTTGATGAAATTGGAGTCATTGCAAGTGCCTGTGCATAAAATTTAAGCTCCCTGAAAAATTACCGTCTTGTACAGCTTTGCTGGCTAATTTCTCTGAAAGTTCTAGCAGAAGTATGAAACCAAACCAAGTCAGGTGGAAACAGGCTGCTATTCTTTTTTCACACTATAAGAATAATTTTTTTTTCTGACTACCACCAGGTAATATTATTAGTGCTGTATGGTATGTGATGGCATCGCAATTAGTGCTAAGAAGTTATTGGGTGCCATGTGCAGCCAGAAAAGAAAGGTACGGAAAGCCTGCACACACCACTGTCAAGGAGAGAGGCTGCCATTCAGCAGAAAACCCAGTGTTATCCAGCCGGCATTGCGTCAAAAGACAAGCTTCACGCGTGGATGTCCACAGTGAAAGTCACTGAAAAGAGGATTTGTAATCTGAATCAAACGTCAGCACACGTCTGAAACTACTTCACTTTATAAAATAATAGATTTTACGTACAGAAAATTAATAAATTTCTTTCTGCCTTGAAACCCATGACCCCTGGATCGCCAGCCAGGCACGCTACCAACTAGACCGTGTAGGCACATTGACTTTGCTGAGGTACAAAGGGGGGGGGGGGGGGGGAGTGATGTGTGGGTGCTGTTGGCTTAATTTGAAGCCTAGCAATGTAATTACTGCAGTGAACTAGAGATGTGCCAATTAGTGAGAAACTAATTACAATAACATTACATAGGTGAACTGCAGTGTGGAAGAGTTCAAAGACAAGAATTGGGAACCTGTGCTGAGGCAACTCTGATAAATGTGTGAACATGAATGAAGAACAGTGACTGTGTGTGTGAAGAGAAACCGCTGCAGGGAGCCATGAACACTGTTGTGTGATACCCATGAATGCTGAGCTTAAGTGTGCCCCTACATTTTTGGGGAGCGAGACAAGTTGCATTGCCTCTTAGGTGTTGCAATTTGCTCAAAAAAAGTGAGGTGTCTTTTACATGCAGAGTGAAAAGTTTGTGGAAGCCATTATTGGCAAAATAATTTATTTCCATCACTGAACTTCATGCATCCTAGAATTCATTATGCAGCCTAACTGCGAATCATTACCTAGTGCAACAATACACATTGACGAATATGTCTCGTCTACAAAGATAAGAATTTTTTTGGGACAGACTCATCTTTCATAACCGTTTGACAGTGGTGTACATGCACATTAGTGTTGCCTAGTTTGCAAACTTAAGTAGCCAGCTGAAGTAGCCACCTTTGCTAAACAGAAAAATGGCAGCACGGACACTGATACGGTCCAGTCACACTAAGGGTGCAGAGGGTAAACAGGTTGTCTAGGATTTGTCTTAAAATGACCAAACAGCTACCCCAACTTATATGAATGAAAAGTGCAAGGGGATGAGTCAATGAAAATGGGATCTAACACAGTTTCACTGGGAGGACAGGTGGGCAGTGACCTTCCATTCAAGGTTGCATTCAAGGTTGATAGCCCAGCACAGAAAAAGATCTTGGACCTCAAATCCTGGAAAGAGAAAAAGATCCCGAACCTGGGAAGACCGGCTGTGTAACCCAGAAAAATCAATAGCGTTTACTACTACTACTACTATTATGATCCATTTCCAGCTAACTTATTGAACCGAATCATGCCCTTCCAGCTACAAAATGCCATTTGGAGTTCCAGAAGAGGGCAAATATGGGCTGGTTGATACATGTTTTACGAATTGGAAAAACAGCGCAGTGAAAGACAACACAAAAGAAGGACAAAATGCCAGCGCTTAGAGCTTTATTATTGAAACACAAATTATGTCCAGCTGCATAATTTATACTTCCAGTTACCTTCAACTGAATTAATATACAATTTGTAGGTTTTCGTCAGGGGTACAAATTTCAGCTAGAAGATGGGAATGGGTACACGTGTCAGAACGCTGGCCAGGCCTTGCATTTTCATCTGGGAAATTGACCGTGAAACAATTGCATGACTTTTCCTTCAGGAAAAATAGTTCACTGCTGTATAACTACGTGCAGCATGTGAAAGAAGCAGTCAAAAGCAAGCAGACAGAGGCAACCAAATGCCATGAGGCAAAGCATGTTGTGATCTCATCACACAAACAGTGCCACACAAGACGTATTGCACCCTGAAGAACAGATGTTGTAAATGACTAGAGACACAGCGACCATGCTGTATGTTGAGCATGTTGTGGACTACTGGCTCTCAACAAACACCAAAGCAAACAATGCATTGGTGAAAGCATGTCCAGTCAACACCCAGGTGCTGGAAGGAAAACATTTTGGTGCTTTCCTGTCCTTCACTGAACTTAAGCACCAAATAAAATGTGCGTTGTGTACAAGCAGAACACGTAGGGAGGCACCACACGAAGGAAAGCACTTCTTCACAATCACCAAAGCATGTGTTGAAGCATGCACTCAGCAAGTTGGCAGACGGTAGGCTGAAAACACTTGGGGCACTTCCTGACTCCCACAAAACTGCAGCACCAGACAAAAATGATTTCTACTGTCATGGATATCACCAATATGGTCCTATTCAAAGAACAGCACCAAAATGATGAAGACTTCATCAGCTTCCTGGCAGTATGCTATCAAACTTGAAGCAGAGCAAATGTATGCTGATTACTTGTGGCATAGCTACACATGATAATCACGGCAGTGAGTGCAATTCTCGAAAGCAGCTGCTGATCATGCACTTCCTGTCTGTCAGGTAGAATCCAAATGGTGCTGTGTCCTCCTCCCTGCTGTAGATGTTGGTGCTCCTTCTGTTATCACCACCTGCCAGTGGTGTCATGGTCCTGCAGCTGAGTGTGGATGAATATGTTGTGTTGCACAGTGCAAGCTCCGCTGACCTTTGCAGAGAACTCTTGACCATGGCGTACCATGACCATGACACCTTTGCAGACACCTCATGTAATCGTTCAGGAACCCGGTATCACCACCCAGCTAGGCAGCCAGTCCAGCCGAGGGGTGAGCGAAGATGAATCTGGCATCATGGCTCCCGAGCTCACGAGACCCCACGGTGAGAGTAGTCCACCACATCTGCATAAGATGCAAACCATCACCTGCACATTAATCAACGCTGTGCACTGAAATCTTCCAACGAGCTAGACATTGCGTTTCCAAATATGAGAAATTGTTGAAGCCTCAAGTTCAACTATTGTCTAGTTTTACGCACAAATGTAAAATACGCTGACTGCAAAATCAATCATTAGTATCAAAACGAAGTGTTGCCATATAGCTAGAGGTACTTGATGACACATTTCCTAAACTGACGGATACAAATAATTAATACACACTTTTTATACTCAAGAAAACCACCACAGAATGCACTGCAAGGAAGGGCAGAAGTTCAACTGTTTATGACTACCATGAGTTTTTTAGTATATGCATGCTTTTTCATTTTGCACCAATTGAAATGAGGCTACCTTGACATTGCGGTCACTAAGAGAAATCCAAAGCCAGAGAACAACACTGCGTGTCACCCACACCTATCTCCACTGTCACCTGAAAAGTACAGATATTGATTAATTTACATGTGGTTCTATTTACACTGTTCTTCCTTGCTCAATAAACTATATATAAATGCAGACAGATATCATTAGCCGCATGCAATCTTACTGCAGGCAAACATGCTATCCCTTCATGCCTGCCACAACACACTAAGCACGTGCTCACCAGTTTAACGATTTCCATGCGGGCAGCACATGGAGAGAGACTGCACATAAATGGGTCATGGATGGATCCCGCACAGATTCTTGTGAGCTGGAACCTTCACCGGCAGGAACACCACACCTGTAAACAAAATGTACAAGACTCATATATATTTGTTTTCCGTGTGCCCTTAGAGAAATAATTTTTTCCACCCTCCTACGGTAATTTCCACGTGACTGCTGCGTAACTGATGATGTAACACTGTTATGAAAATTTCAGCTTGAATAGCGAAATCACTTTAGTGTGCTTCATTAATAATGCTTAAGACAGGTTATAGTATTCTTTTACAATGTCACGCATTTTTTTTTTTTCACACTTAAGGAAACGACGCCTTTCAGCTGATTTCACCGATGCTGCCTTTCACATTCATCAACACCAAACACAAAGAAATCGATCAACGTACTAGCATGCTAGGCTTTGTTTTCTCAACTTGGCGCTGTGTGCAAAAACTGAAACACAGTATGAAAAAAGCAACGCGAAGTACCGAATACAAATTTCGGATTCTTATTTTATAGTCATCTCCAGCATGCATGCGAAATGAATGAGAATGATGCTACACACACACGGATGTCTCGTCAAGAAGCCCGACACATTCCTGGAGTTTGTTGCTCGGCCGCGCGAACACCTCTCGTGTCATCCGCTCATCACGCGAGGCAAAGCCCATCCGTTCAGCGACGTTTCACAGCTGGCGATCGTCCCTCAGAGCTCGACAGTTCGGCACTGCTTCTCGCCGCAATGCATCCTTGCATAGCCACCACATATATGCCTCGTCAGATGATTGCACAGACGAGCTGTCTAGTCAGAGACAACTCGAAAGCATCGCGGTGACCTCGAAAGTCGCTCACCTTTCCCACTTCTAGGGTTTAACAAACGACGAATGAATGCAAGGAGCAGCAAATCGCAGCGCCGGCACCGCCATTCGAGCAATTTTCGCGCTTCACTAACCGCACGGACGGATGATTTCTCACCGCGAGCGAAGGGTTTGCAACGGGAGAGCAGTTAGCGCCCCCATGCGGCTGTACGCTTAAGCCTTCACTATTAACGCTCTCGAGGGTTGCTTATTTCAGATGAGCTCTTACAACGCGATATCATTACATTGTGCAATCAAAACAAGACTTTTGTAAGCTTAGTTTTGTCTTGAAATAAATACCCGTTAAAATGCGGCTACCTAACGCCGTATAAATCAGCATTTCACTAACTCATTTGCATGATTCGGGTACCTTTCGCCGGGCGAAATGATGGCGGCGAATTTCAGCCATTTTTTGCAATGGCGGCACAACGTAAACGTGATGAAACGTCATTCTGACATCACTCCAAAATGTGTGCCTATCACGTGATTTACGTGATATTGTTCCATCCAATCAGATTTTAGGAAGTTGCCATTTCCGGTGTGCAGCTATTTTCTCCGAATTGGCAAGTCGAGCGCAAGTGCTCTCGCACGGACCGCTTGTAGCTTCTTTTCCCTTCACAATCACATATATGTACCAGCCGGGCACCAAGAATAGCGCTACGAAAATGCATTTTCAATGTCACGTCAAATCGACGTCACCGCGAAAAGTGCCCGCGTAACCGACCCTGATTGACACGCCCATTGACGGCGATTGACACTTCTGACAGCCAATCAGAGAGGCAATATGGCGCCGACAGGCGAATGTGAATATCGAGAATAGGGCCCCTGCTAACGCATTTGTTGCCAGCTTTTTCGATGAAATATGCCTCAACAACTTCTCTCTCAGTTTTATCTTTCCCACTCTTTAAAAATCTAGCTTTCTCGAATTCGGGACGGCAATTAGAACAGCTCTTGCAGTGGTCCACCAGGAAGCTTCTTTCGTTGTTGCGCAAGTTTCGCTCAGCTGTGGCCTCGTTTACATCGGGCAAACAGGTCGTTGTTTTAATGAGCGTGCAAGTGAGCATTCCCGAAACTTGCGCAACAACGAAAGAAGCTTCCTGGTGGACCACTGCAAGAGCTGTTCTAATTGCCGTCCCGAATTCGAGAAAGCTAGATTTTTAAAGAGTGGGAAAGATAAAACTGAGAGAGAAATTGTTGAGGCATATTTCATCGAAAAAGCTGGCAACAAATGCGTTAGCAGGCCTTCCATTATGCTTAGCAGCGCCGAGACGTCTTTTATAGAAGGTTTTTTGTAGTTCGCAGATTTCCCTTGGTTTTGTGCTCTTATTTCGTCCTTTCTTTCGGTGTTTTACAATTTCTAGATTCTTAGACGCTAAGACGACTGTTCTTCAGGAATGATCTTCAGTTTTTATCACTTGACGCTAGGTGCTGTATCTTCAGACTTCATCCCTCCTTATTGTTATTGTTGGTCATGTTTTTCCGCGTTATTGTTGGTCATGTTTTTTTTTTGCCGGGTTATTGTTGGTTATCTTTTTTCACGTGGTTTTATCTCATAGTCGTTCGATTTTTTGCTCTGTTTCGCCTTCATCACGCGTTTCATAATTCGTTAGTGTGGATTTGTCATGCCCCAGTGCCTTGTTTCTTTTTTCTTTTTTGCCTTGGTTGATGTGTTTCTGCTGGCCAGAAAATAAGTTGGCCTCCCAAGCTCTGTTTAGATTAGATTGTTATGATCAGCGTTACTATATTGCCAGTGGTCGCATGAATTGCCGTTTTATATGTACAACGTTTTACGCTTTCGTTGATATGGCTTGGTTGTGGTATAAAAGGCAGGCTTGGTGCAATAAACCCCAGTTGAAAGTTGGCGTCAGTCCTGTGTTTTGTGTGCCGTCTGTGTTCCCGTTTCTTGCGCCATACCAGTTTTTATTTCATCATGAACCAACTCGCCCAAACTAGAGTTTTACTTGACCATATTACAGTCTTAGTGCAGGTCTGCTGAAGTCATCACAGAAACAAATTTAATGTCGTATTCTGAAATTTTGTCAGCAGTGTAGTCCGAAGTTAGGCAAGTTGAAACAAATGCACATGCTATGTCATCATAAGAATGTTTGCTGTTGTTGCAAAACATTGCTAACTGGATCCTATATAAATTGAAATTTTTTGCTGAAGTATGTTAGCACATAACCTTGCAAGAGCTGCTTGTTGAGGTCATGATTGAAGAGAAATAAAGTGAAAAAATAAGCCAGTCTCATTAATGTTAACTTGTTAAGCAGCTATTGCTCTGAAGGAATAGAAGTACAAACAGAGCTGATTTCAGAACTACTGGTTACAAAGCATAAAAAGCTGGGAAAGTGAAGAACCTCACTTGATAAACGCATTAAGCATTCAAAATGTCCATGGATTGCAACACCAACAGCTGGTCTTCTAGTTCAGCCAACATTAGGGACGCCATGTGTAAGGTCATCGCTTGTACGCGTTTCTTTTGCTTGTGTTTTTTTATACAGTTACGCCCCGAGCCGCTTCGCCGGGCGTCCCGGGCGGGGAGGAAACTTTTGTTTGTCTTTTGTATGCTGTTTGGAGTTCTGTTTCGTACATCGGCGGGGCGCCGCGCGCCTTCGGGGGCGGAACTTTTGTTTGTCGTGCGGAGCGGGCCCCCTGGATGGACCACGCGTTCATCACCCTCATTTTGAGGTATTTGTTTCCGCGGGTGAACTCGCACTTCGCGTGGACTGAGCATTGAGTGTGCTACTGGTTTTGTCGGGTCTTGTTCTAGCACCGACATGTAAGGCGCCGTGTGTCTCCGTAGACGGCGCCGCTGGGGGAAAGTGTCCTTGGGAATATGAGAGCGCTGAACGAATGATTGTTTTTGTGGGAGAAACCCAGCGCGGCCGCGAGCTCTGAGCGGGCGGCAGTTGAGGTCGGAGCTCGGTAGGAGATGGACTTCCTCTCGCATGCTCGCTTAGGACGACGGACTGTCCTAAGTCCAGGGGCGGCCCAGCTCAGTTATTCTTTTCTATGCTGCTGTCATCATTATGACTGCACTGTACCTTTTTGTTGTAATCAAGTGTTAATTAAATAAGTGTTGTCAGTTAATTCGGCCAAATCGAGAGGTTCATTGGACGAAGCAGGGAAACGGGACCTGCTAAGAAGAAAGAAGAAACAACGAGTGAAAAAGAAGAGAGAATTAAAGGAGAACAAGACAGAGCAACAACTCAAAAAAGTTTTACTCCATGACACCAGCAATTAAATCTGAGCCTGAACGGCCATGCCCCACTATGCTGCGCATGGTTTTTGGTCACAAAGGTATTGCATCAAATATTAAGCTGCCCATTAGGCACAAAGGACTGTGTACGTAAGCAGAATTTTTCATTGTCAAGCCAGACGCCCCAGGTACCACGAGTGGCTGCATTGCCGAATGTCTTGGCCTGATAAGCATCATAAATTCAGTTGATGAAATGGACCTCAAGGACTCAAAGATGTGTGGATTTCAAGGCTTAGGAGAACTGTAAATTAAGGTGATGTTTTTAGGGCACGGATAGTAGGTCCTGCGGTGCCACTGCTGCTGAATGCTTGTGACTCACCATGTAGTATTCGCCTGTGACCACTAAATAACTTGTCAACGAATTTTTCTGTCACGCTGTTTCGGCTTCAGCACTCGAACGATAGTTTTCATGTTAAAGAGAGGTTGTAGGTTTCTTGAGGCATGGAAAAACTGCGATAAAATCACTGCTTCATCATTTTAGTTCACTGCAGTGCTGAAGCCAGCCGTCCTGAACAGCCGCAATGACAACCTGTATAAAAGCACCGATTATGTTGCAGTTTTTTCATTCCTCTCGTCACCTATAACCACACTTTGACGTCACAGTCCTTATTCGGCTGTTGAAACAGAAACAGAAGGAGAAAGAAATTCAATTATAAATTATAAGCGGTCGTAGGAGGATACCACGTGGTAATCCATGTATAATAATGCCTCAAACCTCATTACAAAGAAGAGAACACGCACCCAAAAGTTAGGCTTAAAAGCCTTGCACATTTTCTAGGTGTTGAATTGCACTCTGAGAAGGTGTCTTTTTTTTCTGAGCTGCATTAATTTTGCAGCATTTTGCAATGATATGGCAACTTTAGTGGTACTGGACCATTAATACTTTGAGTACCCATTAATACTTTGGGTAATATTTTTTGAGCATGTAGGCTCCGAATATCCCTCATGTCTGGAATCTTGACCTCCTGAAGTGTGAATGCTATTGGGGCCTCAACACTACTGAGGAAAAGCACTCTAAGTGGCATAAATAGCATTTACTTTTATCCTGCTTCCACTGTGCATGTCCCAATATCCAATTAGCATGGGAACAGACGCAAGATGTGCATTTATAGGTCTAGCGTCCACATCGCTGTATACAAGTGACAGCGTCTCATGGACCAACCGAAGAATACCCTCCTCGTGTGGGAAGCAGCAAAGGCAATTTGAGTCCACCAGAACCTCTTGCCGCCGCTACCTGCACAAAGAGGACGGTCCTGAGATGTCAGAAAAGAAGACACTGACTCCTAGGAAGCTTGAAGCTCTCAAATGTATGTTTTTCTTTCATAATTAAGCTTAGTTTTCTGGGATTATACATGGTGGATATGCAAACTGTTGGTACGGGGTTGAATTGTATTGCATCCATGCTACACTATCTGAAATTGAATAGTGCACTGTGGTGTTTTGCTCACTGCTCAGGCTGCAGTATATGCCTATACCGGAGGGAAGTTTCTTTTTTTT
This sequence comes from Amblyomma mixtum, assembly GCF_055824585.1. NCBI lineage: Eukaryota > Metazoa > Arthropoda > Arachnida > Ixodida > Ixodidae > Amblyomma > Amblyomma mixtum. The sequence continues at coordinate 109,435,145 of NC_143018.1, forward strand.
TTTCATAATGCAGTGGCTAAGACTTGTTTGCTGGTGCAATTTTTACTTATTAGTGCAATTTTTCCACCATTTTTAGTTCATTGGTATTCATCCTCTAGCATGTTAGGTGCCAGCTGGACTTCAGGCTCAAGTAGCTGATGCACTTTCTCTGGAAATGCCCACTATTGTATACTACATTGTCTGCAACAATGTAGTATACATGCACTAGTTAAAGGGGCTATGAAATAGGTTACGTAAAGCAGAGGAGAGAAAGGCATTCCATCACTCGTCACCCCAGCGCAAGAATTTTTGAGCTAGCATCAATAACAATGAAGATATATACATTTAAAAATGATGCGCCTCCTATTCCCCTCAACTCGTACACGCGGAACACCAGAAATAAAATAAAGGAAACAGCTGTAGGACTGGGCCCTACTCATGAATACGCCATTTGCTGACGTTCGGCTTGCGCCTTCCGGTTGTCGCACCCAGAAGCAGCGTCTCCCGGTCTCTCTTCGCCTTCCTGGATTGCGGCGCGCGTCGGATTTCTTTGCTTGTCACTGCGGCAAAGACAGTGCGAATGGCTCCGCAACTCCCGGCAGAAGTAAATTGAAACCATATGCACGACGGCAATGCCCTGGCTCGCGCTTGCCTGAGGGGGTAGTGCGGTGGCACAAGCAGACGATTTCCACAGCTACCGGAAGTGTACCCGTGCCGTCATGGCTGCCGCGGCTCCAGCTAATGACAGCGTGTGGTGGCCTACCGACACCACGGGATTAGTGACGTCTATTTTGACGACTTTAGTTTCAAAATCGGTCAGTACAAGCATACCAATCGGCCCGCGAATTTTAAAAAACACTGTTTTCAGAAATTAATAATAAATTGCCAGCTAAGTTCCGAACACTCATACTTGGTGTGAATGATTCTTAGCATCATTTCTAAGAACTGAAAACATTTACAAGCGACTTTTAATTCATTGCATAGTCTCTTTAATGCAGCAGTTTGTATGTATGCACCGTAGCTTTGCAAGTAAGGCAAACCTGGTTGGTAGATAAGCTTACGTACTGACTCTGCAAATATGAAATCTCACTTTTTCACCAACCCCCTTTGCCAAAAGTAACCGAGCAACAGATTTTTGCTTCTCAACCCTATAACGGAGGCGTTATGGCGCCCCTAAATACCGATAGGTGCCAAACGGGAGGACAAGGGCTCACCTTGCTTTACACAGATTCATAGCTTAAGAAGTACCGTAAGTACTTCGCTAAGCGTCAAAGAAACAAACCACCTGTGCACGGTTACTTTTGGCAAAGACTTTACCTGTGCCTCCAATACTATCCACTGGCTAAAAAACGCAGCATGATTTTTGTGTTGGTCAAAAGCAGCAGCAAAAGGGACGGACACGCCAAACCTCCACAGAAATCTGAATTCGGCAGACAGGTACCCCAGGACCATATCATCCGCATTCTAGGACTGTACCTTCAACAGGGCCGCGCCGTGGTGGCTCAGTGGTTACGGCGCTCGGCTGCTGACCCGAAAGACGCGGGTTCGATCCCGGCCGCGGCGGCCCAATTTCGATGGAGGCGAAATTCTAGAGGCTCGTGTGCTGTGCGATGACAGTGCACGTTAAAGAGCCCCAGGGGGTCGAAATTTCCGGAGCCCTCCACTACGGCGTCCCTCATAGCCTGAGTTGCTTTGGGACGTTAAACCCTAATAACCAACCTTCAACAGGATGGAAAAAACGGAGACACAATTAAGCGACTAAAAAAATTATGGCTGAGGCTTAGCTAAGGTTAAGCCTAGTCAGATGCGAAGCATATTGGTGGCTAGGCTTGGTAATACATGACTTTCCTTGGTTGCATACTTGGTCATTTTAATACAACCACTAGAAGCCTTCGTCGTGGGGGAAGACAACGGCATGGCTACAGCGGAACGCCGACTAACCCCGAGACGCGCGTTGGGTGAGCGCCTGGATTGCCACGGAAGCCGCGTCTGCCTGCCCGGTGGAGCGAGCGTTTCACCTACACCGAGTGTCAACGCGCGTTCGAAATGCGCGGGAATGCCGCTCGAGGACATTCCGGCGTCTGTGCGATGGCATCGTCACGACGACGTCACGGTGTCACGGGGCGTGACGGCTAGGGGTCCCACGGCGACGGCGCGAGGTCCATGGAGGCCGCCTCTCTCATCCGATGTCACGTGGTGTGACGTCACGGTGTCACGTGGTGTGACGTCTAGGGGTCCCACGCCGACGGCGTGAGTGGTAGCTCTAGCAATATGCTTTGCATAAAAAGGCCATCGCAGCCACCACGCCACTCATAAAAAGGGTGACTGGACGCGCACATGGGCTGAGAGAGGCGAACACCCTTCGCGTGGCGCACGCCTGTACCCTCAGCCGAATTCTTTATGCTACGCCATACCTGAAACTAACCAGTGAGGTCCACCAAATAGACTGCTTAATTCGGCAAGCAACAAAAGCAGCACTTAAATCACCAAAATGCACTATAAAAGAGATACTCGAAGTTCATAACACCCTACATGAACTTCGCGAGGCCCACTTCCAAGCAAAGTATATTAAACTAGCCTGTAGAGCTGCAGGACCACACATACTCAGTCAGCTAGGCATCCCTACAAACAATACATCACTAAGAAAACTCCCCACCCACATTCACACTTCAATATATGGCAAATCATTACCTAGGAACATGCGCCCCCACCGTGGCCAAGGTCGCAGGAAGGCGCACGCGGCAGCGCTGCACAAATGGTACGGATGAGCCCGATGCTGTTTGGATGGATGCCGCCTGCGATGAGCACAGAGCCATTGCGGTTGTCCACAACCCACACATAACACCCCTTACTTTCGAGCTTCCCTCAGGTACCACCTCTGAGGAAACCGGCGAGACCGCTATAGCCATTGCTCTGGCATACACAGACGTCCGCTACATTATTAGCGACTCAAAAACCACCATTCTTAATTTTTACCAGGGGTAGCGCTCATCCCCCTGCACAATGCCTGCTGCACATGCCCACCCCCCACCTCCCCCGACGCGCTGAGCTCATCTGGGTGCCTGCGCACTCGGGAAATCTTGGCAACGAGGCCGCCGGCTCCTTAGCACGAGGGTCTAGAAACCGGGCACAGGCGGACCTAGTGGGTGATTTCGCGAAGGACCGTATGCACTCGTTTGCTGAGCTCACCGCAAATTCCCACGCTGAGCGCCAAATTTACCCACCACCCCACCATTCCTCATTGCCGGAGAACTGTCCATCTGGCGTCGCCTGCAGACGCGAACGCTGCCTGCTGCAGCCAATCTTTCTAAATTTATGCTGGTACCCCCACATGCATCTTGTGGCCCACATCCTCCTATCACGCCCGGCGTCCCCTCCCCCCACCGGGCCTGTGCATCTTCGAACCTGGGAGACCTATATTTATTTATTTAAATACCCTAAAGGCCCAAGTGGGCCTTACATAGGGGGGAGGGCATGAAAACAACACAATACAGAATACTTGCACACAGTAGTTAACAAATACATACATACATACGTATATATATATGTGTATATATATATATATATATATATATATATATATATATATATATAAGATAAAGTCACCAGAAATTGAAAAACATAACAGGCTTTAATTCACGACGTTTCGGATGGAGGACCAGCCTTTTACATAAAAGGCTGGTCCTCCAGCCGAAACGTCGTGAATTACATCCTGTTATGTTTTTCAATTTCTGGTGACTTTATCTCATATTAATCAATGAGCTGCCAAGATAACAGTCTTGATATATATATATATATATATATATATATATATATATATATATATATATATATATATATATATATATATATATATATATATATATATATATATATATATATATAGAAAGCATCACAACATTCTCCTTCAGAGCGACAAAATGAAGCGCTTGCTTCCTGAACCACCCCGTGTCGTATATCGGAGGGCAAGAAATATCAAAGATGCCGTAACCTCCTCGAAACTAGACAACGGTGAAGTCTCAGGGTGCACACCTTGCAATAAACCGCGCTGTAAACTTTGTCCAATGATGAATAAGGTCACAGAAGCTCGCAGCACAGCGTCGTCTTTCTCATTCAAAATTCGAGGAGATTTCAACTGTGACACCATCAACATAGTCTACCTCCTCGAGTGCGGTGTGTGCCGTGCTCAGTATATCGGGAAACTGAAACTCCTTTCCGATTGAGAATAAATAACCACAGAGCACACATAAGATCACTGCCAGATCTGCCTCTTTCAAGACACGTAACGACAAAAGGCCATTCATTTGGAAATTTCAAGGCCACCATACTCCAATCTGGCTTCCAGACACATTACGACAGGGAAGCCTGTGAATCATATCTAATATTTAAATTTAACACCTTGTCTGCTGGAATTAATGAAAGCCCTGGCAAACTCTCCTGCCTTTCTGGCTAAATCTTCCTGCAATGTTTTGTTTGTTTGTTTTTCTTTTCCTTGTGAACTCTTTTGCATCGAAAATATTGTTTCTTAAATCTACTATGATGACAGTTGCATAACGATTTGTTATGTATTTAACACTTTCATTTCTAGTCGAGGTACTGACATTATTTTTGTTGTGGTTAAGCACGAATTCTGTGACGATCGTCTCATGTGTATTCACCGCATTATTATCATTTTGTTGGTGCTGATCACGGCGTTTGGGTAAACTTTGTTTCTTGGGACAATTTTTCACACTCTTGAACTCTATTATTTTGGGCGCCTGTATTATCTCGCGTGCCATTTGTATTTATTCTAATATTGTTGTTGTGTTATTCCTAAGCGGTGTTTCCTGTAATGAAATTTGCCTTTTTGGTACACTCTCTAACACTCTGGCGCTGCCTTTAACATAATTTGTGGGCTTTTACGCATTTCCCCACATATCCTCTGCTAAAGAATGCTACAAAAGTGACACAATTTTGTGTATATTCTGTGTATTCATGTCGCCTCTGCGTGTGTGTGTTTTTGTTCCTTTCGGCCATCGCAGTGCCATTTTCTGCTTTATTTATACTTTTTTTTCCCACTCCTGTAAAGAAGGAGCCTATCCATGTGGTTCTCACGTGCGACCCTCATGTGGTTTTGCTTCCTTCGGCCATCGCAGTGCCATTTTTTGTCTTTACTTATTCTTTTTTTCTACTCCTGTAAAGAAGGAGCTTTCCATATGGTCTTCATATGCAACCTCATCTGGTTTTGGGGGTCCGCGTGCCACCCGTGGAGACATTTAGCTCAACCGCAACCTGTGCGTTCTCGTGCTTTCTTCTGGAGTCGCGCGGGGCCACACAGAGGTGGCTAGAGGCGATACTTACGCACACAATTGGCAGGCACTTGCCTTCTTTTGTTAACCACCCCTACGCTCTTTTTTTTTGTTTCCCCCTTAACTAGTCGCGTGCCCGCCCAGGCCCACCACCCTCTTTCACCTCTTTCACGGCGGCGCCTTTGCTGGCGCACCTTGGCGTTTGGGTTTCGTGTCTCGGCTGTCTTCCTCTTTCCCCTTTGATTTTTTCTCATTTTTCTTTTTCAAGCCCTGTGTGTGCCATGTTCACTGCTATAAGAAGACCCTTCCATGCACTGTATGATCATTCTTGAAAAAGACCAGTCCCTGATCGAAACGTTGAATAAATCTGTTAAGTTTTTCAATGTGACTTCCCCAACTTATTATATATATATATATATATATATATATATAAACGTAATTCGGTTGACACACGGTAGAAAAACAACTTTATTCTAACGTTTCGACCAGGGTCTGGCCTTCGTCAGAGTGACCACCCCCTTCTTATATATATATATATATATATATATATATATATATATATATATATATATATATATATATATATATATATATATATATATATATATATATATATATATATATATACATATATGGGAAAAGCGATTTCTACATACATGGGCATTAACCCATCAGCTATTGCATCAGACCTATAAAGTGGAGCGCGGGCCGCGGTACGGAGCCGACTGCCTTTGAAGGGGTGCGGCGGCGGCTACACAGAGCCATGCAGAGTTCGAATTTCCAGCTGCGTGGCATCGGTTTACATCACGCCGCAGCGCGCTGCGACTGCGTTAAGTGAGCGGGCGGGCTTACACCACCTCACACGTAAGCAGTCAAGTGTCTCTGCGGACTTCTTCCTTTCTTCAAAGCTAATTAGTTCAGCCTACTTAGCTAACTTCTTAATTATAGGCTTGAGGAATAGATTTTCAACACAGAAGTTGTGGATTGCTCGAAAAACAGCTAGCATCGCTGTTTTCATCAAGGTACGATTTATGTATCTTTATTCATTGGCCTTCAAAGAAAGCGATCACGTGACCAGCTGCTGGCTCGTATCTCTGCCCGAGTGTGCACGCAAAGGCTAATCGCACTCCAGAAAAAAAGCGGAGTTTGTTCTCTGAGACGCGTCTGGTGGTGGTGGTGGTGAAAACATTTATTACGAATGAACAGGAGGTATGTTTGAATCAGCCCGTAAGGGACCGATCCTTACAAACACTAGGTGGAGGTCCCTAGTATGGGACCCCAGTGGTGCCGCTGCCCGGGCGCGCCCGACTAAGGCTTGTTGGGCCTGTAAGTCGTGGCAGCCGAGCAGGGTCGCCTCCCAGTCCTCCCGGGTTGGGTTGGGGATGGGGGGAATAGCGGGGTTGGAGGGGCAGGCCCACACCATGTGATAGGTGTCAGAAGACACTGCACTACAGTGTGCGCAGCTGCCGCTAAAGGAGGGGTCAAAATGTTTTAGCGCTGCCGGGCACAGCAAAGTATTGTTGAGAAGGCGGAGAAGGAGCCGCTCATCCGCCTTCTTCAGGCCTTTACGTGGGCTAGGGTAAAGGCGATGACAATTTTGATAATATGTTGTAATATCTTTGAATGTATAAACCGGATTAAAATCGGGTTCCTGATCGGATGGGGAGGAGAAAACAGCCCGGTGAGAGAGCGCGCGGGCGGCGGCGTCTGCTGCCTCGTTTCCTGCCAACCCCTGATGAGCAGGGGCCCATATGAGGTAACGGTGTGCGGGGTCCGTATCCCGTATGCAATTTTGGTATATTCGATAGGCTAGGAAGGGAGTGCAGCCTTGTTCGACGTTCCGACAGGCCCCTCGCGAGTCGGTGATTATGTATTTTGAATTGGAATGTGAGGCCGCGAGAGCAATCGCGACCTCTTCTGCTTGTGTTGCACTGCGGGCTCTGAAAGTTAGGCCGTTAACTGTGTTGCTGTTGTGAACTACCGTGGCCGTGTACCATCCCCCGTGGTGAGGGCCGGAGGCGTCCACGTAGTATACACCTGTTTTGTTGCCATAATATCGGGCTAGCGCTTCCGCTGGTGCCAGGCGCCGACCATTATGGTCTTCATGTGACATGTTTGCTAGAAGAGGCCGCACGTGGAGGGCACGTCTCCACAGTTCCGGGATGCGAAACCTGTCTTTCATTGGAGGGGTGTGTTGGATATGGAGTCGAGCAAGAAGGCGGCGGCCCGACTCCGTTAGCGACAAGCGCGTGTACTGGTTTGTAAGGTGCGCCTCCCGGAGCTCCTGGAAAGTATTCACCAACCCAAGAGCCCTAAGCCGGCTGTTTGAAATAGTGATAGGGAGGTCAAGGGCACGTTTAACAATTTTGCGAAGGATGACCTCAAGGGCGTCCTCCTCTTGTTTCCGTAGGTGGAGATAAGGAGTCGAATAGAGAATTCGACTAGTTACGAAGGCGTTTGCCAGCCGCAAGGCATCCTTACTTCGTAACCCTCCGCGTTTGTTGGAAACCCGGCGGACCATGCGGCCCACCTGATCCCCCACCTTACGGAGTTTGGCCAATGTAGTGTCTGGCCAAGTGGCACCGTTGTCACGTGGAAGCTTTGAGTGCGAAAACTATTAGCTTCCTGCCCCGGAAAATTTGCCTGTTTACGTGAAACGAGTCACGAGAGAAAAGGCACATAACTGGCTCCCTGGGTCAGTGGACACCTCAATCGCGCTTTGAGGTACTTGTGGGTGGCTTGTGAAATGAGCGCTGCATGTGTTGGCGTTGTGGCAGAAACGCGGCACTGGAGAATAGGCCGCTGGCGTTCATTGGCGTTGGAAACGTTGTAAACTCCGTTGGCTTTGGGGGGAAGAGGAAATGACATATTTATTTTTAACACTGTGACACTTACACGGTATTCGGTTCATGGTTTATGGGTGTTTAACGTCCCAAAGCGACTCAGGCTGAGGGACGCCGCAGTGAAGGGCTCCGGAAATTTCGAGCACCTGGGGTTCTTCAACGTTCACTGATATCGCACAGTACACGGGCCTGTAGAATTTCGCCTCCATGGAAATTCGAGCACCGCGGCAGGTATCGAACCCGCGTCTTTCGGGTCAGAAGCCGAGCGCCATAACCACTGTGCCACCGCGCCGGTACTTACACGCGGTATTGGACACAGTACACGGCGCAACAAATTACATACTGCTTACCACGGTGTAGAACAAAATGTTGCCTTTCCACGCTGAACTGTATGCTTCCAAAATGGTTAAATACGTCATTTTATGACATGCTGCACTTTCTGTCTATGCGTTTTGTAAAGTAAGTCCTGCAATGTGTTAAATGTATAAAACTATAAACAATGTGCACAAAATCGTGTATTTTTCTTTTGCCGAACTTCGTCTTTGTGCATTGCAGTACGTCTTGTCTTATGTCTTGAATGTTATGTTTGTGCAGGTAAGTGACCATTTTTAGTCGCTACAAAACAGCCCTGTTGTAGGGGTTCTGATCGAGGCTTGTCAAGCGGTCTTATTGACTGCTTTTTTTGCCGCCCTCAGTTTTTGTAAAGAAAAGAGGAATAAACTAAATTGAATTGAAATGCGCATAACTGGCTCGCTGGGTCAGTGGACACCTCGATCGCGCTTTGAGGTGCGTGGCGTTGTGTCCACCTGCAAAAATCGTGCTTTCGCACAATATACCGTGTTTAGCAAAGCTAAAGGCCAGCCAATTTTTCAGCGAAAGCTGCAATAGCCTTGTTATGTGCCATTTTTAGGGGCTACTACGGCGGCCATAATGCGTAACGTTGCGCGGGTTGCTGTGGCATTTCGCCTGCATCGGAACGGGGCCAACCTGGTTGGTGAGTGTGCGCGCAACCACATTCGCTGCTACGTGCATACAATAGGAGAGTTAAGAGAAATATGAGAAGAGAAACTGAAAAAGAAACGCGTCGCAACAACCGCGTCCGCCGAAACGACGACGATGGCTTCAGGATAACGTCGATGGCAAGGAGACCTCGCCTATTAGGTAGATGGCCTGTTTAGAAGAAAAACTGTTTGCACATGTACACTTGAAAAGGCGACACGATACATGAACATTCACACTAAATATTCGCATGAGCATTCACACTAAAGTGACAGGAGCGAACAAAAGAGGGACATGAGTACTGCGGCTTAAGATAAAAGCATTAGGGTGGTTGGCATTTCCAATCGGAAAATTGAAGGGCCAATTTATAGCGCAGGTGGTGGTGAAAAACATTTATCAACGATTAAATAATTGCAGAGAGGTGATTGAGGTAGGACCCTGTTGGCCAATTCCCCTCACAATACTAGATGCAGAAGATGAAACCTTAAACGCCAGTTCTGCCTAAAAATAAGAACAAGGCAATTGTTGCACACAGAAATGAACGGACACGTCCATTATCGGAGGAGCCCCTCTTCCCCCGAGAAAGACAGCTCCTCAAACAAAAAAAAATGTCTAGGTTTCAACGTGGCTTGAACCTAGTTATACGAGCGAAAACCCTGTTACGCATCGTCTCTACTATCTCAAACCAAAAGTCGAGGTCAATGTCAGATACCCAATGGTCATAGTCATATGATCACGTGGTCGTTACCATAGCTTGGCCGTACCACAACGCAGTTAAGTTTGGTTTGACATGTGAGGCATTGAAGGTCATTGTCCCGTCCACATCAAAATTGCAATTTGTACCCCGAGGAGCAGAGTTCTCGCTCTAAGTTCCCCACGTAGACGACCGAGTATTGGCCACGTGGCACGGCGCCGAACACCATCAGCGAGCGCTGTGCAACGACTTCGCCACCCTGAACCACATCCTCATCGGCTGCCCTGCCGATCCTCCCGCTCAGGGACAGCCCGCCATCGGAATATGGGAGCAATGGGAGGCCCTCCTTGGGTCGCAGTACCCGCGCACCCAACTTCGCTTTGTGAACCCCACCCCTCCCCCTCCTTAGCTCTACCCCCCGCCCCACCCCTCCCTAGATAACAAACAGGCAACACTCTGGCGCAGACTACAGACACACACTCTCCCTTCACCCCTTACCCTAGCCCACTATCATCCCTCCTTCCCTACTCCGGCATGCGGCCTATGCCCAGAAACCTTCGCTTCTTCCCTCCACATCCTTTCCCTCTGCCCGGCGGACCCTGCCCCGCGGGACCTAGAGAACCTCAAGACCTGGGAGGACTGGGAGACCCTGCTGCGCTCGGAGGACCCGGCCGTGCAGATCATCGCCACCGGCGTGCCCCGAATTCCTGCTCTAATAAGTTTTTTCTCTCTCTCTCTGTCATGGCCGTATGCGTGGCCCGGACACATGCGCGTAATGAGAGGGTGTGCGGTGGCCCTGAGACCTTGAAACGTGCAAACTTGCTTGCATAATAAAATTTTCCATACATCCATCACGTGAAACTAAACAGGCCAGACACAATTAAAAGGCGAGCGAAGCGGCCACCGGGGTAGCGACCATACGAAACGAATGAAGCAATGCCCAGGCCACGAATCCCGCATGAACCGCGCACCAGAAGACCTGCCTCCGTGAGCAGGTGATTCGGGCATGCGCTGGCGCTCACTACCCACCGCTCTATGTGGTCACGTGCCCACAGCACGCGCCCAAACGTTTCATATGCACGTGATGACTGCACGTAAGCATGTGTGTCAGTACAAGAACGCCAACTCCGCTAGAACGCGTGCTGGGTTACGAAAAGTAGGTATCCACGTTAAAGCGGTGCCTGAAGTCCAATGCAGCAGTTAGACTGAAAACAAAAAATTTTCGTGCGAGCAGAGGACATCTCAAAGTTCAAACCAAACCACGGGTGAACGCGACCGCCCTACTTCTTTCAAAACGCCACGAAACCCGCACACATTTAAAGTGATTATTTTAATAGGGGAAATGGACGCAACATGCTAGGGCAAATCAAAGCACGCGAACGGCGCAAGACTGTCATTGGATTGGATTGTAAAACATTTTCTTTCGTCAAGAAGAGCTTGGGGTTCGGAGGGCCGTGTTAGGTGGCCGCTAGTTCATGACTGTTGGCGACCTGGTTGGCCCATTCGACGGCCCGGACATAGCGTCTTCCGGAGGCGGTTCTTCCCTACAATCCCATAAGATGCGGACGTAAGTGGCGCGTTTGCCACAGGGGAAACATTTGGGTTCGTACTGCGAGTGACAGTTACGCGGGGTTCGTTAGGGGGCGCGTTTAAAATCGTCTCCACGTGGTTTCTTGAGCTTTGGACAGCATTTTAGCCGCAAGGGGATAAGAGGTCATGCCGTCTCTCGTAAACCCGGATAAATAGGCGAGCTCCCTGCCTGGTTGACGAAACCTCGAGCTTTATTGTGAGCTGCCTCGTTCCCCGGATAGTCCGACTAGGACGGCACCCAAATCAGTTCGTCCTCTCAGGGAGATCGGGCTACTTTTATTGCGAAAGCAATACTACTCCCAAGAACCGCCTTTCGCGTAGCGGCAGCCACTTGGCACGTTTGACCTTTAGAATGACCCCTGATGTCATACCATGCCTAGTGACGTTATAGCGTGACGTCATACCAGGAGCCAGAGACGGGCTACGAACTCGGCTCGTCGGGTAATGGCGGCTGCTTGGCACGGCGCGCCGCGCTCATCCCGCTAGAGGCGCTAGTGACGTTATGGCGTGACGTCATACAAGGAGCGAAAGACGGGCTACCAACTGTAACGGCGGCCGCTTGGCACGGCACGCCGCGCTGTTCCCACTAGAGGCGCTGCATGTGCAGTATATAACACATGCTTTAGCAACCTACCAGGCTTAATCAAAGCTAAGCCCTCGCCAATTTTTTTCAAGTATGCTAAGGATTCGGCCCCTAAACAAATTGCGAACGGCGGATTTTGAGTCGCTGAGAATTATCTAAGCGGTGGTATTAGCTTTAAATTTTTTTCGAAGAGTCGGACCCGAGGAAGCACGAGGCCTCCTAGACCGGCCAGCTGTTGAGACCGAGTCCGTTGTTGACCGGTAATATCCCGACCGCGATGGTCGAATTTCGCCTCCATCGAAATTCGAGAGGCCCGAGTGTTGTGCAATGCCAGTGCACGTTAAAGAACCCCAGGTGGTCGAAATTTCCGGAGACCTTCACTACGGCGTCCCTCATATCCTGAGTCGCTTTGGGACGTTAAACCCCCATAAATGCATGAGGCCTCTTCAAGCTCGCACTCGAAGATTCAACCATCTGCACATCCGGGCACTGATGTTGAGCCTGTGGTGTGGTCACTAACCCACGGCGAAGAGGATGGTGAAAACGGCACTGAAAGAATGCTAGGAGACGACTTTGGCGCCTGCCCGGGCGTGATGTTGGGTCGTATATGACGAGGCAGTGCGGAGATGATAACCAGTTGTCGTCGTGAACATGCGCCTTAAAAACAGTGGCGTCAACACTGAACAGCGAAGCGCTGGGATCCCTGGGAACGTCGGCAGGATCCGCAAGGACGCGGCAGGCTATCAGCAGCAGATGTTTCAAGCTTTTTCTAGTCAGAGCAGATAAAAAATATTTGTGCACGATGGGATTTCAACCGGCATCTTTCCGTTCCGCAGCCAAGCGTGCTAATGACTACGCTACTTCCTGCTTTTGTTTTTTTTATAGGGGCTACGCTACTTCTTGCCAACGCATATGTAGTTCTCATTGTCTAGGACGCTGGAGAGTGTTTCCAGAAAGGCGTCGAATCAGACGGATGCCTCCCAAACTCCCTCTAGTGTGTCCAGCATTTAAGATTCACAAACAATTGTGTTCTTAACACCTTAACCACACATCAGTGACTCAAGCAGCAACACCGCGCTTCAGGCTTTCACCTCACCGCACTTTAGGTCAACAAAGTGCCCCCTGAATTTTTTAGATGTATCTTAGGTCTCAGCAGGCTCGCCGTCATGTTGCACACACTGGACGCTGCCGGACACACATAGGGGGCGGGGGTTCCTCCGCAGTGCGTTCCTCGAGGGAAGCAGCATAAGGGGTGCCAGGAACAGACAGCGGGGTCAGAGCCGGTTCCTGGTTCACTGCGCATCTGTGGGTTTGGAACAGCAGCCGCAGCGTTCTGCGTGGGAGCAGACCTTGGTTACGCGTCCGAGTAAAACGGCTTGATTGAGCAGGCCACAGCTGCATGTGGATCTCCGCAACGGCGACACGGGAGGACGCACCCTGGCCTTGACGGTCGAGGACCCCACAGCTGGCGCAGAACGAAGCATGCATGCACTGTTCCCTAAAGTGCGCAATCGACTCGCAACGTTTGCAAACGCGTTGCATGCCTTTTTAATCGCATGTGACTCGATGGCCAGCGACCATGATGTAAATGGGTATGGGTAACTACGGCTTCATTTCGATTCAGGCGTAGTACAGTGCCCGGTCGTGACAGCTGGACGCTATCCCATGATACCGCAACTGATGTGTAGACCCTTGCTACAAATCTCTGAGGGAGCCTTAGCAAGTCCCTCACTTGGTGCACGGGCGGGTACAAACAGAACAGTCACCTGTTTAGAAAAAAAATTCATTTACATATGTACACATGCCAAGGTTACCGCATACATTGACATTCACAAATTGTCATGACGTTAAGCATGTAAGGCGAGCCAATTAGAGGTACAATAAGCATCTTTAAGTGAGTAACGTGAGCGATGTAAAACGGGATAGCATAGCTATTGACAGAAGTGTGAAACGGCAATGATTTGACGCCGAAAAAAAATTGCCGACGATTACGTTGCTTCCTAATGCGAAACTTGAGCGCAGATCGTCAGCTGACTCAGCTTCTGGATAGATTGAGGCAAAGAATTCGAACAAGACATAGGTATATGTACAATCACGGACAACTTGTTATTTTTCACACATTTTCCTTCAAGAGACACTCCACTAACAGTTCTTCATTGTCATGATGGAAGCTTTGTGGTGGGAGAAATAGATGCATGTATGCTCGACTTGCTGCACCAATGCCTGCTTCTCAAAGATATCTGTGCAAGTATCTCGCGAGGTTGCCACAGCTGTGGGTGGCGTTACGAGCGAGAGGAACGGGATGTACTCCCGCATAAGTGGTAAGCCTGTTTGTCTTTATATGTACATTAAAGTCCCCACACACCCTGGCAGATGGCAGTTAATGATTGATCGCTAGACTTCGCTCACCGTTGTCAGCGCTAACGCCTGCAGCCCACATCTCTCAGGCGTCCACTGACCCAGGGAGTTATGCGCACTTCCTTACCTTAAAATGGCACATTGTCAATGCTAACCCATGCAGCACACCATGCACACCATGCTAACCCATGCAGTAATTTCTTTGTAGGGTGTCATTCGCTCCTTGGCCGACCTGAGCTGGCCCCGTTTGAAAATTCGCGCAATGTGACGTCACGACTGTTTCGACCAATTGAAAAGCGTGACATTTCTGTCGACAACTTCTGCTTACAACGATGAGGCATTAAAGGCTTCCGCCTTAAAAGAAAAATTTATTGTGTACCAACTGAACAGTGCACTACATACATATCATCCCCTAAGGGATCACACAAACAGAACCAAACAATGGTATAACAGTGAAGGGGGGGGGGGGGGCAATTTGTGCCTCCCCTGCAACATTAGCACCAAGGAAAGACATCCTTCTGGGCCCCTGAAATAAATCCCAAATGGGGGGGGGGGGTACAGGACGGGGGGAGAGAGAGAGAGAAAAACTTTATTTAAAGAGGAATTCGGGGCACGCCCCAGGGTCCCCGCACGACCCTACTGCACTCAAGTGTTTATGTTCCTAAGGTCCATAACACTGGCAGCCCGGCCGGTGGCGGTGGTCTGCACGGCCGGGTCCTCCGAGCGCAGCAGGGTCTCCCAGTCCTCCCAGGTCTTGAGGTTCTCTAGGTCCCACGGGGGAGGGTCCGCCGGGCAGAGGGAAAGGATGTGGAGGGAAGTAGCGAAGGGTTCTGGGCATAGGGCACATGCAGGAGTGGGAAAGGATGGATGATAGCTCGCTAAATGAGTGCATGCGCTCCTTCGTGAATCCCCGATCCGAGGCCACCTGAGCCCGGTTTAAAGAACCTCGGGCTAAAAGATTGGCGGCCTCGTTTCCGGGATTCCCGGAGTGCGCGGGCACCCATATCAGCTCCACTTGGCGGGGCGGGGGCGCATCGGGCGAGTCCAGTATGCTAAAAGCAGGGACATGGACTCGGCCTCGAGCAAAATTTAGAATCGCAGTTTTCGAGTCACTTAAAATGTACCGGGCTTCCGTGCGGGTGATAGCAAGGGCAATGGCGGCTTCCTCTGCAGCCTCTGGGGACGTGTCTGGAGGGAGAGGTAGTGTGAGGAGAGACGACCTGCCCCAAAGTAAGGGGGCGTTCTCCGAGCCCGGTGGAAAACAAGGGCACAGTCTCTGCAACTCTCATAAATTTTTGGCAGTGCCTAGAAGGGCGCAATCGCCGGATACTCTCAGTAGAACGATGGAAGCTTTGGCGGGCACTTCGCTAAAAAGCCTCGAGTTTTTTCTCTACGACCCGCATACTTGCGAGAGACTTTTTGAACAAGTTTCAAAAAATGCTCGTTTCCGTTTTTTCTTGCTGTCCGTTTACGTTATCTCTGAAGTTAGCTTTGCTAACCACGCATTAGTTTAAACTATTACTTGAAATAACGCCATTGCCAAAGCGGATACAGGGATAACTTATGCTTGGAAAGCTCAGAATGCGAGCCATATAGTCAGCCATCGATAAAGGATGGAGTGATTTCTAGAAGCTTGCGCAGCTTCGGCAAGCCATGGTGCCTCTTTCTTTCAGTCCCAACTTCTTGCCTACAACCCCCCTGCCCCCTTTTCTAAATATTGTTTTGGAGGGAACGGGCAGGCATCTGTCTCACACACCTGGGTGGGCACGTGAACCGCTGTGTAAGGGAAGGGAGAAAGGTGGGAGTGAAAGAAGAAAGATAAAGAGGTGCTGTAGTGGGGGTCTAAAATTGGTTGGTTTTTGAGGACAGGAAATGGCGCAGTGTGTGTCTCACATCTCGGCGGACACCTGAACCGCACCGTAAGGGAAGGGATAAAGGCCGGAGTGACAGAAAGGAAAGAAAGTGGGGCCGTAATGGCGGACTCCGGCATAATTTCGGCCACTTGGAGATCTTTAATGAGCATTGACATCGCAGAGCGCAGCGATGGTGTAGAGGTAGAGCATCCGCCTCGCGTGCAAGAGGACCGGGGTTCGAATCCCGGTGCCACGCAATTCTCCACTGGATTAAAAAAAAAAAGTCCGCGTGTCGATGGAATTGCATACTCAGGCTTGGAGTGCGGCCTGATTTCGGTGAACAGAACCGACAACGCACTTCCTCACCAGAACAGGATTTGGCCACCCTGGTGTAGTACTTGGCCACAACCTTCTATGAACAAACCAATTAACCCTCGGCCCTCAGTCCCCAGCAGCTGCGAAGCAACTGACCAAGGCGGCGGTCAGATCTGTGACGCAGCGGAGGGTGCTAAGAATCTCTGGCTCCGGACAGGCCGCCATTGGAAACCGAACCTGGCAACGTTTAACGCATGAACCTTATCAAGTGAGGCTAGCTTAGCAGTGCTATTGGAGGAATTAGCCGGTATTAAATGGGATGTCATAGGGCTTAGTGAGGTTAGGAGGACAGATGAGGCGTATACAGTACTAAAGGGCGGGCATGTACTGTGCTATCGTGGATTAGCAGATAGGCGAGAACTAGGTGTGGGATTCCTCATTAATCAGGATATAGAAGACAACATCGAGGAGTTTTACAGTATTAACGAGAGAGTGGCAGCTATCGTAATTAGGCTTAATAAGAGGTACAAGCTGAAGGTTGTGCAGGCCTACGCGCCTACATTAAGCCATGATGACCAGATAGTTGAAAGCTTCTATGAGGATGTGGAATCGGCAATGACCAAAGTAAAATCACAGTACACTGTACTGATGGGCGACTTTAATGCAAAAGTAGGTAAAAAGCAGGCTGGAGACAAGGCGTTAGGTGACTATGACATAGGTTCTAGGAACAGTAGGGGAGAGTTATTAGTAGAGTTCGCAGATAGAAATAATTTACGGATTATGAATACCTTCTTCCGCAAACGAGCAAACAGGAAGTGGACGTGGAAGAGCCCCAATGGTGAGACTAAAAATGAAATAGACTTCATACTGTGTGCACACCCTGGCATCGTAAAGGATGTGGAGGTCCTCGGTAAGGTCCGTTGTAGCGACCACAGAATGGTAAGGTCTCGTGTTAGCTTAGATTTGAAGAGGGAACGGAGGAAACTGGTGAAGAGAAAGGCTATTAACGAGTTAGCATTAAGAGGGAAGGTAGAGGAATTCAGAATGTCGCTGCAAAACAGATTTTCCGCTTTAACTGAAGAAGACGACCGTAGTGTTGAAATAATGAATGATAATCTTGCAGCTATCGTTACAGAGCGCGCCACAGAAGTAGGTGGTAGGATTGTTCGACAGGATACCAGCAAGCTATCTCAGGAGACTAAAGATCTGATTAAGAAACGTCAAAGCATGAGGACGTCTAACTCCACAGACAGGATAGATCTAGCAGAGCTATCGAAGCTAATAAATAAGCGCAAGCTAGCCGACATAAGAAAGTTTAACATGGAGAAAACAGAGCATGTAGGCCATCGCCAACGGGACAGCTTAAGATGTGCTTGCGATGCCTACGAGACAGATATGCTCCAGCCATCTTGACAGAAGGTCAGGTGTTTCCTCAAGCCAGACTGCGAACGCACGGTCAATGCAATTAGTGTTGTGCATGGAAACGTTATAACAATTGGCGAGTGTAGTGTGTGCATGATTTAGGCCTTGGGTACACTTTTTGCCCTGAAACTCTTATTACTGATTGAACTGTTTCGGAACTGTTTCTTCCCTCATTTCTATCATGTACATTTTATCACCTATTTTGCCATTTCGCGTCTTGTCCTTTTTTGCTTGCTTCACTAGCACTAATCGTACTTTTGTAAAAGTGTCATCTCAAATTGCACCCCTATACTGGTACCTCCTTGCCGCTGTTATTTCTTGTAGTTTTGTGAATATATGCATCGAAGCTTAAAATAGCCTTTCATTGAAGATTGTTTTATCAACGGCATTAAGTTGTCGGTTCTGACACAGTTTAAATGTCCAGACTTTATTTTCTTAGCACGTTGTCCAGGAACGTTCTTCAAGAGTATTTAACGGCAAAGGCTAGCATGGTGCTGAAGACATTTCAGACAAGAGATGACATTATGGCTGCAACGACAGCTGAGCTAAACTCCATTCCGAAAAAGGCCTTTTCGGAATACTTCCAACAGTGGCAACACATCTGGGAGAAATGTGTGGAGTCCCAAGGAGACTACTTTGAAGGTAATTAGGTTTCCAACGCTCCAGTTACGACATTTTTTTTTCTTCGGCCAAAGGTCAGATACTTTTCTAACAGACCTCGTATGCTGAGTCAGAAGCAGGATGCCAGATGCACGTTCTAGCCAATTGTAGAGAGCCTGTCTGGAAAGTTTTCAACGTTCGTGACACCCGAAGTGTCTTCTTTCCTCATGAGCCTTGCGCAGGCATGCGCCGATGGCCAACGATGTCATGAATCTACCAGATAGCGGCTCTTAGTGTTGCTTCGTTCCAGCCTGTTGTGACACTTTGAGTACGGGGCCGCCTCTTGCCTGATGTTGCACCTTTAATGACGTGCATGCTTCAAGTGGCGGGCTTTCTTTTAAATATTGTTTGCACGTATTTATTTCGTCCGCCTACACTCTAGACATAATGTTAGAGAGGCGATCTGGGGAAAGCCCGGTGCTTCGTTTTAATACAAGAAGATGCGCGCACTGTTGGAGATGAAGCGAATGCGATTCGCTTTGCCTTGAATATAAAAAAACACAGAGAAATAAACACTGCGAACGAGCCAAATTTGATTGCGCTTGCCACAACAAACTACTATCCACCAGAATATACAACAAAAGCTTTATAAAATGTTTGTGTTTACCTGGATGCATTCCTGCTTCAGATATTTCCTGGTGCAGTTCCGAAGCTGAACTACCATTAGGAAGCACATAGTGATCTTAAAATGTTAGCCATAAATTTAGTTTGAACACCTTAAAATGTGCTCCTCAAGGCATGGACCGCTTTTCTGAAATTGCGCAATTTGTTTACAATCATTTCTCCAAACAGACTGCGAATAAAATGCCGGCATCAAAAGCAGCTTGGTATTCTAAATTGGGATTCGTGATGAACGCTAATTTACTTAATAGTTTACTTCAAAACAAACCTGTCGCCTAAAATCACACTGATTAATTACGGCTCAAAGCCATATGGCATTTCGGTACAGTAATTTTCTGTTAACTTAGAGCGTATCAACACCTTCAGGTAGAATCGGTAAAATACGTATACGAGTGCTTAAAGTACGCAAGTCATTCCAAAAATTTTCGACGACCAACGGGTCAAGAAAGCTGATGTTTCCACAATTTCACTTTTCTCAGCTACAGAGAGAAATGAATAATTCTTGTTCATTAGTTTACAAAAAAAAAATCAGGAAGGCAGCGCTGCTTAGAGGTGCGAAACCTGATTTTATGTTAAAATGTTTAGGAGAATTTCTTACGGTAGAATAGATTTGTACCAATAAGGTAGTAATTGCACTGTGGCATGCACCCAAGCACAGCCATTCGGCTACAGATGAAAGCGATACAACTTCCACTGAAGCTTCGTAGTAAAAAAAAAAAAATTCGACCTGGTCGGGCGTTCGAACCCGAGACCCCCGCTTCACCTGAGCAGTCGCTCTACCAACTGTGTTAACTAGCATGACTAGCACATGGTAGCGAAAGAGTGAAATGATCATTAATTCGATGTGGGAAAATGTTGATCAAATGTTTAGGGGAATCCTCTAAGGTGACTACCGACGACTAATGCGCTAGCCATCCCGGTCTGCTCAGTTGGTAGAGTGACTGCTCCGGTGAATCGATGGTCCCGGGTTTGAACCCCGAACCAGGAAAAATTATTCTTTAGCTACGAAGTTTCTTCGGAGGCTGCATAGGTTTCTTTTGCAGCCGTATGGTGGTGCGTTTTTGAATGGCAATGAGTAATTATTCCCCTATTAGAAATCTACTCCACGTGGGGGGATTCCTCTTTACACTTGATCAAAACTGTTCCTACTTCGAGTTGTTGATCCATTCACTCTCGCCCTATCACAAGCTAGCTGTCCCGTTTAGCTCAGTTGGTACAGCGACTGCTCCGGGGAATCGATGAACCCGGGTTTGAACCCCCAACCACGAATAATTTTTCTTCAACTAGGAAGTTTCTGCGGAAGTTGTATGGCTTTTATTTATAGCCTTATGGCTGCTCTTGAGTGGTTGCCAATGAGTAATTACTCTCTTACTACGAATATACTCCACCTTGGGGAATTTCAATATAGAATTTGCCGCTACACACACAGATATATGCTTCCCTACCAATAGATAATTGAACTTACGTTTCACAGGGATATTTGCCCATTAAATTCTCGCATATGCTACTCCATATCTCATAAACTGCTTATTCGAGAATAAAATAGAAATCGAAAACGTTACGTAGAAAACAAGACTGGGAAAATATTGTCAAGGAAATTTACTTTTACAATGCCTTAAACTTTACTATTCGTGCTGTATTTTGTGTATTCAGGATACGTTTGCTTCGGTGTTAGCCGGTTCTTGTATTTCTCCAAGCTTTGTTGTGTGTAGCCGTCTAGAATTTTATACCGGAGAAAACTATGTACTTTGCAAATAGCATGTTAATACCTATACTATGTAAAAATTTCTGCCTTTATTGAATTCGCACCAGATTTTGCTCCTTCAGATCTGTTCTGCAATGTAGTGGGGCCTGAGCGCATTCAAGTGAATTAACGTTATCGTTTTGTCCTGGATACCTCATTTCATTTAGATGGGCTAAAAACTTGTAACTTGAACATTAATTCTTATTCTACATCGCCAAGGTCCTTTTGTGCAATTAAATGAAAAATCTTCATCACTCTCATCATAGAGTGCGCCCGGGGGCGTGATTATGCGACCATATTTCGGCTGTTAAACTGCTGAAAGTCGGAGGTAGGAGCTAAACACCGCAGCGGACACGAGACAGAGAAAGAAGACGACACAGGTCGTCTTCTTCTGTCGTCTTCTTTCTCTGTCCCGTGTCCGCTGCGGTGTTTAGCTCCTTCATGTCTCACCAACTGGCCTACACTTCTACCCTCCTAAGTGCTAAAGTAGGAGTTCTACAGCGGCGATCGAATGGGAACACATTAAGAGGAGCAAATTTCTTTGTAGGCGGTCACAGTAAAGGAAGCACATTGCAAACTTCTCCTGTAGTAAGCAAGATTGAAACCAGATCGACCGGGGTCCCGACATCTTTGTGCACTGATTTCCGACATGATTCACACTGCTGTTTTTCTGTGCCTTGGCATAACACTCATTTTTTAATGCTCGCACTGTATCTGGCTGCTGCCACTTTATTTACCCATTAGCTACCGCTGATTAAAAGTGGAAAGCTTGCTGCTTACACTGTAGGCCTCTCCCTTCGGCGAGGAAGCTAATACTGGGGTGGGATTAACACAAAGACTAAAAGAGAGAAGCGTCCCGGCCTATGCCAGGGCGCGGATGACGTCGGAATGCCGCCCCTTTCGGCTGTTGCAAACCGGTTCCGCTTCTGCTTCCGCCATGCTAGAAACAGCTGCGCCCAACAGCCCAGCGAGAAATATGGCGACGTTCAGGAAGCGCCAGTTGGAAAGGCTTGTAGCAACCCGCAAATTTGTTAGACACTTCCCAATAAAAATTGCAATTACTTAAATTCAAGCTAACAGCACGATTTTTCATTCAAGAGTACAATTCGGACAATTGTCAGTAATGTTCGTTTGCCCTCTGCTGCAAAGAATATACCACCTCGTTTCTGGTATGAGCCAGAATAGATAGTGCCACTTTAGCAAAGTGGCACAACGAGAATCGGAATTTTCATTTCTTAAGCGAAGCTCTGGTGATTTGAAGTCATCCAGCAGCTTCTCGTGGATGTTTTTTTTTCAAGGCTTCTCGGAAGCGCTAATTTTTTTTTGCACTTGAAGGCAGATACTGATTCCGGCGATTTGTATGTGGGGCCATTTCATTTAAACCCGGCGGCAATAAAACGTAAGCCTGGCGTACGCTGTAAGCAAGGAAAGAAAGAAAAACTCTGCGTATCTGTTGACAGATCGACTCTCCTCGGTGGCGTCGTGCCGGCGCCCACATTTCGCTGGCGGGCCTGTCTAAACTAGCGCTGCGCGCCCGCCGGCGCTCAAAGCAGGCCCAGACCGTCTCGGACAAGTCGCGACATGCAGCGTGACTCATCCCGGCGCCGCGGCGCCGACACGGACCCTTCCTCCTCTCCTCCTCTCCGTCGGTGCGAACTCCTCAGACGCTCGCCGGCTCTCGACCATTGGTCTAATTTGAACGGTGGCCAGTGATTGGAGGATTTGAACGGCTGGCTGCCGTAACCGTTTCCAGCGGCTTTAAAAGCGGAGCCGCGCTGAACCCGAGCAGCAGACGGGCAGCAGAAGAGCCATCACGCCGGAGCTACGCTCGCCGCCGGGGCCGCCCTTCTTCTTTGTGCTCGCCCGTGGTGCTCTTGGCCCTTGTATCATGTAAAAGCCCTTGTACATACTGTACATAAAGTTCATTTGACTCACCGTCGCCTCGACCGTTTCCTGGCTGGGATGCCTAAATCCCAACAGTGGATGGCAGCTGCGGGATCGACCGGCGTCAGCTACCTCGGCGCGGTGAGTGCCTGATGTTTTCCCCTCAATTCGCCAGACTGCTCTAGCACACGTGATTGTAGTTTAGAGTAGGGCTGTGTGTTGCACTGGAGAGAGCTTTGCAGTTTCGAGCCAAGTCGGAGCGCTTTGAAACGAAAGCTGGTGCAGAGGGAGTAAACGAGGCGTTGTTGGAAAGAATTACTTGCGCGTGTCATACTAGTAGCGCTATAGTAGTGAACGGCAAGGGAATTCTAAGAAAAGGGCAAACTGCAAGAGGCTATTGTGCGCGATGGAGAACTTCAAAGTGAAAGAACTCATCGAAATTTGTGAAGAGTTGGGCATTGATTTGGGCCCCGCAAAACGAAAGCATGCGATTCTTGAGATCATGCGGAAGGAGCATGTAACGGCTGAGGAAGCCAATGAGGCCTGGGAAGAGATCACTGAACGCCGTGATCGCGAAGAGGAGATAAGACGGCGTGCTAGGAAACTGAGGGGCCTTGAGCTTGAAGCGCATGAGATCGAATATGATAGATATAGAACATTGTCCGCTCTGCATGAGACGAACAGTCGGCAGCCGAGAGACAGGCCACGGCCCTTCGTGATCGCCGAGGATATGACGAAATATCTGGCAGATTTCGAGCGCGTCTGCGAGAGAAAGCGCGTTGAGCGGAATGGTTGGGCACAGAAGTTGGTAGCCCTGCTTTCCAGCGAAGCGTATGACGTTGTCAAGCGCCTGTTGGACGACGGCTTGGCGGACTACGATGAGCTGAAAAGCTTTTTACTGATGAGATATAACGTGTCACCGCTGGACCTTCGCCAAAGGTACCTGCGAGAGAATAACACCCCATCGTTTTACGATTTTCCCTACCAGTTTAAAGCCGACATTTTAGAGTGGCTCGAAAATGCTGAAGGGTCGGAAGATCGTGACACAGAGGTAGAGTGCGTCGCTGTAGAGCAGCCCGGCCAGTGCGGCACAGAGGAAGGTAGTCCGTACGTGGCAGATGTAACTGCTGCTGTAACAGTGGGAATTGCCCCCCATTCGCGAACCGAGAAAACCTCTATACCATCGGGTAAGGTAGCCACAGCATCGGACGATGCACTTACAGAGGTTTCGCCCATTGAAATTGTGGCGGAGTTACCGGAAAGCGCATCTCCTAGCGAGTCAAAAGCAGGAGAAGTTGCCGAACAGGGCAGAGAGGACGTCCGTCTGGACATTAATGAAAACGCCTGCGCCGACGCAAGCGAAGTAAACGAGGACTGCACACCGTGTTGTGCAGCGCATTCAACAGAAATGCAGAAACCTGAGACTTCCGATCAACGGAAGCAGGCGCATGGAGAGTTTGCGGACGCGGTGTTGTGTGTTAGTGTCTCTGGCGAGGAATGCGAAACGAGTCCCGTGCTTTCGCACTGCTCTGTGCTTTACGACATTCCTGAAAGCAGCTGCAGTAGCGGGAACACCGCGACTGAGTGCAGAGCCGACCCTCATCCGAAATTGGCTGAAACGCGTCAGGAGCATGACGAGAGCTGTATAGACCGTTTACAGCGCGCAGTTCTTCCGTTTGAGACCAGATGGCGCCACACGTGCGCTCCGAACACGGCACCATTACTTGCCTCGTAAGTCGCCGACGTGTACGCCTCGACGCAGCAGTGGAAATTTCGCGGGTGGTTGCCGAATGTGTTCTTTCTACGATGTGAAAAGGCAGAGGAAACACATGCTCTGTTGTGGATTGCAAGAATTGCGACAGAGAGTTGAAGGTTCAGGATGTGATCGTTTGCGAGCTTCACGAAACCGAACTGCACAAGGAGGTAATGCCAATGTTCGCGCCCGTTCGCCACGCACCCTTTCCGAACTGGCGAATGCAACAAACACGTTCGCCAGCGCTAGATAGCTAATAAAGAAAGGTTTCGATCTTGGAAAATCGTCGAGGGTAAGTGCACAACACAGCCGCATGAAGAAGCTGTTCCGCCACCGAAACCATGACGGCGTGCTTTCAGTTATTGTGCACTTTGCTCAGACCGCATTGATCGTAAGTTGTGGTCTGTGACCATTAGTAAAACGAGCGCCCGAGGCCGAATTAGAAACGAAAAAAAATAAGACTACTTACGCTCCTTCATACGCCTGCTGTTTGTTATGCACTGCACAGCCGTGCGAGCCGACAACGCTTACCGTCAGTCCGTGTATTACACGCAGTCTTGGTGCTACTGTTCAATTTCGCTCCAAGTAGCGCGGTTTTCGTGGACCGTGTTCGGATTACAGCATTTGGTTTACGGCTGCTGTGCCGGACGGTTGTCACTTGCTCGCGGTCCATGCGAGACAGTCACTAAAAGTGACTCCGTACGCTCAGAGTGAAGATGATTAATTACAACCAACGAGACCACGAGCATTTCCATGTCCGCATATCGAGCGTCGAGCGTACCAAAATTTTTTATATGAGGCTAACGTTACTGTAAAATTCGTCCAGCATGAACGCGTGGCCATGCGCGCGTTATAACAATTATATCGCGGAATCCTTCGAAACGATTGCACGCCAGCTTGTGAAGGCTGCTTGATGCATGGTACTGCTACCATGATAGTCAACCTTTGTGTGTCTATTTATTTTTGTCGCTTTTCTATGTTTAATCAACCAGTAAGAAATATTTCAGGTTTCCTAAGCACCGTTAACAGGGTGTAAACAAATGCATACGATGTGCATGTGAGCGTTTCAGACCAGTGTCTGCATGCATGTACAGAATAGGACAACAACCTGTAAGGCCGCAAGAACATTAAACATTGCCGTTTTATATATTAACAATAAAAAACATTAAGCAGAGTCTTCAGCGCATGCAAAGACAAGCATTCAGGCGATCCGTCCGTTGCCTCGAACAGGCGGAGAGCTCAGCGGCTCTCCGCGACATGAAGTCCGATCGTGTTTTCACGCGTGAAGTGACCAAATTAGGGTTCTCACATGTCCTTCCCAGCTTTGGCCAAACCATAGTTTCATCTTCCCACTCCTTTACAACCGTATCAGCCGGAACACTGCCTGCCGGAACCGAACCGTCAGACGCAGCCGCCTTCGCGACGAGGCGCGCGCCGAGGGGTCAGGAGGCGAGTAATGGCGGCGTGATCACGTGATCAAAGATGGCAGCCCCCATGATACGTCGCTGTCAGATTTTTTTACCCTCGCACGCAGGCTGCGGACGCGCGCCTACTCTCGACGCCAGTCGCCATCTGTCGGCGCGCGCGGCCCGAGGGACTGCGGGTCGCGCCGGCGCCGCGCATAGAACGCATGTTTACGTGTTCGCTTCTGCCGTTTTGTGCTCCATCAGCTAACGTATGAGGGTGTGTGCTGTGCGTCACTACCACGGTGTCACTACTCACATTTGCCCTCTTCCAGACAGTACTGCGGTTATCTTGTGCGCAGTTACTCGTTAACGTGACATCCGAGGGTAGTCGACCAGGTAGTGTACGGACTGGAAACCGGCACTTCGAAGCAGATTTCTGCGCTGTCGTGTCGTTTGTTGTCGCCTTTTACGTGCGATATCATCTATGATAATATTATGCATCAGAATGTAGATCTATTGACTTGACTCAGTGGAGTAGTAACTGGATAGGCGAGCTGCAGACTGAAGGTTGTCCCGACGGAGCGCGTGTTTTCGATCACCAGTATGTGTTCAGCATCCTTGCGCTGAGCTTGCTCTTGTTCCCATTAAAAACATTTCATGCACAGGATTGTAAGCACGACCGCTACCGATTTCAGCTGCTTTTTCCGCACGCATGTCAGAGGTATCTGGGGGGTAAAGGTTTATCTATAGTATCTTTCTGCTGTTGGTATCTACCTTAGCTTGGTTTGGTTTATTAAGGTTTTACGTCCCAAAGCTACTCAGGCTATGAGGGACGCCGTAGTGAAGGGCTCCGGAAATTTCGACCACCTGGGGTTCTTTAACGTGCACTGACATCGCACAGTACACGGGCCTCTAGAATTTCGCCTCCTTCGAAATTCGGCCGCCGCGGCCGGGATCGAACCCGCGTCTTTTGGGCCAGAGCAGAGAGCTGTAACCACTGAGCCACCGCAGCGGTGCGGTATCTACATTATTCATAGGAAAATATGCGCGATTTCATTACATTTTCCACACTTAGCCAAACGCCTACGCAACGCTCTCACACGCGGCGAGAGCTCCTGAATAAAATAACGCGACTTCGGACCTCAGAATTTGTGAAAGCTGGATAAGCTGCTCATATCTATTCAAGCTTTTATAAATTAAGCGGAAGTACGTTTTTATGCACCAGGTTGCATAAAGCATGACAAAATTTGTTTTCTGTTGGCGCTGCGACTCATTTGAGCTCACAGCGGTAATTTGTTGATAAACTGGCGCGGCGACAAGAAAGCCATTTGTGGAAGGGGGGGGGGGGGGCTTTATGGCCGGCAGGAAGGAATAAGAGTGCATGGGAATTGGAACTGCATACTAGCCGCACACCTAATTCTTAATATCGAATAAAAAGTTTCTTTGCGGTGGAGCACCAAGACGGAATTCGATTAAGCACGAGCGCGTTCTAAGCGCCGGCACAATTAACCTGAATGTCAAACTAAATGTCATTAAAACGCGTCAATGTTATCGCTTTGATAACGTAAATACTTCCTGCAACACAGCCACGCAGCGGAAGTATGCTCGACAATGTTTTTCTAGCGCCCGAAGCGCGGCTATATGCAGGCGCGGCCGCGGAACTGCCGCAGCCCCGCAGTCCCCAAAGAAACGCCCGCACCGCGGCGCGCCAGTCGGTGCAAAATGGCCGCGCCCAGGAGAGGCTCAAAAATCTGGTCTATACCATCACTCATGTCAGTTGAAAACGCTGGTTCGTCTGCGCCTGAAGAAACTAAGGTGCTGGACGACAATGGAGAACAGAACCTTCCAGACGACATGGGGGCTGTAGACGTCAGCCCGTCCGAGAAAGATGAGGACGAATGTGCACTCTTAGAGGCTGACGAGGAAGAACTCAGTTTGGAGGACGCTAGTAAAGGCGATAAAGACAGGCCTGAACTAGGTAGCACATATGAATCGGCTGACAATTAGAGTGATATTGTCAGGGAACAGGAACCTAGGCGACGGAAGCAGCATGTGCTTCCTCAGGAGAAGATGAAAGGAAGGCATAAGAAAGAAAGCTGCAACCGGAAAGAAAGTAACAGCCAGTTCCGAAATGTGAGCTATCGCCACAAGGTGATAGCGAAACAAGAGAAACAGTGCTGCCGTCGAAAGGAGAGGAAAGGCAAGCTCAAGAGAGAGAGCTGTCACCGAAAGACGATGGAAGGCAGGCAAAAGAAAGAGTGGTGCCGCCGAAAGATGAAAGGCAGGCAGAAGAAAGACGGGCGCCGCCGAAAAGAGAGAAAGGGCAAACGCGCGAAAACGGGTTTCCACCATCGGAAAGCGCCAGCGTCGCCGGCAAAATGACTTCAGTAAAGTCAGTCACGTTGTCAGCCCTGTAACTAGCGTCAGAACCAGAGCTAAAGAAATGTGCGAGGCATCACTATCGCGCAGAGCGAAGCGCATAAGTGTGCCCAGGCTCATGCATCTGGGCAGTAGAATAAACTGCAAAAAGAAATCGTGCAAACATTCGCGGGGAAAAGTGCACCAAGGCACCAAACCGAGATTCAAGAGAGCGCTGCCCGGGAGGCGAAAAATTAAGGAGCGGGACAAGTGTGAATCTTGCCGCCAGCACAGAGAGAGCGAGACGCGCAAAGGTGCGTGTTCTCAGGACGGCTCTCTCTTTCCGCTGCAGTCACGGGAGAAACCGCGCTCCCACAGAAAGCGGCACGCGCGCGCAGGGAAAACGCGAGGACGGCTCAAAAAGCGAAAGATTGTACGAGGCCGTAGTGACAGGGGCAAGAAAATTTGCAAGAAACCGTCTAAGCGCCCGGCCAAGCACAGTTATCGCGATGAAAAGCCGCGTGTCAGGATAACGCTATTCGGTAGGCGTGAAATCAAAAGGCCGTGTAGATACGAACCTCACATTCAGCGGAGAGGCAAAAAGGTGCGCGAGAAATTGAAGACTCGTGGATCTCACTTGCCACCACGAACAAAGAGAAAGAAAGAACGGTCCCATCGGAAGCGTTGCGCACTCGCTATGGGACGTCGCGACTGGCGCGCGAAGCGCAAAGAAAGGGACAAGTCGCAAGTGAGTGAAAGCGAATCGCTCTCGTACTGTACCTCCCCTAGAAACTGGAAGGACAAGTACAGAGAGAGAGAAAAGCGCAACACAGCGAAAGAGGCAGATTCATTAGTTTCCGCTGTAGCGGGTGTCGTTTACCGTCCGTTAGAAGCGAGGAAAACACGAACGTAGACGCACTAAGCCGTGTGTTCTAAGCAAGGCTGGCTTCGCCTCCTCGTGACCTACATTTTGTCTCTTCGCGAACAGCTGTTAAGTTCGTTCGTAGATCGGGGAAAAATTTATGTCCTCATTTGTGGCCTCAGCTGAGTGCTCTTCAGGCCGAGTGATCTCAAGAGAGCGAATTTATTTTGCATTCATTTCATTCCAAGTGTTGCATGTGTTTGACGCTTTGTTTGAGTTAATTACTTTGAAGTCCTTGTATCCCACATGTGTCTCTTGTAGAAGAGGGAACAAAAAGGGGACAGAAATGTAGCCAACAGAGTTTTGTGACTTTCAAGTCTGGTGTATTGACGGGTGACGGAGGGCACTTGCTCGTGTTGGGTGTTGTCTGTTGTCGGTCGGTTCTTGGCAGCATGCAGAACGATCCACGACCGATGCTGAGAAGCAAGCTCTTCCGAAGGACCGAGTGAAGCTGGTCCCGGCACCTGGACGACAAAGCTGCGGAGCAGTGACCCTGTCCTGACGAGCCGGACCTGTTCATGGAAAGGAGCCTGGAGCTACCTGCGGCTGAACACCGGACGAGAACTTGGAGGAGCCTGGCGTACGAGCGCGCCCCGCATCCGAGCCACGCGGAAGTAGCTCTTCTTCGTGGCGCATTGTCTGGCGGCGGTGGTGCTGTCGTGCCGGCGCCCACATTTCGCTGGCGGGCCTGTCTAAACCAGCGCTGCGCGCCCGCCGGCGCTCAAAGCAGGCCCAGACCTTCTCGGACAAGTCGCGACATGCAGCGTGACTCATCCCGCCGCCGCGGCGCCGACACGGACCCTTCCTCCTCTCCTCCTCTCCGTCGGTGCGAACTCCTCAGACGCTCGCCGGCTCTCGACCATTGGTCTAATTTGAACGGTGGCCAGTGATTGGAGGATTTGAACGGCTGGCTGCCGTAACCGTTTCCAGCGGCTTTAAAAGCGGAGCCGCGCTGAACCCGAGCAGCAGACGGGCAGCAGAAGAGCCATCACGCCGGAGCTACGCTCGCCGCCGGGGCCGCCCTTCTTCTGTGTGCCTGCCCGTGGTGCTCTTGACCCTTGTATCATGTAAAAGCCCTTGTACATACTGTACATAAAGTTCATTTGACTCACCGTCGCCTCGACCGTTTCCTGGCTCGGACACCCAGTCCCAACAGTGGTGACAACAGTGGGATGCCTCAGTCCCAACAGTGGTCATACGGCTTCACAATCATGGCGGACAGCAAAAGGACAGCAAAGGTACCGGACTATTCAAATGTCTCCTATATACAAAAGATTTACCTCACGTTTTCCCAATCACCTCTGTATATCGCTAACCTCGACGGAACGTGCTGCCTTTATTTCGGCGTAAACACCACATAATGCACACAAGATACGGTTAGTATGATAACACGCTGGCGACGTAGTTTACTTTTGGCGAACACCGAAAAGTGTTTTTGGTCGATAAGAGTAGTAAATATACAGAACTTTTTTTTGACGATTATGGTGTTTTCTGAGTGGATACCTCTGCAGAAAGGAAAGAACCCCTTTTTATAAAAGGCTACTGGCAAAGATTTCTGAAATCGGTTCATAACTTTAGAGTTAACCGTTACTTGAACTCATTCGACTGTCCGCTCGTATGGCAGTTTGCTGGACGTTTTGTCGCTCGTATGTTGAGCAGATAATTAGTTATAGTTTTAATAGTGCTATCCTTATTGAAGAGTTGTCTGGCACCGAGCCTAATATGTTAGGGGAAGCGAAGAGAGATCCTCTTTTTTTTTACCAAAAGGGAAAACAGGGTAGTATTTCAAGCTTGTGCAAACATTTAACGAATCTTGTATAAACATAAACGTTTTTTTTCTCGTCAAGTCATTAATCGACATAAAGGCGGCCGCAACATTCGTTGCCACCCATCCCGAAAATCCGTATGGGCAGTCGATTGTATAGACTTCCTGCGGACGCCGTGTCGCAGTTTTTTAAAGGGCTCACTTAAGAACGCATGGGCAACGCTGTTCCGCTCTGACGCCCACGGAACGTAGTAAATAAGTGGAGAGATTAATGCCGCATGCGAACACGAAATATTTCTTCCTGCGATTAGCCTGTTAACTCGTGTAGAGCAGTCTTTCTATGATCGAAAGCGTGCCACAACGTCCAGCGCTTTCCTATGAAAATTCGAGGCATTCAACCCATACCCTGACGTCACAAGAGTAACTTGAATCACTTGACACCACGCTATTATCACGTCGGTTCTTACCGATCTCTACCGAGAACTGAGAATGTCAAAGCTCAAGGTCAAAGGTCAAAAGAAGTGGTGCGGCCCCAAGGAGGACCACACATGGTAAGGCAGATGTGCAACCTTTACTTATCTCAAGGTCATTTCAAGGTCATTTAGGGCTCACGGTGAAATGAGTGTTGTTTGTCAAAGACCAAGGTCAAAGGTGGTTCCCTAAGTGGACCCCACATGGTTAGGTATATGTGCATAGCAACACTAACAATGACTTACCTCAAAGTCATTTAAATGTCATTCGGAGGCTCACGGCGAAATGCGTCGCAGCTATAGACCAGAATTTTGAGCCTCTCCCGGGCCCGGCCAATTTGCACCGACTGGCGCGCCGCGGTGCGGGCGTTTCTTTGGGGACTGCGGGGCTGCGGCAGTTCCGCGGCCGCGCCTGCATATAGCCGCGCTTCGGGCGCTAAAAAAACATTGTCGAGCATACTTCCGCTGCGTGGCTGTGTTGCATGAAGTATTTACGTTATCAAAGCGATAACATTGACGCGTTTTAATGACATTTAGTTTGACATTCAGGTTAATTGTGCCGGCGCTTAGAACGCGCTCGTGCTTATATCGAATTCCGTCTTGGTGCTCCATCGCAAAGAAACTTTTTGTTCAATATCAAGCATTAGGTGTGCGGCTAGCATGCAGTTCCAATTCCCATGCACTCTTATTCCTTCCTGCCGGCCGGCCATAAGCCCCCCCCCCCCCCCCCCCCCCTTCTTCCACAAACAGGGCTTTCTTGTCGCCGCGCCAGTTTATCAACAAATTACCGCTGTGAGCTGAGTCGCAGTGCCAACAGAAAACAAATTTTGTCATGGTTTATGCAACCTGGTGCATAAAAACGTACTTTCGCTTATTTTATCAAAGCTTGAATAGATATGAGCAGCTAATCCAGCTTTCACTAAATCTGAGGTCCGAACTCGCGTTATTTTATTCATGAGCTCTCGCCGCGTGTGCGAGCGTTGCGTAGCCGTTTGGCTTAAAGCCTTTAGTGTGGCTAAGTGTGGAAAATGTAATGAAATCGCGCATAGTATCTTCCTGTGAATAAGGTAGATATCGCGCCGCTGCGGTGGCTCAGTGGTTACGGCTCTCGGCTCTGGCCCAAAAGACGCGGGTTCGATCCCGGCCGCGGCGGCCGAATTTCGATGGAGGCGAAATTCTAGAGGCCCGTGCACTGTGCGATTTCAGTGCACGTTAAAGAACCCCAGGTGGTCGAAATTTCCGGAGCCCTTCACTACGGCGTCCCTCATAGCCTGAGCCGCTTTGGGACGTAAAACCTTAATAAACCAAACTAGTGTAGATACCAACAGCAGAAAGATACTATAGATAAATCTTTAACCCCCAGATCCCTCTGACATGCGTGCGGAAAAAGCAGCTGAAATCGGTAACGGTCGTGCTTACAATCCTGTGCATGAATAGTGTTTAATGGGAACAAGAGCAAGGTCAGCGCAAGGATGCCGAACACGTACTGGTGATCGAAAACACGCGCTCCGTCGGGACAACCTTCAGTCTGCAGCTCGCCTATCCAGTTACTACTCCACTGAGTCAAATCAATAGATCTACATTCTGATGCATAAAATTATCATAGATGATATCGCACGTAAAAGGCGACAACAAACGACACGACAGCGCAGAAATCTGCTTAGAATTGTGGCGGTTTCCAGTCCTTACACTACCTGGTCGACTACCCTCGGATATCACGTTAACCAGTAACTGCGCACAAGATAACCGCAGTACTGTCCGGAAGAGGGAAAATGTGAGTAGTGACGCACAGCACACACCCTCATACGTTAGCTGATGGAGCACAGCAACGGCAGAAGCGAACACGTAAACATGCGTTCTACGTGCGGCGCCGGCGCGACCTGCAGTCCCTCGGGCCGTGCGCGCCGACAGATGGCGACTGGTGTCGAGAGCAGGAGCGCGCCCGCAGCCTGCGTGCGAGGCTAAAAAAATCTGGTCTATATTAGTGTTGCTTTCGCTACAATAGAGATGTCCCTCTGGCGATTCACAACGCGTCAGTTGTACGAAGGCTTACGTCGGAAGCCATATTTCGTAGCTACCCTTTTCCCGCTCCATTCCTCTGTTCCTTATCACTCGCCTTTGCAGGATGTGATGTCACGCCTCATAGTGCGCAAGCAATATCGTTCGCCGGCCTTGGTATAAAGGCAGGGCTGGCCAGTGCTAAAGGATCAAAACAATAGAGCATAAAAATAATCGCCACAAAATGTGGTCCCTGTTTTCTTACTCGCTAAAGAAGCGGCAGACACATCTCATACACTTGCTTCTGGCCCACTAACACATCCTAGCCCTGAAGCTTTGCCGCCGAGCTCTAATTAGATCCATAGTTTCCAGAGTGTCTGGCCTTTCGGAGATAATAGACGTACGACGGCGCACGTTTGATGCATTTGTTTTCCCTGAGCTCTTCTGCCGGTAGCTGAAAACGAGCTGGAAGATGCTTGTTAGGAAGAAAATGGCTGAAGTGGGCGCGGCTGAGTCCTTGACAGAGCAGCAGCCTCTTACTAACAAACACGTCGGGGTGCTTCTCACGGATAAGCCTTCGTTTGACAGCGGCACGCAGAATTGTGAGAGCCGACTTGGAAGTGGTTATTGGGCTCTCCCGCTCATTTCTCCCTTCAGGTTTGATAGCTGGAAGGAGGGGTATTGCCCAGTGTATATGAAAAGGCGGCCTTTCCTCAGAACTTGGCTGCTTCTTCTCGCCTCAGAGAGCCCGAAACTCAGATTATGCCTTCTGAAGCAGTGTGACATAAGGCCGGCCTAAGCGTCAGATCGAAGATATGTACTCCGTCTCTGTCGGCAACATGAGATTCGCGAAGTAATAGAGCGGCGGCCTCACTATAAAGGGCTAACAACACCCACAGCAACGAACATTAACTTCAGCGGCAAAAAGACAAAAGTACGAAAAAATAAAGACAAGTGACCTCATCCTGTGTACTTAGCCCATGCATTTTATTGTTCGCAGCACATTCTGTTTCTTGAGCTGCTGCTCTTCCTTCTCGAATAGGCAACGTTAGGCAGCATGTTCGGCTGATATAATGTGAAGACGCATGCTGTGCGATGTCAGTGCACGTTAAAGAACCCCAGGTGGTCGAAATTTCCGGAGCCCTTCACTACGGCGTCTCTCATAGCCTTAGTCGCTTTGGGACGTTAAACCCCATAAACCAACCAACCAACCATTCCACCAGTACCTTAGGAGGATGTCGAACGAGGCACGGGGCATTATAGCGCGAGTGTTGGAGCTACAGCGACTTATTGGGACGAACGTCGTATCGTCGGGCTTGCCTCGATCGAAAGGATGCCGAAACACACTTCATTAACGTTAGAGCGGCCACTTCTTTCCAGGAGATTCCAGCTGTCAGGAACCTCAAGACAAGCAAAGTTCTGCAAAGGCCGTACATCAACGTGGTTTTTCCTGGGTTCGTCTTTGAAAATATAGCATACGCCTCTAACACGCAAAGGTGTATGTTGAGTGAAACATTTTAATCCTGTGTTGACAGATAAGGTTTAGTTTAAGCATAGCAGTTCACAATAACAATTGCGATATTGAGACATTGTTTGGACAAAAGAAATTGAAAACAATTGTGTTGCATGTGTAGAATAAATGTGAACAAAAGGAGGAGCAAGAAAACAATCTCCGCAGTATAGGTGGCAGCCTTAGCAGTGTATTTTTTCTGGAGGCCCCATTAAAAATGTGGACAGCGGATGGAGCGGTTTAGTGGATGTAGTGCAGGTTCAGTAGCGAAAGGCAACATCAAATTTCACCTGCCTCTCACAAAACAAAGTGGCGCCGGTTATATCTCCTTCGCTCCTTACGACACGCTGGCGAACACGCTCGCCTCACCTCTCATCAATTCAAACCGGAGGCGCTTTTTTACCGCGTGAAAGCATTATGCGGTTACATTTTGACTTTATCGCACACTGTCCCATTGACCTGCTTCTGTGTGTTTGCTTCCCCCTCATCCTGGCATTATTTGCCATCCATCCGTTCACTAAAGTATAAAAGTAAAATCTCACTTTTGCATCTTCATCTCAGAGCAAGCCCACCTGTGCGGAAGTTGCACGCATTGGGATGGGCAAATGTTCCTAACAAAATTCCGTTGCATTGCACAGGCTTCTATGAAGTCCACATGGCTCGTACAGGTCCAGTTACTACCGAATTATAGAAACACTTAGTGGGGCGTGACGTCATGCACCGTCTGATCAGCGGAAGTTCGCAGCGGGCGAGATGGCTGTCGGCAGCTGCGCTTGGTCTTATGCGGAAGTTCCAACCACTCCGTTTCCATGGGGCCAGAACCAGGGCCGTTGTACGCTGTAGAACTCCTAAAGTCGAGAGGGCACCCGCATGTGCGCATCGCCTTTATGTACCACGTGGTACATTGACTGTATAGTAACAGTCTCACGCAAGCGTTATGCGGTCCCGATGCGACAGGTAAGAGTAATTATATGCCCCCATAATTTTTCGATTCTGCTCATTTTTGCACGACCTTGTAGCACGCCTCAACTACTGTACTGGTTGAAGTTGTGGTGGTGCATTGTTCGTACTAATGACAGTTACGTTCAGAAGAAAACAAGTCTACGGAAATGTTGCTTGCTGTGCTCGTTTATGCTGAAAAATGGTATCGAAATGACATTACCGTCATTAATCGTCAGCACTGCGATCTGTACGACGCCTTACAGCTGTATAGCTGAATACGCGGAGGAATAGCTTGAAAAAAAAAACAGCTGCATTCACTTCTGCAAGGCCTTAACCAGGAGGTTGGTAGTTCTTGAAGAAGACAATTTCGAATATGTGTTTCTAGTTTTCACACCACATGTTGCAATATGCAGTGCAGCTGCCTTCCCTTACCCAAGTCTTAGTGCTTCATATGACGGGTGCTACAAGACACTCTAAGGGAAACTATTTCGGGCCACGGAAGACGAAATTTGATTGATATATTTTTGTCGCAAACGCGCTGGTCAAAAGTCCGTACAACTTATATTTCATCGGCACCAAGCATAGTGCTCGGTTGGGCACGAATTGGGGGCGGCTTTCAGATCCATGTGCACGGCATATGAAAATGCATTTCTTATTAATACCAGATTGGCAGTGGAGCCTGTTATTCGGCGGTATATTGAATGCGCATGGCTCAAGCATGGGTACTCGATATAACTTCGCTGATTGCTTATGCTAACCCTGCAAACTGAACTATACGAGCACGTGGTTTATTTCTTCGTTTGCATGGGACGGGAGGAGTGCATGGACACTCGCTAATCAAATCAGATACCCGGAGAAGCCCTGCGATCTTTCGCTGCAAGATTCCGGAGCAAATGAGCGCAGGTCATTTGCCCATATATTAGCGAATTCATTTCCAGTTTGCAAGGCTATCGAGCACTCTACGCGAAAGCGCCTTCCGTGGTTGGAAACCTCCGTGCGACCAATTATGACGTTTAATTTTTTCTGATAAAAATGCATATTATTGTTTTTTTTTAAAACCTTATCGTGTAATGCAGAGCGGCAAGCGCATTCAGAATCTCAAAACACTTCGCGATGCTGGTAAAAGAAAAGTTAGACAGCACAGAACTTCCAACGCGAAACACATTCTGGGTGGTGATTCACGCGCCAGAATTACATCACTTAACGGAATCTCGAGGGATGAGCCAACTATTTCGGAGAGTGCTTGCTCATCTGTCACACAGTCCGAATCGTTCGTCTTCTCGCTTCCTCCACTTAAGTCAAGTAATGGGCACATATTGGAACCCACTCGCTATTTTTAAAACAATAGAAGAGAGCACCGCTCCATTAAAAAAAAAGCGCAATGGCTTAGCTCAGCTATGGCAGCATATATGTAGCGAGAGGTACGGTGTATCCCTGGTTACGTCTACTTGTTTTGCTTATGGTCATGGTCCGACCACTCGAGTTTCTCCGTTTCCCACACCGCACATTGTCGGTCTCACTCTCCTTAGCCGCCATGACAGTGTATTTTTTCCATTGTTGCACCACCATCATTTATACACCTCGACCCTCCTCCTCCCCTTGCCGCGCATGCGCAGTTGGGCACGGCGCGCCAGCTGGGTGCCGCGCATGCGTAGTCTCTCTCTCGGTCGGTGACGAGTGGCGTCGGCAGCTGTGACGTCACTCGGCGGCTCCTCTCTGTGGGAGGCGAGCGGCGGGGCGCACCGGCTACTCGGCTGTGACGTCAATCCGCTCCTCGCGCATGCGCACAAGTGGCACCGAAGGCCCGCAGCGAAACGGCGAAACTGCGGGTAATGTAGCTCTCGCTACAAAAGTTCGAGAATTCGCATTAGCGTTGAAGCATGCTGGGCATCGTCTGTTCTACTTGGTGTTCCCACACTATGACTGCAGCAAGATGGGGAATATTTATTTATTTAACTTCCTTCATGATCCGAAGCCATTACAGAGTGGAGTGCATGGAAGGACATACAGTGGATGACATGCAGTGCAGCATAAAGAATATTTACTCGTGTCAGGAGGCCGAAAAAGACGGAAAAAAAGTAAAGGAAAATGCCGAGATTAACATTAAAACAAAACAGTTTTCAGGCGAAAAATGATATAACAGTGAGGAGAAATCCAAGGGAAATTGACACAAATTTATAAAGCGAGAACACAAAACGGCAGTCCTAAAAACAGGAAAGTAATGTCGGCTACATAACTGGGAAGGTGGTTCCAACTCTCAGAAGTGCTGGAGACAAATGAGTAAAAACAATGTTTAGTAAGGCATAAAGGAACACCTACGTTGTGGCGATGAGCAATGCGGCCTGAAACATATTTTACGGGGAGTTAGTAGCCGCCTCTTTAGGAGAGGATTGTTAGTTAGATCTTTTCAAATACACACAAGTGAAAAATTAACCTGCGGTGTCAGATTAGTGCCAGTGATAAGGTCCCGTTCAGAGCGGTGAAACTGGAGTTATGGTCAATACACAGTACCAGTGTGAATTAATGAAAACGTCCCCGCTAAGGATCTGCGGCTCGTGGTTCTGTCCCATTCCTCGTGTGCTCGCCCATTCTGTCCTTGCCACATGGGGCCGCATTTTGGTGGAAAGAAAATGCAAAACAGCACGTGAGCCAAAATTTTGGCGAGTGTTGAGAACTACAGCCCCTCAAAATATATCTGGAGCACTTCATCATGATATCCCTGACTCCTTGTGTAGCCAACCTCAAATATTTGCGAAGAAAATATTTAGGGCATCGCCGATATATTTGGCCTAGTGGTTCCCGTACCAAGAGGTTTGCAGAACTAATACTAGCGCAGAGAACAGCGTTTCGGCGAAGCTTCCGTGCCAACCTCTCGAAACAGAGTCTGCAACCAGTTTGGACGGGAACCAGTTGTATAGCAGCGCAGGATTGGATCGAAACAACTTCGTTGACGGCATGACATCTTTGATCTATTTGGGCGGAGGCAGGTAGCTATGCGATCGATTTTCCTGCCAAGACCAAAGGGAGTAGCAGTCGCTTCCTTCTGCGACTTATGTACACACGATACGAGTAGCAGGCCCGTTTTATGTTGATGTCTTACTCTTCTTCCTCAAAGAAGCGTGCAGTACTTGTTTAGCGTTTTAAATCATTGTTGCACCTCAACGAAATTATAATAGAAAGATGTACTTCCGCACCAAATATTACAGGGAATTTTACCAATTTGTTTGTTTGCTGAAAATTTCAGAGCATGCAAATAATGTTCATTTATTCCCGATACCACCAGAATCTGACAAATACAAGCGAGCAGAATACTGAGCGAATTGGTTATGCAAACTTTGAAACGGTGAAAGGCGCAGAATGCAGAAACAGAAAAAGAAATGGCCCACGTTTTTTTTTTAAATGGTAAGAAAGGTTAGAATAGGCTGCACGGGTAAATTACGTGGTTGTTTTTGGAATTATTCTTGAACCTCTTGTTCGCAACTCAGCCGTCTATCATTTTTTTTTTGCGGGATGCTAACAATATCTTCTGGCACCTATCTAACAGTTTGCTGGCGTTGGCGAGATCAGCAGCAATGTTGAACTTCGAACCACGGGTGGCAGTGTCGGTTGGCGCAGATTAGAGTTACTTGGTAGCATATATACAGCAACTCTAGTGCAGATTCTTATCTTACGCTACAACGTAAATGCCTGCTCGTTTGTGTTTCTTCCCTATATATCTATGGCGTAGCCCACGGGTCACATTCGCAAAATGATGAAGTACAGTTAGCGCCATCCTCAGAGTTGGAACAACAACTTATAAAAAAGCGCCTAACTACAATACGTCAAGGCAGAATTGCGGTTACAACGAACCAGTTACTAAAACAAGAACAGAGGAAACAAAAAGGCGCAGAAGCACCATGCTTCATTATATTGTGGCGATGAAGACGAAGCTGGCAGTGGCGCGGGACGGAGCGCTCGCGCTAGGCCATTGGCCATTAAATCATCTCTTGTTCATCGTTCATCACGCCTCATTGTTCGGCTGGTTGCCACGTAACAACATGCTGGCAAAGCAGCGCCATTCGAAGCTATTGATGCCTTGATGATTGGTCAGCTGTTGATGCTTCTTTTTGACTGGTGGGACTTGTGAGACAAGTCGCTCTTTCCGAGCTTTTCCTGCACATCACCTGCCTCCTGCCACTGTTGCCAGACGGAAGCTTCACACAGAAAAGCCTGGTCTGGTGACGTCATGCCCGGGCTGGTGACCTCACGTCTCTCCGCCCAATGTGATTTTTGCGTTCTGGTGGCGGCCCTACCCGCCAGCCAATCAGGTATTTTGTGGACGACGCCGGACGGCGCCGTGCTTTTTCTCTGGTTAGGACTCTACACTACTGCGTAAAATGTAAACACTTTACTTGCAGACCCTGTCATTCACCTATGCAGCAGTGGGCTCATTTCAGGCGTGCTACCACCTAGAAAAGCACGAAACATGGCGAGCCCTGGGCCAGCATTTCCGTGTCTTGGTCTCATCTGTGCAAGAAAGAAAAAAGGTCGTACACAGACACTGTCAGATTCACTCAAAAGAAGCGGGCGCCGACTCAGATGTCTCTTTGGCAAAATGACTTTTGTGAGCTTCGAGCAAGGAACATCGCTCTTTTTGAACTAAACAGCAGCACTGATTTCAAAATGAGCATTTCTATAAGAGGACAGCACCACGAATACCTGAACTGGCAGATGGGATTTAAAATGCTTCAAAATCTTCGCGCGAAGCAAACGGTCGTGACTGACCCGCTTTTATGCTCTAACCAGTGACGTCAACGAACAGTGCAAAAGCGAAGAGGCAAAGCCAATCTCAAAGATGTCTCGCGTGCAAAGAGGGTCAAGCATTTGGCATCTGGTTATCTGAAACGTGTTATCCGTAGGCTTGACCACACTGCACTCTATTATAGAAGCACACACGGGTGGAGAAAGGAAGGTCAAGCAAAGGTCTCTCCTCCGTACCTGGAGCCGCCATATGGAACATGGGGATACGGCAAGAACAGACAAAGACTGACCTCATTTCGATCCTGGTTTAGATCCCACTGTAATAGGATTGGCCTGACCGCTGAGTGTCGATCGAAAACGCTCTTAGAGCTGTACTATATGCTATAATACTGAAGATGGGAAATGGCAAAATAAAACCCTTATCTGGGAAAAAAGTTGTGGTCAGTTTTTTTTTTGTTTCCCTCTCTGTCTACCTATTAGAAATTAGCCTTCGAAGCATTTCCAAGCATCGGCTAACTGGTGTAAATGTGTAACTTGATCTGACGGCGATATTAGTTGAAAACTGATCCTCTTTCCAGCCTGTTCGGCAAAGCAATGCACCGAGGGTTAGCGGAGTCCTGAGTTCCGACCAAAGCCTCTTACGTTCGTTCCCCACGTTACATAATTGG
Source organism: Amblyomma mixtum (assembly GCF_055824585.1). NCBI lineage: Eukaryota > Metazoa > Arthropoda > Arachnida > Ixodida > Ixodidae > Amblyomma > Amblyomma mixtum. The sequence goes on from NC_143018.1 coordinate 109,476,510, forward strand.
AAATAGCTATGAGATATGCTGGGGAAAAAAAAAACAAGATGCGGGGAAAATGTTTGATATCTTTTTATTTCTCTCTGCCATCATACTTGAAATAAGTTCATGAAGGCTATGAAAGTATCAGCCAACAAGCAAAGAATGCATTTTTTCCACAGTGCGAAGGCCCAAATCCGTACTCTACTTTCAGTTTAACATTTAATTGCACGTGTAAAGACTTCGTGTGCCTTGCACATCTTGGAGGGAAACCATGCGAGGTATAGAGCCGATTCATCATTATTGAAACCATATAAACGAGACAAACCCGTACTACACGTTCCAAGTGCTAGGCCCTCATATAGGTCAAAGTTTTAAGCCGTCGTAAGTAAAAGGTTTGACCCTCTATGCACGGCGGGCAGAACGCGATTTGTCTCATCTTCTGTACGTTTTCTTGTGTTGAGTATGTAGTGTAGCAGCCGAGCTCGCTCGCAGTGGGGAGCTGTGTGAGTGAAAGACGACGACCATTCAGAGGCGTGAAGCTCGCTCGCAGCCCGAACGTTTGCCTGGACCTTCGCTGGACGTTGGAAGGCGACCAAGGTACTGCTGAGCCACAACCCCCTCTTACATTTGGTAGAGGCTGCTGTACGTTCCCCCTCACATCCTGGAGCTCCGTAGCCGCACCTTACCTTCGCCGTCCGTTATGCCCGAAGTCACCAGCCAGACAACCCCCATCCCTTCGCCTACCACCTTTTGTTCTGGCGGGCTCCGGCAGCGCGATCCCAGCGTCTTCAGCGGTGCCGACGACCAGGATGTCGACGACTGGTTGTCGTCGTACGAGCGCGTCAGCGCCCACAAGTGGGACGATACCACCAAGATTGGTAACGTCCTCCTCTATCTCACCGACGTAGCCAACTTGTGGTTCAAAAATCATGAAGCCGACTTGCCGAGCTGGTCGTCCTTCAAGACCAGTTTCTCGGAGGTATTTGGCCGCCCGGCTGTGCGCAAATTGCGCGCCGAACAACGCCTCCACTCCCGCGCTCAGTCCACCACCGAAACCTTCACAAGTTATATAGAAGACGTCCTCGACCTGTACAAGCGCATCAACCCATCCATGCCGGAGTCCGACAAAATTAATAACATCTTGAAGGGTATCTCCGACGACGCGTTCCAGATGCTGCTGGCAAGGACTCCACAAACAGTGGTGGATGTCATACAGCTATGCCAGAGCTATGACGTCCTCAGGAAGCAGAGAACGTCTACTCGTCGTTCCGGCGTGCACGACGCGTCACTTCCTGCGCCGGCTGTCTGCAGTTTAGATTCTGACCCGGCCTCGCTGCTTCCCGAGATCAAGGCCTTTATACGGGAAGAGGTGGCCCGCCAACTGTCCCTCCTACCTGTGTCTGGCGACTCTGTGCCATCCCTTGATCCCACATTTCGACGCGCCATCCAAGAGCAGGTCGCCGACGCTTTGCCCTCCAGCCCTCGGCTCCCACCTGTGTCTGCACCTCCCACATATGCCGAGGTTGCCGCCCGACCACGACGCCACGACGCCTATGTTTCCCATCCACCTGTCGCGCCGCTGCAACCTCCGCCGGCACCTATTCGTCGTCGTCTGCCACCTCGCCGCGCCGTCATGAACCCATGGCGCACACACGACAACCGCCCCATATGTTATGCCTGTGGCTTGCCGGGCCACGTCTCACGGCTTTGTCGCCAACACGAGCCGAGTTTCCGAGACGGGGCAGGCCCATACCGCTACGACCCTATGCCTCCTTCACTACCCGTTTCCTCCGGCACCCCTGCGGACTCGTTCCCTGTTGACCGCTCTTCCTACTCTTCATGCCGGTCGCCCTCTCCACGTCGCCGATCTCTCTCTCCCATGCGCCGACGCTCACCTTCCCGTCCAGAGGAAAACTAACAGCCGCAGATCCGGAGGCAAGAACTGCGATTCTATCGAACTCTCCAAGTCCTCCGTCGTCACCCGCAAATGTTATTCAAGTGTTTATTGATGGCGTCGCCGTTCTCGCCCTTGCAGACACGGGCGCTGCTGTATCAGTTATTAGCGCCGCCCTTTGCCGAAGACTCCGTAAAGTGACGACGCCTGTTTCGAACTTTTGCCTCCGCACTGCAAGCTCGCACCGCATTCAACCTCTAGCGTCATGGACAGTTCGCCTTATTATCCGGGATGTTGTGTATATCGCCGAGTTTTTCGTGCTGTCCCGCTGTTCTCACGATGTCATTCTGGGCTATGACTTTCTAACCTTTTGTCATGCGATCATGGACTGTGCCCGTGCCAGCATTGAACTGTCTCCGCTCTGTGCCACCCAGCCGTGCGACACCTCTCCCCGACCTTGTAAAATGCTGGTCGCAAAAGACACATCCCTGCCTTCTCTGCCGCCTTGGTTCCCCTCTCATGCTTGTGCGTTCCCGATTCAACTGTTCTCTTTACTCCGACTGTTGCTGCTGCCCGTCGCCACTGTTTCCTTCTTCCGTTCGCTCTTCTCACTATCTGTGATGGCCACAGCGCAATTTACGTCACGAACCCCTTTTCTTGCCCGTCAACGCTTCTCCGTGGCGAATGCCTGGGACATGCCGAATCATTCGACCATGCTCTCCCATACTCCGTCTCCGAAGAACCTGCGCCTGTCCAAATACGAGGGGGTACCCAAAAGAAACCGGACTTATTTTTGTTTGAACTTATTTGTTCACATTTTCAGCAAAGATCTTCAATATCCTTCAAAGTATTCCCCACTTGCAAAGATACGCTTGTTGAATCTTTCATTCCATTTTTCAAAACCTTGTTTAAATTCATCTTTTGTAATGCTTGACAGTCCCTCCGTCGTTTTTTTCTTCACCTCAGCAACATCAGCGAAACGCTTTCCAATCACCTGTCTTTTCATTCTACGAAACAAAGAAAGTAGCACGGGGCAAGGCCGGGTGAGTATGAGGGTTGAGGAACAGAGGTCATGCCATTTTTGGTCCGAATTTGTCGTAGAGACAGGGCTGTGTGAGCAGGGGCATTGCCATGGTGGAAAAACCAGTCACCCGTCTGCCACAAATCAGGCCGCTTCCACCGAACACTGTTGCCCAATCTTTTCAAAACATCCAAGCAGAAAGCCTGGTTAACTGTCTGACCCTGCGGAACAAATTCTGAATGGACGACTCCTCTCACGTCGAAAAAACAAATCAGCATTGTTTTGTGGTTTGGTTTCACCTGACGAGCTTTCTTGAGGCGAGGTGAATTTGAAGTTTTCCATTGGCATGACTGTTGCTTTGATTCAGGATTTAATTCAGGAACACTTGAGTTGTCCCCATAGCATCGTCCTTGTACGTCTTTCTTAATATTTCAAGAGTTTCCATTCAACTTTTTCCGAGCAAAAATCAGAATTTCCCCGGCGCACGCTGTTCACGAAAATCAGCCATTGCAAAAACGACATTCACACAAAACAGTCGTCACTCTAAAACTCTGCCTAAACTAGCCTGACCTCCTTCAACGACGGCACTCGGCTTACTGACTCTGGAATGTTCGTTCTATGCGCTCCTAGTGGCAAAACGCGGTACCACAGAAGCATTGCCGACCAAAAAATTTATTCCGGTTTCTTTTGGGTACCCCCTCGTAGATGCCATTGATTCGCATTCTGCTGCGCCAAACCAAGGCACCGTTTCTGTTTTTTCCCGATCTATCGATGCCAGCCTTTCGCCACACCAACGTGCAAAGCTCGTGGAGTTACTTGAACGTTTCCGCCCGTCCTTCGACTTCCCACACAGCTCTCTTGGCCGTACATCCGTCGTCACACACAGCATCGACACCGGCACGCATGCCCCTTTGCGCCAGCGCCCATATCGTGTGTCGGCCCCTGAGCGCACCGTCATTACTAAAGAAGTGAACGACATGCTTCAGAGCGGTGTCATCCAGCCTTCTCAACGCCCCTGGGCCTCCCCCGTTGTTCTTGTGAGGAAGGAGGACGGATCCATCCGTTTTTGCATTGATTAACGTCGCCTCAACAAGATTACGCGAAAGGATGTGTATCCACTTCCCCGTATTGATGATGCCCTCGACTGTCTGCAAGGCGCGGAATTCTTTTCTTCACTGGACTTCCGCTCCGGATACTGGCAGGTACCCATAGATGCTGCTGACCGGCCAAAGACGGCCTTTGTTACGCCCGATGGCCTCTACGAATTTGACGTCATGCCGTTCGGCTTGTGCAATGCGCCGGCCACATTCGAGCGCATGATGGACACAGTTCTCAGCGGACTCTTACAAGTAACTTATTCAAGAAGCACACTTGTTGACTCGCCCACGGTGCGTTTTTACGCAACGATATTTATTGCCCTGGAGGGTGTCAAAATTTAATGTCGAATTTTGCAACTTTAGCTGAAGCGTGAAGCGGCCAGTATCTTAGTTACAAAAAAGAAGCAGTAAGCACTGATGCATGAAGATGCTCCTTGCTGTATTTGATTAGGTCTAAATTTTCTTTGGGCTTGAACCTGGGGAATTATTTTAAAGACGGACATAGCAACATTCCAAGGCCACTGCACTACGCAGTGGGTCCGCTAGGACGCGCTGCAAAACCTCGCTGTAGCATGATTTAGTGGAAATAGGAGTTCTCGCAACTGCCGGCAGAGAAGCGAGTTCCTTGTGATAGGTTGCTTTTCGCGTATAATGCAGCAACGATGCGACAGCCTATTCGTTGGCCAGTCGTTAACCCCTCACTTCGGAAATGTTTTGCGAAATCAGATAAACAGACACCTGTGCTACGGTTTTCAGAATGGGCCACAGTGGCATTCCAAAACACCTTTTTCTTCGTATTTCCAAGTAAAGAGTCCCGTAGTAGTGCCGCTAGCTACTCCTTGTCCGACCGTGGAACAACACGCTCAGACTGCGCCCATAATGAAAAATACACCACACCAACATCACGTATCATACAGCGTCATTCGCAACCTAACGCAGCAGTAGTATTAGAGGGGAATATTAAAATATCAGTCGCAAGCAGCAGGAACGAAAAAAAAAGCACAGAATGGAAACCAAGGCTATACCACATGGTGCTGAACTATACTCATAGTCATGAAATATGAAATGGAAAGTACGGAAAAATAATTCTCAAACATCAGCGTAGTGTTAAATCCTACAAAGGATGAAAATAGTAGGGCAGTACTGTGGATGACAAAAGTGTCTTCGCTGAGGTACTACCCTATGGTATGGTGCATGTATGGCATAGAGACTGTAAGTGCCAAAGCTCTTGCTATCTTCTAGAAATGTTTTCTGCCCAATGATAGTGCTGAAAACTTGCCCACGTCAACCGCTGACCCAATACATTTTTTAATGCTACGAAAGGAGAGCTTGAAAGTTATATTGCAATAGAAGCTAGTTGACCTCGGAGCACCGCTTCGTTTAGACGCGACAAGGCTGTATTTATGGAAGCACCAAGTGGGCGATCGTACTGCTCTGCGAATTCGGGCTGCTTTATTGCCGGGAATTAATTCATCCGATATCAGTTACGCTCATGTGCTAACATCATACGTCCATGTCTGATGCTATCAGCTAGGAGCGCGAATGATCGTCTCCGCTTGCAGGCAGAGCGCTCTTTAACTGTGGTGCGCGGGCGGCGAGTCAGCTATCTCACATTAGTGCGCCATACCTCGCCTAAGTTTACAGCTTCTTCGGGCGGAGTCGAAATGCTTTCGTTGTGACGACTGCTTCAATCGTTTTGAAGCAAGATGCATCCCAGCCGAGTTACAATAGTCGTCTTCAATGTTCGGAGCTTTGAAAGTTCAAAGTTGGAAGCGACCTTTTAGGTTAATGCAGCCTTACCGACGCCGCAGCTGAAAAATAGTGCAGACTCTAGTCACGTGGATTTGAAAACAAGGCAACAGCTATTGCCTTCACAAAATGTGACTGCTCTGCTTTTCCACTTCATGCCCCACTAAAAATTTACCTTGTAGTTGAGGCTTCATCCTGCGTAAGCAAATCACAGGCTTAATCCTGAAGACTCCACAGATAGCATTCAGAAGGTTGTCTCTGTTTTGTGTTGTGTTATGTTAGGTTTACTTGCGCATAAGCATCTGAGGCTATCATGCGCCAAACTCAAGGTATCGGCTTTAATTCGGAATGGTTTGTTTGCCTAAGAATGAGTCCTGACTGCTTCGCTCCCGTGAACTCGGTAGTTATGACAACCCAGCTTATAAAAGCTCGGTCCAGCCAATCTAGGTCGTAGTCATGAGAATAGAGATTAGAATTGAACCCTTATAAACGCCAGCCGTAGCTTAGGCGGGGATACATTTTGGAGCCCGCAAACTGTACACGTAATGAGGAAGTGATTACACATTAGCACCCACCCAAGCGGAGCCATACGGCCACAAAGGAAAGATATGCACCCTCCGCAGAAATTTCGTAGTTAAAAAAAATTGGTCCTTGTCCGGGGTTTGAACCCGGGACCACCGCGTCACCTGAGCAGTAAATGTGCCAGCTAACCGAGACGGCTGGAAAATGTTAGGGCGAGAACGAATTGATCAATAACTCCAACGTGGAGATAATGACCCAACCGTATCCAAACTGGCCAAATTGACCGGACTGCACTCGTGTTCACTGCACTATGTGTGTAGAATGGCCACAAAAGTACCGATTTGAAAATAATGGAGAAACAGGTTGCTGGCTAGATGGAGAGGGGCCAGAACTGGTTAGGCCATAAAGCCACTTGTGTTAATTCTATTTCTTTGCTAGCTTTAGTTGCTTCCGGTTTGTGTTTCTCCTCAGATCTTGGGCAAGCGAGCAGTGTGGAAATGACCTCCAAGTGTCTCAGTTTCCAAAAGTTGTAATATTGCCACGCGCCTAACGCGCCGCTCGGCCTCCGCGCTGAGTCGAAGACGACGACGAAGCGGCGGTGGGCTCTCGTGGTGCGCTGTTCTGTTCTGTGTCGTGGAAGCTGGCTCCATAATTAAAAAGAAGGCTCCCGGTCTTGGGTTCTTCTCGACGTCTACCTTCACGGCTCTTCTGGTCGTGACACTGGTGGAGGTGCGGGGTATTATTCCCCCCCGCGAGCCTGGCGACCACGTGTGGGTGTGGACACCAGTGCGCCGCAAGGGATTGTGCGAAAAGCTTTTAAATAGGTATTTTGGCCCGTACAAAGTCCTGCGCCGCCTGAACAGCGTCAACTACGTAGTTGTCCCCCATGGAACTGTGGTCGTCGGCCCTCAGCGTCAACGGCCTGAAATCGTGCATGTAGTGCGCTTAAAGCCGTACTTTTCGCGTGACTGAGCGCTGTGTTCACGCTGTTTCGTACCTTTTCCCCTTACCCCACGTGTGAACTTGACTCTCCCTGCATGTCATCTAGCGCGCACTGTATAGTTCACCTCACCCCCAGTCTTTTTTTTTTTTGTTCCTCCTCCCCTCACTGTACTTATCCCATTCCACATCGAGACGATGTTTGCTTTCGCGGGGGGGAATAATGCCACGCGCCTAACGCGCCGCTCGGCCTCCGCGCTGAGTCGAAGACGACGACGAAGCGGCGGTGGGCTCTCGTGGCGCGCTGTTCTGTTCTGTGTCGTGGAGGAGGAGGAGGAAAAACTTTTATTAAGCAACCCTTGAAAGGAAGCCAGTGAGGGTGGGGATAAGGATAAGGGGGTTGCAGGAACAGGTGGGCCCTCGCGGTCGCGCTAGGTGGCCAGGAGCCCATGGGCCCTGGCGACCTCTGTGGCCCAGGTCACCATCCGGAGCTGAACCTCCGGCTGTGAGCTGTGCAGCACGGCCTCCCATCTCTCCTGGTCGTCGAGTCTCAGAAAAGGGGGAGTTGGAGTATTAGGGCAAGCCCTAAGTATGTGATGAACATCCGCCTTAGGGTGTTGGCATAATTTGCAGGACGGATGGTAGTCCCCTGGGTGCATGAGGGAATACAGGTAAGGGTTCGGAAAAGTGTCTGTCTGAATCCGTCGCCAAACGACTTGCTCGGCCTTATTTAGCGATTTATGGGGAGGGGAGTAAACTAGTCGGGAACCCCGGTAGTGAAGCGTAACTTCATGGTACGTCATCATGCGTTCCCTAGCACTGCGGAAGCAGGGGAGGCCGTCCACCGCCCGGAAGCTGGCTCCATAATTAAAAAGAAGGCTCCCGGTCTTGGGCTCTTCTCGACGTCTACCTTCACGGCTCTTCTGGTCGTGACAATATGAAATGAATGAAACTTGAGGTCTCGTCGATGGATTGGCTCACATTTCCTCTCTCGCTTTTCCCGACGTTCAATCTTTGTAAACCTTGGACAGCTTCGCTTTTTGTATCCCGACGCCGCCGACCCGCACATAGTAGCAGTCGCACTCTATTGACACTCGGCATTAATTCGGAAGCTAGCAGTTCTCCAGCGTTGACCTCAGAACTCTCCCGCAACCCCGGTCACGACATTTGTGCGTCCCTGAGAACTCTTCTTTTTCGCACCAGCATACATTTCTTCAGCTCCAAACATTCGCACTCTGGGTTGCATGCTTCATCGGCAGCAATAAAGCGGGGAAAATGGGGCAGTTTTCTTTTTGCGGAGAGGTGAAAAGAAATGCAGAAGGCTTGAAGAGCTAATGTTAGAAGGGCAAGAACAGCTTTAAGCTATTAAGAAAGTTCATGGCGCTGCAAGCTTTGTACTGCCTGTGTTATGCTGCTAGTCTCCTGACGCAAGGATGAGGCATATGATGAAAAACGTTACGGAGTCCAGAATTAGGACTCCGTGAAAATGATACGGAAGGGAAGGGGGGGGGGGGGGGGGAGACGACGCTATAAGCGCTGCCGATCGTCATCAAAGTGCGCAAACCATCGTGGAAGGCACTGGAGGTGCAGCACCGCAAAGCACTGCAAACCTCTCTCTGCCTACCCCCGAACGTGCAATGCGAGTCTACACTGGACGAGGCGGGCGCATGGCCTCCGCAGCTACAGGACACGCATCGCGCACTGGGCCGCATTGATCTGCTCCACCGCTCACCACACGGCGGTAACTCCCGCAACACCGTCGGCAATTCTCACGCTCACGTATGGGAAGGACGCTGCAGAAATACTAGCTGATGCGCCTTGCTGCTACACGGCCTCTGCTCCTCCTGCCCCCCCCCCCCCCCCCCCCCCCCTCTTTACCTATTAAATCCGCCAGCCATGCCGTCTGTGCAGTGCGCTGCGCAAAAGATTCATTCAGCAGCGATGATGGTTCTAAAGCCGTTCTACTTGCTTACGCAGTTGCTTGTGATCGACTGCAACTTCCCTGCTTTTTGCCTGGATTTGCCTGGAGGAGAACCATCGCTGCCAAATGTTGCCCGTTTCCACGGATTCTTCTATGCCGGTCCTTGTCCTGCCACTCTGAACTTCGCGCCGTTGGACCATGAAAGCGCGCTGCCACCGCGCTGCGACAAGCAAGACGCACCGCCAGCGTTATCAACCAGCGTGCCGTGTATAAATAGTCAACCGATGCATCCGCTCGTCAGTGGGCGTGGGACAGCAGCGATGATGGTTCTAAAGCCCTTCTACTTGCTTACGCAGGTCAGTTGCTCACTTTCACTATATTCTAAGCGTACTAGTAATCGCTGTTTACTGCTTGTTCCATGCCCACACACTTTGGGATGCACCGTTGCCGATTGTATTCATGCTGTGAAGTTGCTTTTGTTGTCAGGTGATGTAGAGTCGAACCCTGGTCCTAACAAGCAAGGCCTGGGTAATGAGGATATATTAGTTGCAATTAATCACCTCAAAAAATCTATGGAATCGCGCCTTGGGGAAGTAATGGCATCTTTGAGCGAGGTAAAGACCAGTCAAAAACAGCTAGAGGCCGGTCAAAAACAGCTAGAGGCTAGTCAAAAGCAGCTTGAAGACACGGTGTCAGACGCATTACATCGACTGGCAGCTCTCGAAGCAAAGGCAAGCGATTCTACAGCTCTTCTGGGTGGGGCTGACGTGAAACACTTCGTAACTAAAGCTGTTCTTGATGAAAGCTATCTTCTGCGGACACGCCTTGATGAATTTGAAGATCAGTCTCGAAGAGATAATATTATATTTTATGGTGTCGATGATGCAGCAGATGAAACATGGGCGGAATCTGAGCAGAAGATACGGAGACGCCTTCTGAGCTCATTTTCCCTGGAACTAACCGTTGAAGGCATTGCAAGGGCACATCGCCTTGGAGCTTTCGTTCAAAAGAAATGCCGACCGATCGTCGTGAAGTTCGCGTCGTTCAAAGTTAAAGATAGCATTTGGGCTCAGAGAACAAAAGTGAAGAATACAGGCGTGTCTATACAGGATGACTTTTGCAGAGCAACTAGGCTTTCGAGGAAAAAGCTCATGGACTATGGTAAAGCAAGTGACCATAAATACAACCTGCGTTACAACAGGCTGTACGTAAACAAAAAATGCTACGTATATTCTGCCGACACGGATGCCGTATGCGAAGTTGAAGCGCCTAGCGGGCGTGCCCCTGAAAATGACGCAACAGCCCCGCCTGCATCTCCTCCGCTTGCATCAGATACGCCTGGATCAACTTCTAACTCAGGTTCGCCATAGGAAAACGCAGCCGTTCAGGCATTACCGAATCCAGATTACTCGATTCTTTTCACTAACATTCGCAGCATTTTAAATAAACGAGACTCATTGTCAGCTCTAGCCGACACGTGTTTTGCCGATGTGATTGTCCTGACCGAAACGTGGCTGTCTGAAAAAGTTGATTCTCGGGAACTGTTCAATTGTGAAAAAAATTATAACATTTATAGATTTGATCGCTGCGAGCGTGTTGGTGGTGGTGTTTTGATTGCCGCATCAGATGAAATTGCTTCCTATAGCGTTCCCGTGAATTGTTCACTGGAATTTCTCTGCACTTGCTTACGTCTGAACCACAAGGACGTTTTATTCTGTGTATGCTATCGACCACCTAGCTCACAGCCTTGCTTCTGCGATGACCTACATGACGCCATTAATTCGGTCCTTTCTAAGTTTCCGAGGTCTCCTCTTTATAATTTTGGTGATTTCAACCTTCCCGCAATTTCATGGAACAGCCCCTCTTTTCATCTCTTACGTCCTTTCTCAGAATGTTCTGCGTTGATTGAATTGTGTTCCACGTTCAACCTTGATCAAATCGTTAAAGAACCAACCCGTGTTACTCAGACATCTGCCAACATACTTGATCTTGTGCTAACCACTTCTCCTGAAACTATATCTTCAATCAGCTTTCTTCCGGGCTTAAGTGACCATAGTGCAATCCACCTAACTATGCCTTCACGCTCGGCTCGCTCACCAAAAAGATACAAGCTACTTAGGAACTTCAACAAGGCGGACTTCCAAGCTATTAATGCAGAGCTCGAGCGCTTTTCTGACACCTTCTTCCCGCAGTTCTGGAGTCGTTCCATTCAAGAAAACTGGCACATATTTAAAACGAAGGTGAACGATCTCATAAATGAACATATTCCCACTCGTCGCGTTTCCTCCTCCAGACAAGCACCGTGGTTCAGCTTATCGCTAAAGGGCCTCCTAAATAAAAAAAAAGCGCATTTTCCGGCAGCTGAAAAAATCAATAACTGCTGATAAGTGGCACCTATATCGTGCTGTCGCGTCACAGTACAAGCAGGCGCTGCAGAGCGCTAAGCATGTTTTTTATCATGACACACTGCCTCATTTGCTCGTTTCCAACCCACAAAAAGTTTGGAACGTCGTTAATATGCGCAAAGCAAAAGAGGTCCGACTTCGCTCCATAAATAATATCCCGGTTCCCCCTCACAAGTGCTGCATTGCTTTGGACAATACATTTTTCTCATCCTTTAGTAATTCCGTTGTGTCCACCTTACCCGATATTGCGGTTTCAGAATCTGTTCAGATGGAGCCTATGTAGTGTGCCAACTGTGACAGGTTCCGCTACCGTCATGCGCCGACACTGCGCTGCGCCTGACGACGACGAAGTTATGCGCCGACACTACGCTGCGCCTGACGACGACGAAGTTCCCCCGCTCTCTTGGTGCTGGCTGCGCCCGTCTACGCTGCCAGACCCTGCACAGCGGTTCGGTCTCTTGAGGACGCCTAATATACGCACCCCTACAATTGGTGCAGGTGCTGGGTTCATCCCCTACCAACCTGGAACTCCGGAGCCGTACGCTGCCGCCTGTGTCAACCATGCCAAATGAGACTGCCCCAACACCGGCGGCCAGTTCAACCACCGTCATTTGTTCTGGCGCCATCCAGCAGCGTGACCCTGCCCTCTTCAGTGGCACTGCCGACCAAGATGTTGACGACTGGTTGTCATCGTATGAGCGAGTGAGCAGCTACAACAAATGGGATGACACTATCAAGCTAAGTAACGTCATCTTTTATCTCACGGACGTGGCGAACCTCTGGTTTCGAGGCGGACCTACCCACTTGGCCCGTATTTAAGAAGAGTTTTGCGGAAGTATTCGGCCGCCCTGCGGTGCGCAAGCTCCGTGCCGAACAGCGCTTACGGGACCGCGCTCAACACACCGACGAGACCTTCACAAGTTACATTGAGGACATCGTTGACCTCTGCAAACGTGTCAACGCCGCCATGCCAGAAGCGGACAAGATCCACCACATCCTCAAAGGCATCGCTGACGACGCATTTCAGATGCTCCTCGCGAAAAATCCTACCACCGTCAGTGAGGTTATTAAGCTTTGCCAGAGCTACGACGAGCTCCGCAAGCAGCGCGCTTCCACACGGCGTGCCGGTGTCTGCGACGAGGCCCTCTCTACACTGGCCCTGGGCGGTACTTCTCCTGAGGACTACCTTCTTCTCAACCAAATCAAAGCCTTCGTTCGTGAAGAGGTCGCTCGCCAGCTGTCCCTCATATCACATTTTCAAGACCCCGCCCGCCAAGTTCCTGACTCGACCCCGTCTTTGGCTCCTACCATTCGCCGTGTCGTGCAAGACCAAGTCGCTGACCTGCTACCGTCATGCCCTGTGCTCCCGCCTGTGACAGCCCCCCTGACGTACGCCCAAGCAGTGGCCAGGCCACGACATACGCCGGCACCCGATTCCTACCAGGCCGCCCCTTCTTTCCGTCCGCCGCCGCCGTCTGAGCCCCCGTCTCAAGCTCCGTTCTCAAGAGTTCGCCCACATCCTACGAATCCCTGGCGTACTGCGGACAACCGACCCATCTGTTACGCCTGTGGTCGGCCCGGCCATGTCGCGCGGCTTTGCCGCCAGCGCCTTCCGCCTTCTCGACCTGATCTGCGCTCCTACCCGTACGATGCCGAACTATCCTCGCCGAGAAGTCCTCCTGGTCCCCCCTTTGTTTCCCCTGATCGCCAAATTTACACCACTCGCCGATCGCCTTCCCCTCGACGCCGTTCCCCTTCTCCGATGCTGCGACGTTCTAGCTCCGCACTTGAGGGAAACTAACAGCCGCAGTTCCGGGGGCAAGAACTGCGCTTGTTTCGAACTCCTCAAGTCCTCCGTGTCGTCCCGCTAATGTAATCGTAGTGTTCGTGGAAGGTGCCAAGGTTCTCGCCCTCGTCGACACGGGCGCTGCAGTATCTGTTATAAGTGAAGCTCTCTGCCGCCGACTCCGCAAAGTGACTACCCCACTTTCTGACTTTTCACTTCGCACCGCCTCATCACAGCGCATTCATCCCTCAGCCGCATGTACGGCCCGTGTCCTCATTCAAGATGTTTTGTACACCATCGAGTTTATTGTGCTGTCTCACTGCTCACACGACATCATCCTGGGATGTGACTTCCTTTCGACCCATCGTGCCGTTATTGACTGCGCTCGAGCTGAAATCGCCTTTTCTCCGCTGTGTGACGCTCCCTTTTGCGACGTCCCTACGCAGTCTGCCAAACTTGTGGTCGCGACTGATACCGACATTCCTCCGTTTTCTGCTGCCCTCGTACCTCTCTCCTGTGCCGGCGTCACTCATTCAACTGTTTTCTTCACGCCTTCCGAAACCGCTTCCCGCCATCCCTGCCTCCTGCTTCCCTTTGCTGTTCTGACGATCGACCATGGACAAAGTGCAATTTACGTCTCGAACCCATCTTCGTGCCCGTCAGCAGTGCTCCGAGGTGAATGCCTCGGGCGTATTGAAGAACTTGATTCCTGCCTTCCCTACCCTATTCTTGATACCACCGCTTCCTTCGATGTCGATGTGCTCAGCTCCTGTGATGTTAAGAATGATCCACCGCCCTCCGACGTCTTCCACCGTGCCATTGACGCTGACCTTCCACCCGCGCTACGTGATCAACTCGTCGCCCTCCTCCAGCACTTCAGGTCTTCTTTCGATCTTCCTCAGACTGCCTTGGGCCGTACGTCTGTCGTTGCGCACACCATCGACACCGGTACACACGCCCCTCTTCGCCAGCGCCCCTATCGTGTCTCGGCTTCTGAGCGCCGCGTCATTTCTGATCACGTGGACGACATGCTCCGTCGGGGTGTCATACAGCCCTCTCACAGTCCCTGGGCGTCTCCTGTTGTGTTGGTAAAAAAGAAAGATGGTTCCATCAGGTTCTGTGTTGATTACCGCCGGCTCAACAACATCACACGCAAGGACGTCTATCCCCTGCCACGAATCGATGACGCCCTGGACTGCTTGCAGGGAGCTGAGTATTTCTCCTCGCTGGATTTGAGGTCAGGTTACTGGCAGGTGCCCATGGCTGACACTGATCGCTCAAAAACTGCCTTCATAACACCTGACGGCTTATATGAGTTCAACGTCATGCCGTTTGGCCTTTGCAACGCCCCGGAAACTTTCGAACGCCTGATGGACACCATCTTTAGTGGACTCAAGTGGGAGAGTTGTCTCTGCTATCTCGATGACATCGTCGTCTTTTCTGCGGACTTTTCTTCTCATCTCATCCGCCTGGAGCGCGTTCTGACTTGTCTTACTGACGCTGGGCTCCAGATGAATTTGAAAAAGTGCCGCTTTGCTGCCCGCCAACTCACCATTTTAGGACATGTAGTCTCTAAAGACGGCATTCTTCCGGACCCCGCCAAACTTCGTGCAGTTGCCGAATTTCCGAAGCCCACCTCACTGAAGCAGCTCCGTAGTTTCGTTGGCCTTTGCTCGTACTTCCGTCGCTTCATCTTAAATTTCGCCTCGATCATCGCTCCTCTGACCCAGCTACTCGCAGGCAGCTCCAACCTCTCCGCTTGGACGCCTGCTTGCGATGACGCCTTCGACGCCTTGCGCCACCTTTTGGTTTCGCCTCCTATCCTGCGCCACTTTGACCCGACTGCGCCTACTGAGATCCACACTGACGCCAGCGGTATTGGACTGGGTGCCGTTCTCACCCAACGCAAACCTGGCTTCCGTGAATATGTGGTCCCGACCCGACATTTCCGAGTCCACGCCACTGTCCGACGCTGCCAGGTACGCCGAAGAATGCCGCCAGCTTGCTCGCTTGTTTACCACGCAGACCCAGTGGCAGCAAAAACATGACCGCGACACTTCCGCGGCCTCTACCTCCTACCCTGCCGACTCCCTTGTGTGGCTCTGGGTGCCTCCCACAACTCCCGGCCTTTCGCGGAAACTGCTGCATCGGTATCATGGTCCCTACCGGGTTCTCAAGCAAACATCTCCGGTCAATTATATTGTTGAGCCTGTTGCACCCGCTGCGGACATGCGTCGCCGTGGCCGCGAAACCGTCCACGTCGACCGACTGAAGCCGTACTACGACCCCTCTGTTCTTCCTTCCCCATAAGACGCCAGGATGGCTCCTTTTCACCCGGGGGAAACTGTAGTGTGCCAACTGTGACAGGTTCCGCTACCGTCATGCGCCGACACTGCGCTGCGCCTGACGACGACGAAGTTATGCGCCGACACTACGCTGCGCCTGACGACGACGAAGTTCCCCCGCTCTCTTGGTGCTGGCTACGCCCGTCTACGCTGCCAGACCCTGCACAGCGGTTCGGTCTCTTGAGGACGCCTAATAAACGCACCCCTACACCTATAACTATCAATGATGAAGGTGTTGCCAGGCTTATTCAGAAAGGAAAGCTTGCTTCAGCTGCAGGGGTCGACGGTATTATAAGTTCTTGAAAAGTACATGTTTATATTCATCCATGATGTTGTCCGAAATTTTTACGCAGTCCATCCGCAGCGCATCACTGCCTGACGACTGGAGGATCGCCAAGGTGGTTCCAGTCCACAAGTCTGGTGAAATTCATAATCCTAATAACTACAGGCCTATTTTCTTAACATCTATTCCATGCAAACTCCTTGAACATATTATCTATTCACACCTTGTTGACTATCTGGAAGCTAATTCGTTTTTTACAGATTCACAGCATGGTTTTCGTAAGCATCATTCATGTGAAACTCAATTAATTGCATTCACTAATGACTTGATTTTCGCTCTGGACCACTCTTCTCTCATTGATTGTATATATATCGACTTTGCAAAGGCTTTTGACACCGTGTCACATCAACTGTTACTTTATAAGTTAAGTAAATTAAATATTGATAGTGGTATTTTAAAGTGGATTGAGTGTTTTTTAAGTAATCGAAGTCAGTATGTAAATGCTAACGATCATGACTCCCCCATTTCCCCCGTAACCTCTGGCGTTCCTCAAGGATCAGTTCTAGGACCTCTTCTTTTCCTTATCTATATTAATGATCTTCCTTCCTCAGTTACTTCCAAAATAAGACTTTTCGCTGAAGACTGTGTTTTATATAGAGAAGTTACTAACCAAGATGATGTATGCGCTCTTCAAAATGATCTGAACATAATTGGAACTTGGTGTAATACCTGGCTTATGAAACTAAACGTTAACAAATGTAAATTAATGAGAATTACGCGCGCGACTAATCACAACATTCCGTGCTCATACTCTCTCGACGACACCCCACTGACCCAAGTTAACAAGTATAAGTACCTTGGAGTTCAAATAACAGATGATCTGTCCTGGAAGGCTCACATTGAATATATTACTAACGAGGCCAACCACATGCTTGGCTTCATCCGTCGTAACTTTTCCCTTGCCCCCATCCCTGTGAAACTACTGCTCTACAAAACACTCGTCCGTTCAAAAATTGAGTACGCTGCTCCAGTGTGGGACCCATACACTAACTCTCTCATTGGGTTGCTTGAATCCATCCAAAATCGCTCTGCAAGGTTCATAATGTCAAATTACTCCCGCCATGCCAGTGTTTCAGAAATTAAAAGAACGCTTAGTCTTCCGGATCTCGCCATACGGCGCCGCATTTCGCGCCTCTGCACATTTCACAAAATATATTACGGCAACGAAACCTTAAAGCAGTCCTTGTTTACTCCTCCGGTGCACATATCGTCCCGCAGAGATCATCAACTAAAGGTGCACATTTCACAGTGCAGGACTGTCCAATATCTAAATTCCTTCGTCCCCAGAACAGCCTCGGACTGGAATCACCTGCCCTCCACCGTCGTCGTCATCAATGATTCTCAGAAATTCAAGGATACTGTTGATGCTTATGAATTGTAACTGTTTATTTGTTTGTTTCTTTGTATTTTTTTGCCTACTCCTCTCTGTAACGCCTGACCGGCCTTGAGAGTAATAAAATGAAATGAAATGAAATTAGCGACAGGGCAATATTTTGGCGGGGTTTTGTATATGCAGTGTTTCTATGTTGTAAATATATGCGGTGGTCTCTGGCGCGCGGTTATAATTCGGACAGTGCCTGGGCACTCGCGCGTGAGCGTTGCAAACTTATCATTTTTTATATTTTTGTAATTATTATTAGCGTATAATGCTCCCTCCGGTCCTTCCTAGCTACCGCTCCCCTCTGTAGTTTTTCTCGTCAACCTCTCCCTGTCACGTTATTTCAACCGGCCTAGGCTCAGGTGGTGAAAATATTAGATTGCAATTGCTCCGGCTGGCAGCATATTTTCATTGCTCTCTGCATTTTCGTAATAATTAACCATTACTACTACTACTGTGACAGCCGCGCACAAACTTGCCAACGGATCAACGTGTCACGAAAGAATCCTGCTTACAAAGACGTAAGGCGAGCGTGGCAAATCTGCCACACAGACTCACTTCTAACATGGGTGCCACAAATGTTTCAGTAATAGAGTGAAATCAAGATCTCGTTTGATCTCACCGCTCGTCGTCAGCCACCACGCTCGTAGCTAGCAGCCGCCGTTTTTTTTTTAAAGAGAGCCAAGTAAGGAAGAAGCCGTTTCGCTTTTTTTACGCAGTATCGCAGTTTCTTTACCCTTAAGAAAACACCTGCGGAAGTTTTTAAACGAAGGAAAAGCTATCAAAGGCACCATTTTATGTTAAAGAACCGTTGTAATAGATTAACTCATACTTACCGCTAATGCCATTGGTATCATCCGACGTAGATCGCAAAATCGCCAGCCAGTCAAAAGGAGCCTTGTCGTGCGAAGAGCTTTGAAATTTCGCCTTTGTTTTGTTGGTCCCAGTTGCAAAGCTTTCAGCTTAGGCCAGCGAGCGATGAGCCCGCACGCAACATGCATTTATTTTCCCTCAATTCCCCAAGAAGACCAGCATCCTAAAAGCATGCATGTAATCAGCTGAGATACCCAACAGCAGAAGGCTTCAAATATGAGCCACGTTAACAGGGCAGTAACGAAGATCAATAAATGTCGAAGTAGGCAGGTTCTTCTTACCTTGTGTAACATTTGATCTTACGGCAAAAATGCTAAACTCTGCAAAAGGAAACAATTGGGGCTTAATAACGTTTGGTAGGGTTCTCGAATCAAGACTATTTTCTAAGCTAAGCCTTGTTCGCTGACAAATATCCACAAACTAATTGCATATGAAACTTTTAATCGCCTTGTCCCGTGCAATTGGTGAAGGAGATGAGAGAATACAAAGTTGAAATGTAATAGGTTGTTGAGAGTAAATCTAAGTTAGTAGGAAAGTACAATGCGACAAATTTCAAAATGTCTTTACAACAAGACGACACATGGCTTCTCAGTTAAAACGCGTGACTTATTTAATTGTGTCATCAAAAGAAAAAAATGCCCTAAATAAAACGACATCGTTTTTCTTGGACATGAGTGTATACTAATCTTTCGACTTGTGCAGAAGCAATGAATGTAATGTTTGGTCTATTTAAGAACGATTATAGAATGTTTCGCAGACTCCTGTAAAATTTAGTTATTTGGGCATTGTGTTAAGTAAATTGAACATAATTATCTGTAAAATATTCAGTGATGAAAAATGTTTTCAGTGTCCTGATTTGATTTCAGTGTTGAAGTTAAAGCCTTTTGGAGTTGTTATTGGAATTTGAGTTGTTGGATGTAAACAGAACACTAAGCGCTCTTTGGAGGTGAGTGTCCAAAGAGGACAATGACATCACCATAAAGCTACTGCTTTCAATAGTACTTACACTATTGATCATAATAACACGAAAAGAGAAAGAGCCCCAAGTAAAGATCAGGTTCTTTCGTCTTCCTTATTGCACCAGCAGTGCCCCGCCAGAGACGGTTTGTTCCAACTGGAAGACTGAAGCTCTTCGCACCAGGGGTGCCCGTCAGAGACGGTCTTGTGTTCAGTTGAGACGCAGGGGTAAGGCGAACACTTCAAATTTTATGTACAGCAATTTACAATCATATACAAGTTTAGGCACTCGAGACATTAACGGCACAAGGACAAACAACAAAAAGGTGGATCTGGCTAATACTAGGGGAGGCCCCTACTCGGCGTTGCCGAAGATGCGTTGCATCTGACCTTAGCCCAGAACCCTTTTTCTGGCACCGGAGCCCGGTTTTAAAGACATCAAGGCCCGGCCCACATTTGCAGCTTCCAATCATGTTGTGCTCTTAACATGATTGGCTCTTCAAGGGCATGGCCAGCCCTCCGGCTTCTACAAGGTAGACCACCCTCTCTACCACAAAGTAAAATAAAAACAAACACAAATACACATCCGTGCCAGCACGTGTGCGAATCGGTACCGCGGGTGGGGGGACACCCGTACTTCTTGGCGCGTTCGCGAGCGGCCGCGTTCCAAATAGGAGACGCCTCGCTTTCAGCGCCCCCAGCCGCGTTCCGATGACCTCGCGTGCACTAACGATACTTTACACGCCCTTCCCAAGATTCTACAAAGGGCTCAAATGCCACTTTTAGAATTACAGCAACAAGGGATCGGTCCAACTCATGAAATCGCCGCGAGGGCGACGTACATAGAGCAGTCACATATCGTGTCATCACAGGCAAACAAAACCTGACGCAAAATGCACACGCGCACCAACAAAACAAGCGAAATGTACACATTCAAGTACGCGTTTCACACAATCAAATACATACAGTGGCATGCCTGGCGTGCGCCGTAACACAGCGTCCAAGTTGGTGCGTTGCACCCAGTTCACCAGCATGCACGCCGTCGTCCTGCTCGCGAATGAGCACACAGACACAGACACTCGCGACTGGAGCGTTCACAGCACTCGCCCAATGCCCACGTGAGCCTCCTTAGTCGCACCGAGCGTCCCTGTGTAGTAACATTCGAGCCACCACGTGTTGTCAGTAACACAATTAACGCCTAAACGGTAACTCACTCATTAGGCTGGCGCCACAACGGGGCGTGAACTGAAAAGACGGTGCCCTCCAGGATCAAAAACGTCCTGGTCATCGATAGGTGAAAATCTCTGACCATGCGACGCACTTGAGAGCACTCTCTCTCCGGCGCACCAGTACGACACGCGTGGTGCGTAAAGAGCATAGCCCCTGGCCCGTCCAAATATAGCAGTACAGTCAGTCTCGCTACACTTGATATGCCGACCTCTAGCACGGAACATACTGTTCCTCGCGTCGACTTTCAGCGTGAAAGCCATGCACCTGCCTCTCTCTACTTTGCCTCTCTCCGAGCCATTTGCCCTGCTCCTGCTCAGGTAAACACTGGAATTGCCGCAACCTCCTTGATCGGCGCTTGCCGGCTTCATGGCATCGTCTAACTCCGAGGCTCCATGAGCTCCCTGACAGTCACTTGACCCGAGCTTGCCTTGCGGCAAGTCGCCACTCATTTCCGGGTCCTCGACTGACCTGGCCGGGCACACACCGGGTGCGTTCGACCACTGCGCGGCGCTCTGCCCGGTCGGCCCAGCGGGCCCACCTCCGCTCTCTGCCTCGGATGAAAGGCTATTGCTATCAATAAGGCTACGAGGCCCTTCATGCCCTATGACCGACACAGTGTGCGGTTGCGGCAACGCCAGACTTCCTTCTTTCACTAGCTCGCCGATCTGACGTCTGTCCTCACCGACCGACCCCTGCTGAACGAAATGCCCTTTTTCGCAGCTCGCTTGAGACCGAGTTTTTGGAATTAGAGTGATTTCCAACAATCCTGAACTCGCGTCCGCGTCCCTGGTGTCATTTGGGGTAGAGCTAACCTGGGCGGCCGGATCCTCGGAGTGCGCGTTCACCGCCTCTAATACCGCGACGCTGCGTTCCGTCACGATACTTTCAACTGCGATTCTAGCTTCGCAGAAATCTGGCTCACTTTGTACTTTTGCCCGGCTGTTTTCTTGACCTGTGCTTGACAAGCATAACGCTTTACCTTCCAGCACAGGTGGCCTCTCCTCTCGCGACTCGGAGTAGTTGTCCTTCGCTAGTTCACTAGCTCTCTTAGACTCCTTGAGCTCAGCGAGCTCCAGCGCTAGCTGCTGGCGCTTTGCTTCTAATTCCTCCAAGACGCACTTCACATCCTGAGGTTTCTCCTCGCACAGCGGCGCCCTTCCTCCATTCACTTTCGCAAGTTCAGCCTGAAAGTACGCTAAGCGCGCCTTCGCTAATTCCACTTGGTACCTCACATCAAGTGAGGGCAGGCTTGGATAGCTCTCCATGCCGCCTTCCGTACTCCTCAGATGTCCTATCGGCTCGAACACAGGGACGTGAACAATGCGACCAAGGAAACTCACGGTTTCGATGCGTCGATCCGCATTGCCAGCTCCTTGGCGTCGGGGTCCACCGCCACTTTCCCCGGACGCTGCGATGAGCTGTCGCACGCCGCTGGTCCGCCGCCGGTGATCGTCGAGTTGCCGACGCGCTGCTTCCTTGACTGGACGCAGTCCCGCGTCGCTGGACTACTGCCGTGGTCCTTGCGTCCTTGCCGCCGTGTCTCCGCAAGCCCGTTCACGAACGCTGACCTGTCGCCTTGTCGTCACCTTTCTCCCTGCCTTGTCTTCTTCCTGCGCCGTCTTCCGATGGCCGCAGGATCCTCGTCGACTGTGCCAGTAAAGATCAGGTTCTTTCGTCTTCCTTATTGCACCAGCGGTGCCCCGCCAGAGACGGTTTGTTCCAACTGGAAGACTGAAGCTCTTCGCACCAGGTGTGCCCGTCAGAGACGGTCTTGTGTTCAGTTGAGACGCAGGGGTAAGGCGAACACTTCAAATTTTATGTACAGTATTTACAATAGATACAAGTTAAGGCACTGGAGACATTAAGCAGCAAAAAGGACAAACCAAACAACAAAAAGGTGGATCTGGCTAACACTAGGGGAGGCCCCTACTCGGCGTTGCCGAAGATGCGTTGCATCTCACCTTAGCCCAGAACCCTTTTTCTGGCACCGGAGCCCGGTTTTAAAGACATCAAGGCCCGGCCCACATTTGCAGCTTCCAATCATGTTGTGCTCTTAACATGATTGGCTCTTCAAGGGCATGGCCAGCCCTCCGGCTTCTACAAGGTAGACCACCCTCTCTACCACAAAGTAAAATAAAAACAAACACAAATACACATCCGTGCCAGCACGTGTGCGAATCGGTACCGCGGGTGGGGGGACACCCGTACTTCTTGGCGCGTTCGCGAGCGGCCGCGTTCCAAATAGGAGACGCCTCGCTTTCAGCGCCCCCAGCCGCGTTCCGATGACCTCGCGTGCACTAACGATACCTTACACCCCATATAAACGGACCCACAGCAAACTGTACTGCGGAACAGTGATTAGAATTGTTACTTTATGGAACCGTTGCTTTCTTCAAAAAGTGATGCAAGCAAATATAAATGAACTTTTATGCACTTTCAGTGTATATTCTGATCTCGATTACACAGAGAAAAGTAAATAAAATGAAAGATGCATGAACTTTGTGGCATGGAGAGAATTCTTTCTTCTCGCAAAAACACAATGTCCCAGCTATACTGGCCGTCGCATTCACGCACACGCAAAAAACGGAACGCCAAGCCAAAGTAGCTAACACAAATAAAGTGATGTAGAGATACAGGCAAGTGCAATGAATAGACGCCAGCATCGCTTGCATGCATTGGACACTTTTTACTTCGTACGTTAAAGGTAAATCCAAGCGTGTGTTACTGTTCATAGCGGCCTTGCTGGGCCCTGCATTCTTCTGCCTCCCTTCTAGTAATTTCTTCCCTTTTATCCAACATTTTTTCGCCGGAACTTACGCGGCACCACGCAGCGTGAGCCCATTAACACCTTGCGTTGGGGCAGGGCATTCTTGACCTCTCCCATGCGGGCCATCCCGGGGATAAAATAAAGCTCCGTGATGAGTGGCCGTGGGACAGCAGCGATGATGGTTCTAAAGCCCTTCTACTTGCTTACGCAGTTGCTTGTGATCGACTGCAACTTCCCTGCTTTTTGCCTGGATTTGCCTGGAGGAGAACCATCGCTGCCAAATGTTGCCCGTTTCCACGGATTCTTCTATGCCGGTCATTGTCCTGCCACTCTGAACTTCGCGCTGTTGGACCATGAAAGCGCGCTGCCACCGCGCTGCGACAAGCAAGACGCACCGCCACCGTCATCAACCAGTGTGCCGTGTATAAATAGTCAACCGATGCATCCGCTCGTCAGTGGGCGTGGGACAGCAGCGATGATGGTTCTAAAGCCCTTCTACTTGCTTACGCAGGTCAGTTGCCCACTTTCACTATATTCTAAGCGTACTAGTAATCGCTGTTTACTGCTTGTTCCATGCCCACACACTTTGGGATGCACCGTTGCCGATTGTATTCATGCTGTGAAGTTGCTTTTGTTGTTAGGTGATGTAGAGTCGAACCCTGGTCCTAACAAGCAAGGCCTGGGTAATGAGGATATATTAGTGGCAATTAATGACCTCAAAAAATCTATGGAATCGCGCCTTGGGGAAGTAATGGCATCTTTGAGCGAGGTAAAGGCCAGTCAAAAACAGCTAGAGGCCGGTCAAAAACAGCTAGAGGCTAGTCAAAAGCAGCTTGAAGACACGGTGTCAGACGCATTACATCGACTGGCAGCTCTCGAAGCAAAGGCAAGCGATTCTACAGCTCTTCTGGATGGGGCTGACGTGAAACACTTCGTAACTAAAGCTGTTCTTGATGAAAGCTATCTTCTGCGGACACGGCTTGATGAATTTGAAGATCAGTCTCGAATAGATAATCTTATATTTTATGGTGTCGATGATGCAGCAGATGAAACATGGGCGGAATCTGAGCAGAAGATTCGGAGACGCCTTCTGAGCTCATTTTCCCTGGAACTAACCGATGAAGGCATTGCAAGGGCACATCGCCTTGGAGCTTTCGTTCAAAAGAAATGCCGACCGATCGTCGTGAAGTTCGCGTCGTTCAAAGTTAAAGATAGCATTTGGGCTCAGAGAACAAAACTGAAGAATACAGGCGTGTCTATACAGGAGGACTTTTGCAGAGCAACTAGGCTTTCGCGGAAAAAGCTCACGGACTATGGTAAAGCAAATGGCCATAAATACAACCTGCGTTACAACAGGCTGTACGTAAACAAAAAATGCTACGTATATTCTGCCGACACGGATGCCGTATGCGAAGTTGAAGCGCCTAGCGGGCGTGCCTCTGAAAATGACGCAACAGCCACGCCTGCATCTCCTCCGCCTGCATCAGATACGCCTGGATCAACTTCTAACTCAGGTTCGCCATAGGAAAACGCAGCCGTTCAGGCATTACCGAATCCAGATTACTCGATTCTTTTCACTAACATTCGCAGCATTTTAAATAAACGAGACTCATTGTCAGCTCTAGCCGACACGTGTTTTGCCGATGTGATTGTCCTGACCGAAACGTGGCTGTCTGAAAAAGTTGATTCTCGGGAACTGTTCACTTGTGAAAAAAAATTATAACATTTATAGATTTGATCGCTGCGAGCGTGTTGGTGGTGGTGTTTTGATTGCCGTATCAGATGAAATTACTTCCTATAGCGTTCCCGTGAATTCTTCACTGGAATTTCTCTGCACTTGCTTACGTCTGAACCACAAGGACGTTTTATTCTGTGTATGCTATCGACCACCTAGCTCACAGCCTTGCTTCTGCGATGACCTACATGACGCCATTAATTCGGTACTTTCTAAGTTTCCGAGGTCTCCTCTTTATATTTTTGGTGATTTCAACCTTCCCGTAATTTCATGGAACAGCCCCTCTTTTCATCTCTTACGTCCTTTCTCAGAATGTTCTGCATTCATTGAATTGTGTTCCACGTTCAACCTTGATCAAATCGTTAAAGAACCAAACCGTGTTACTCAGACATCTGCCAACATACTTGATCTTGTGCTAACCACTTCTCCTGAAACTATATCTTCAATCAGCTTTCTTCCGGGCTACAAGCTACTTAGGAACTACAACAAGGCGGACTTCCAAGCTATTAATGCAGAGCTCGAGCGCTTTTCCGACATCTTTTTCCCGCAGTTCTGGAGTCGTTCCATTCAAGAAAACTGGCACATATTTAAAACGAAGGTGAACGATCTCATAAATGAACATATTCCCACTCGTCGCGTTTCCTCCTCCAGACAAGCACCGTGGTTCAGCGTATCGCTAAAGCGCCTCCTAAATAAAAAAAAGCGCATTTTCCGGCAGCTGAAAAAATCAATAACTGCTGATAAGTGGCACCTATATCGTGCTGTCGCGTCACAGTACAAGCAGGCGCTGCAGACGCTAAGCATGTTTTTTATCGTGACACACTGCCTCATTTGCTCGTTTCCAACCCACAAAAATTTTGGAACGTCGTTAATATGCGCAAAACAAAAGAGGTCCGACTTCGCTCCATAAATAATATCCCGGTTCCCCCTCACAAGTGCTGCACTCCTTTGAACAATACATTTTTCTCATCCTTTAGTAATTCCGTTGTGTCCACGTTACCCGATATTGCGGTTTCAGAATCTGTTCAGATGGAGCCTATAACTATCAATGATGAAGGTGTTGCCAGGCTTATTCAGAAAGGAAAGCTTGCTTCAGCTGCAGGGGTCGACGGTATTAGTTATAAGTTCTTGAAAAGTACATGTTTATATTCATCCATGATGTTGTCCGAAATTTCTACGCAGTCCATCCGCAGCGCATCACTGCCTGACGACTGGAGGATCGCCAAGGTGGTTCCAGTCCACAAGTCTGGTGACGTTCATAATCCTAATAACTACAGGCCTATTTCCTTAACATCTATTCCATGCAAACTCCTTGAACATATTATCTATTCACACCTTGTTGACTATCTGGAAGCTAATTCGTTTTTTACAGATTCACAGCATGGTTTTCGTAAGCATCATTCATGTGAAACTCAATTAATTGCATTCACTAATGACTTGATTTTCGCTCTGGACCACTCTTTTCTCATTGATTGTATATATATCGACTTTGCAAAGGCTTTTGACACCGTGTCACATCAACTGTAACTTTATAAGTTAAGTAAATTAAATATTGATAATGGTATTTTAAAGTGGATTGAGTGTTTTTTAAGTAATCGAAGTCAGTATGTAAATGCTAACGATCATGACTCCCCCATTTCCCCCGTAACCTCTGGCGTTCCTCAAGGATCAGTTCTAGGACCTCTTCTTTTCCTTATCTATATTAATGATCTTCCTTCCTTAGTTACTTCCAAAATAAGACTTTTCGCTGATGACTGTGTTTTATACAGAGAAGTTACTAACCAAGCTGATGTATGCGCTCTTCAAAATGATCTGAACATAATTGGAACTTGGTGTAATACCTGGCTTATGAAACTAAACGTTAACAAATGTAAATTAATGAGAATTACGCGCGCGACTAATCACAACATTCCGTGCTCATACTCTCTCGACGACACCCCACTGACCAAAGTTAACAAGTATAAGTACCTTGGAGTTCAAATAACAGATGATCTGTCCTGGAAGGCTCACATTGAATATATTACTAACGAGGCCAACCGCATGCTTGGCTTCATCCGTCGTAACTTTTCCCTTGCCCCCATCCCTGTGAAACTACTGCTCTACAAAACACTCGTCCGTTCAAAAATTGAGTACGCTGCTCCAGTGTGGGACCCATACACTAACTCTCTCATTGGGTTGCTTGAATCCATCCAAAATCGCTCTGCAAGGTTCATAATGTCAAATTACTCCCGCCATGCCAGTGTTTCAGAAATGAAAGCAATGCTTAGTCTTCCGGATCTCGCCATACGGCGCCGCATTTCGCGCCTCTGCACATTTCACAAAATATATTACGGCAACGATACCTTAAAGCAGTCCTTGTTTACTCCTCCGGTGCACATATTGTCCCGCAGAGATCATCAACTAAAGGTGCACATTCCACAGTGCAGGACTGTCCAATATCTAAATTCCTTCGTCCCCAGAACAGCCTCGGACTGGAATCACCTGCCCTCCACCGTCGTCGTCATGAATGATTCTCAGAAATTCAAGGATACTGTTAATGCTTATGAATTGTAACTGTTTATTTGTTTGTTTCTTTGTATTTATTTTTTTTGCCTACTCCTCTCTGTAACGCCTGACCGGCCTTGAGAGTAATAAAATGAAATGAAATGAATTGCTTTCGGAAGCGCTCACGGCAGACAGCTCATCTTGACAGGTTCCCTAAGAAAGAAGCTTGGACCAGGGTTGCAATACAGGGAAGATAAACAAGGACGCCTCGCTCTTGATTATGAAGCGTAGCAATAAGCTTGCGCTATGCGACAGTGCTGTGCTCCGAGGACCGCCACCTCTAAAGCATTTCGTGCTTTTAGAAACGCAGCTACTGGCGCAAAAGAGGTTCTAGCGACGAATAAAGGGCTGAAAGAGAAACGATGAAAGGCAGAAGAACAGCCAGCGTTAATGGAGAAAGATAAAAACGCGAATGCAATTAAGGGGAACCTAATGTGCCCAGATGCTGAAGAAGCAAAAAGAAAGGGTTCATGATATGAGAGCTCTACCTGAATGAAGTATTAATTATTTTTGGGACGTGGCTTTTTGATGAGAAAAGTTGGCGCAGTGCCTTAGAGCGTGACTATTCGTGAATGACAAGAGAGAAAACATTAACAGTACGAGGTTCGCGTAGCCGTGTTATGCAAATACGAGGCGGACGTACGCACTGCTAAGCTGCCTTCCTGCATGCAGCGTACGTTTGGATTCTTTCGACCAGTTACATGCTTGAGAGTCCTCGAATTGCTACTTCGCAAGTATACAAAGTATTTGTAACCTTAACGTGAAAAGATTCTGAGCTATTGAAATTAAAATAGCGAGAACCGCCATCTGGATGCCCTTGTGATCAAGCTTTAAAAAATATTGCGCAATGTTTACTTTATCTTGTGTAAATACCTAAACGTTTCAGTTTACTTTTTGCCTTGGGGTCCACGCACAGTTTCTGGTGCACTGTTCTATCGCATCAATAAACGTGTACTGATCGGTACAAATAAGCGATAAACATTATTCCGCACTTTGAAGTGCTCCGCAAGCATCAGGATAAAGAGTTAAGATTTCTGAGTCTGAGGAAGCTTGGACACATGTTAGGGCATTTCTTCAAACGATTTTTTTCGGCAAACAGGAAACACTTGAGGAAGAATGCGAGAATTTTTTACTCTGATTCCAAAAAAAGCTTCATGTCGGCACAACCAAAGAGCTAGGCTTCATTACGACCGAAACGGCGGCTACTGCCAATTAGAAATAAAAAGCGCTGAGAAGCCTGGGGCCATATTGTATAAACTGTCCGTTTTAAAATGGCCATCTCGAATCCATGTGATCCTCTGTCATTGGTCACTCAGATATAGCCACGGCTTTCAAGCGTCTGTGAAAAGCGGCCCACCATTGGTTACAAGGCGACCGGACCTCTCCATTGGCTGCACATTGCAGCCAATTGGAGCCACCGGGCAGGTCCGGTCGCCTGCTGTTGACAGAGCGCTGCGATGCACTTCACCAGTGGATGCATATCGCAGTCACTGCCATCCAATGGTAAGCTCCGGTCACCAAACGGCCAATGGCCAGGTCGATTTCCACGGAGGCTTGAAAGCCGCGGGTGTATGTGAGTGACCAATGAAAGAGGGCCAGTCGGACGCGAAATGACCATTTTACATTGGACAGCTCATGGAATGCGGCCCCTGGTATTGTTCCTTTCAGTGAAATACTCTCTGAAGAATTTCGCCGTCAAAAATTTTGTCACATGCAGTGCCGGCACCAGTGTTGGTTACGTACCATATGACCAAAGGCTTCCATTTCGCCTCTTGCATTACAATTTAAGAGATCAACTAAGCTGGACATGCAATACATGCTACACGGTACTCTTCCGTGCCTTCTACATGGACTAAACACAATGGACGTAGCCATGCCCGCTCGCATCGGGCGAAGGAAACGCGCACAGTGTCACTCTCACATCCTCCTCTTGGAAAAAAGAAGCAATCAAAAGGTAAGACATGATGTTGGGCTAGTCGGTTCATGGTTAGAGTGAAACAGAACTACGCGAAGACGACGGGACAAAAGAAAGGCACGAATACACACACACAAAGCGCAGACTTCCAGCTGACTTTATTTTGTAAAAGCAGGGTGCTTATACAGGCAATCACAGCAAACAAGGAGACAAGCAGAAGCAAAGGCAACGTGCGTACGGCAATGACAGCGTCAACAAGACCACGTGTGATTACGACCCATGAAAAGTTCGGATATGTCCATCTAATTAAATTGATCTCTTGACTTGAAAGAGATAAAGAAGGCGCGCTAACACACTTATCACCACTTTGGGAAATAAAATAGGCCTCGATAACTTCTCTTTCGGTTTTTGTTTTGGCCTTAGAAGAGAACTTTGTTTTTTCCAGGTAAGGAGAACAGTTTTTGGTGTCGCAGCTCTTACAATGTAAAGGTAGATTGCTGCCAGTACGCTGCTAAGGGATCGCCTGTGTTCCAAAGCGCGCTCATTAAAACAGCTGCCAGTCTGGCCTATGTAGGAACGAAGTTGTTTACGAAATACCTCTGTCATGCGGTCGTTCCTACATAGGCCAGACTGGCAGCTGTTTTAATGAGCGCGTTTTGGAACACAGGCGATCCCTTAGCAGCGCACTGGCAGCAATCTACCTTTGCATTGTAAGAGCTGCGACACCAAAAACTGTTCTCCTTACCTGGAAAAAACAAAGTTCCTTTCTAAGGCCAAAACAAAAACCGAAAGAGAAGTTATCGAGGCCTGCTTTATTTCCAAAAGGGGTGATAAGTGTGTTAGCGCGCATTCTTTATCTATTTCAAGTCAAGAGATTAATTTCTTAGATGGACACATCCGAACTTTTCATGGGTCGTAATCACACGTGGTCTTGTTGACACTGTCATTGCCGTACGCACGTTGCCTTTGCTTCTGCTTGTCTCCTTGTTTGCTGTGATTGCCTTTATAAGACCCTGCTTTTACAAAATAAAGTCAGCTGGAAGTCTGCGCTTTGTGCGTGTGTATTCGTGCCTTTCTTTTGTCCCGTCGTCTTCGCGCAGTTCTGTTTCGCTCTAATCAAAATGTTTTATTGATGATTCTTAAATGCTCTTAACCTCTGCTACAAACCGAAAACTTTTATGCCAGGCCACTCTAGCATGAGGAATCCATGAACTGGAAGCGCCTTAGAAGACCCGTATCATCTCCCGCATCAACAGCACACGCGCCACCGTCTCTGGTCTTCGTCTTAAGTATCTCGCTCGATGCACTCCCTCGTAATCTGTCCCAGCCTGTGCGGAACGCACATTAGCGTGTGCTATTCCTCGTATCTCTTTTTCGCCTCCATGCCTGCCAAAGTGTGCTCCACGCAACGAACGAGGCCTGCGCTAAGGTAATGCTGGCATCGCATCCCCTCCGAGTACTGCATTATCTCGTTAGGCGAAGAAGCCTGTATGCTTGCCCGCCATTTCGGAATGCCATAAACCTTCCCCTTCAGCCTCCTTCCTTCCCGCTCTCTGCAACCCTCTGACCCTTGTAGCCAGAGGTCATTCTGTATATCCAAATTGGAAGTGATTATTGGAATCTCTCTGGTCACTAACAAACTTTGCCCAGCGTTTATTCGCCTGTGCTTCGGGCTTATAGAATCGTGTGGAACCTCTGAACGACGCCGATCTCTATTGACGCTTGGATGAACAGACGAGCCAGGCGGCTAGTTGGAGTTTGCCAAGCCGTCGCTCAAGTTACAGCTGAATAAACCATGGAAAGCTTAAAAGGTGCATGTTGACGCATGCTAGACAAAGTGCTCCAGCCATTGTGAAAGCAGGTCATATGATGGAAGGGTGCACCCCGAAATCCCGGAGCGTAGACGAAGAGTAGTTGCAATTGCTGATGTGCGAGGAAGCATTCTAGGAAACGAGGCATACCGACTTTGCATTGCATAGGCGCTGTTTCTTTGTTTTTTTTTTTTGGGGGGGGGGGGGGGAGGGGTGATACGTTCACTAGTACATGAAATATTACCTGTGTAACAAATTCGCAAGACGACGATCTTGAACCAAATGTTTCCTAATTTGCTTGGTGGATTAGAGTTTGATGTTTCTAATTACTTGCGTTGTTCGTTACTTCCGTTTCGTACTTAGTTCTCTACATTTTATAATATGAAGCTTTGACGACAATGCTGTCGTCCATAAAACGACACCCAAGTTTGAAAAACAATGGCTGCAAGACCTATGAAAGTTATTTATAATGAATGGTAGAAATTATTGCGTTGTTCAGAGTTGTGGCTCAGAACGGTTGCTTTAGGAATTGTACCCTCACCGTCAAAAGTAAATGGTAGGCGACTTTGTCAAAAAATTAATTTCTTTAAATCTAAAGCATAATGGTCCATGTTTGTTGGTGCCCAGTGCAATTCGCACAATCACAATTAAGTTGCACATATGTATTCAACGATGCATGAATTGGAGGGGGGGGGGGAGGGCAATGATTAAATTTTTTTTGCTATTATTTCCTTCCATTTACTTCTGACGGCACTTGTACATAGTTGTGGATGCTTTCAGGAAAGGTGCTTAAACTAATGGTGTTTCAGCCATAAGACTGACTGTTGGGTATGCTTTGGGACTGAAAAACAGCTTCCTTCATATACGGAAACGTTTAGACTTCTTTGCTGTATCGTACGTACCTTTGTTTTTGGAAGGTGCGTGTTTTTAGGAATGATTTTAGGAAATGCGTCACTGCCACTGTCGCTGCCATACAAACGGACACGAGCCGTGCCTGTGGACTGAAAAGCAGGGATGTGCGAATAGTACATGTTACAAAACAGAGTCCAATATCAATTGTTTCCATTTGTTAATTTGCACATACTGCAGCACCTCTCGCCCAATACCATGCTTTGCTAGCGAATATTTCAGCTAAAAAATCGCGATACAATTACGAGTGTGTAACGCTAACTTTTTAGCGTTAGCAGTTGACTTACATATACTCGCTGCTTGTGCGAATATTCGTAAGGGAGGGAGACTTTCACCAATGGGTTGCCCTCCAACCATCCGCTGGAAGCTGCTCCACAAACGCACAAACGCGCAAACACAGCACGACGCACACTACGGCTCTTTTGGTGGAAAAGGACCACTGAAATAGTAAAATAGAGATAAAGATGCTGCAACCATAAAACTGTTCGAAAGCTAAAAGAGTCGCATCATAAGCCATGATTGAGTCAACTAAGGCATCTAAGAAAAGAAAAGTAAAAAAATGTCACAAACCCATTTATAAGAACGTGAGAGAGGCAGTCTGAAATCTGCCCTTTCATAGCATAGAGCTATTGGCGTAGTAAGAAGGGCTAAACCAGGTTATCTACAGAGCCAGGCACAGAAGTGTGGCAACTATTTATTCATTCACTTCAGATACCCGAAGAGCCCTTGCAGGCATCGCATAGGTTGGAGGTAGGGGGTTTGCCTTTCATGCTTCCGAAGCGCGCATCCCTTAGTTCTTGCAGGATGCTGCACTACGTGCTAGGAATGGGTGAGCACGTGGTGGCAGGTTCCGATCCTGTTATATATGAGAGCACAAAGAAGTCCGGCAAGTTGCTTTACCGCCGAAGCATGCATGTATAAAAATTCCAAGACACGGGTGTGCACCAAGCTAAATTCGATACACACCCAACGGACCTGCGTAATACAGCGCGGCGTGCTTACCTTTCAGTATGCGTAGGACAGTGTGGTGTCGTACGGCGTGGTCGCATACGAGGCAGTACAAAATGTGATTGATCGATTATCTTTCATGTGATAACTTTAGTACAACCCAACCTTGCGAACTGCGCATGGATGGGAGTCATCTCCTGAATTTCTGGTTTTTCCTTCGTTCAATGCGATTCAGATACGTTGTTCAATGCCTACGTTCCCATCAAACAAAAAGCTATGTTGTTCGCTTGTTCCTTTTAACAAGATCGTCACAACTTGACCAGCGCTGCGACGAGGAACAAAGACAGAGAAGGAAGGACAGGAATAAGCGCTACTAACAACTTAATGTTTATTTGAAAAAAACACAGCTTATATATTCACAAATGGCAACCCGAAGCGCCGGCGCTTCCCGCAAAAAAGTACACAAAAGAAAGTTAGGAAACCAGATACGAAATTTCAAACTCCTGGATGGTTACAGAAGGTGTGCTAACGCACGTGTCGCTGTTCTTGTGAATGTAATAGGCTTCACACAACTCCCCAGTCATCTGATCCTGATGTCTAATCTTAATCTTAGCCCTGTTAAGAAGAGGAAAGCATGCTTTTTATTAGACACCTTGGACACACCGGATTTGTTCAGATGACAATCTCTGTAATGACGGTACAGATTTGATGAAGGAGCGCCATTCAAGGACGTTTTATGCTGGTGTAAGCGCGTGTTTATGCATTTCCCGGTTCGCCCAATGTAATTCTTGCCGCAATTAAAAATTATGTCATAGACCACTCTATTTGCACGTGACACAAAAGGTGATTCATGTTCCACTTGGCATGCATTTTTTCTTTTGCCTCTTTTTTGCTTCTGTTCCCGGGCTTTTTCGTCAACAATAGCGAAAACCTTGCCTAGCGTATTATTAGGGTCTGAAAAGAGCACTTCAACCCCACATCTAGTGCCAACCTGCTTGAGCCTGTGGGATAACTGATGGATGTAGGGTATTACCGCATACTTCGTTCTGTCATCACCGGAATTTCCCTCTGGTTCATGCCTACCAAACGACTTCATCTTCTTCAGGATTTTGTTGCTAGCAAGCACTATCACAATCATTAGGGAAGCCCGCTAACCTGAGACTATGAACCTGCTGTTCACATTCACAAGAACAGCGACACGTTCGTTAGCACACCTTCTGTAACCATCCACGAGTGTGAAATTTCGTATCTGGATTCCTAACTTTCTTTCCTGCGCTTTTTTGCGAGAAGCGCACGCGATTCGGGTTGTCATTTGAGAGTATATAACCTTTGTTTTTTCAAATAAACTTTCAGTTGTTAGTAGCGCTTATCCCTGTCCTTCCTTCTCTTTGTTCCTCGTCGCAACGCTGGTGAAGTTGTGAAGATGTACCAACTGGTTCAGATCACGGTTTTGTAACAAGATCGTCTACGG
Source organism: Amblyomma mixtum (assembly GCF_055824585.1). Taxonomy (NCBI): domain Eukaryota; kingdom Metazoa; phylum Arthropoda; class Arachnida; order Ixodida; family Ixodidae; genus Amblyomma; species Amblyomma mixtum. Next base: position 109,511,043 of record NC_143018.1, read on the forward strand.
CATGAAAGCCTCGATGATTCTGAAACGAGCTCAAAGCAAGGAACAGGCAGGGACTAAGCGAGAATGAAGACTGCTTAGGCAGACGAGGCGTGTTGGTTATCTCTTCTACGGGCTTTCTGCGCGCTCATGCGATGTTGCACTCAGCCTAACGAAGTCCCTTCTCGCGGAACCTCATGGTGTTTGATAAAAAAAAGAGAAGAATACAGAGAAGCAACTCGTAAATGACCGACCTCATAGAGGACATTTCCGAAGTTTCAGCATGTTTGCTGTGTCGCCAAGGAAAGAAACATTTCATTGTGAACTTTTCAAATTTAGTCCTGGCAGTAACCTTCAATAAAGCAAGTTGTCGGGGTCTTTTGAAAAGAAACTTTTCTTCAAGAACTTCGTTGAAGCCGCCACCGTGTTACAGTGCAATCTTTCAGGTCTGAAGGCTGACTATATTAAGCCACATTGGCGGGGTGTCTCGCGTTTGAAGGGCCAGGTCTGATTCTCTAACCGAGTTTAGGAACCACGTCAAGAAACCACCATTCTTCGTAAATCCCGATTTTTCCCCCTTCATACAGCTAACGCTACCTCACGCAAAGGGTAAGAATGTAATAAACCTAAAAAAAAAAGCTTTGCCTCGCGTTGCGTCGTTTCAGCCAGCTGTGAGACTTTGAGTGCATGGCTTTCTCCTGCCTGTCTTGCAGCTCTAACGACCAGCATGCCTCACTGCTTAATTTGCTGAGGTTTATTTTAACCTGTTTTAACGTGCTTATTCATTTCGATTGTATTCTAGGAGCCAAATTAGAGAGGCAAAGCCTGCTCCTTCATTCATTCCAAACACATATGTGCATTGTTTGTAATAAAGTGTGTGCGATTCACTCTGTCCTCGAAACGAAAAATACAGTGGCATAAAATTGTTTAACAGAAAGCAAAATTTGCATCCGCCTAATGCACCCTTGAAAATGGAAAATAACTGTCCTTCTTTAAACCTTTACAGCGTTCATGCACGCATTCCTGCTTCTGAAACCTCGCGAGGCAGAGTTTATTTATTTATTTGAACATACTGCTAGCCTCACATTTGAGGCCGTCGCAGGAGAGGGACATCATATACACTTAAATAACACAGTTCAAGTAAGTGTAAACACAAAGGCGATCGTAGTCCAGCAAGGCAATATGCAGTATACAAAAGCTAAAAGAAAATAGCAAAACAGGAGCAGGAAGGCGAACTACGACCTCGCGGGTTACGGATTCAATTGAAACGCATCAACAGTACCAAGTGAGTTGGGCAAGGTACTCAGAGACGTTCTGAAAACACATTTTTTATTTCGTTAGATTTATCCCATCAATTAGAGAAGAAAATGGCTGCATCAGAGGCAGCGAAGTTCGGTGCAGTAGCGATTGAAATAAATGAGGTTAGCTTATTCACGTGTGCACAAGAAAGGGGGGTCACCACTGAATAGAGGCGCCAGTACCAGTTTTTATATGTCATGCATTAAAAAAATGATCCCTGAAAAAATTATCGGGACACTCACTAGGTGCTTTTATTCGTCCAACAGACTTGTTTGTATCGATTATGAATCTCATGGAAAGCAGGTCGCTGCGCCATTGGCAGTATCAGCAACTGGAAAAAAAGATAGAAGAGAGCTGTATGGAGCATTGCTGCGAAGATTCAGGTTCTATATTTGTCACAAAATTTACCAAAATCGACTTGACTAACGCCGCCCGCTTTCTATCTAATCGTCACGGGTATCGACTCTCTTTCAAGCTTTAAGTGGGTTTCTGTTTGCACAGTTTCCGACGTGCCATGATCAGCGTAAGGAACTTCGTATCGACAACGCTCGAGAATCGTTTGATCACTCTGACTCGTCTCGCGAATTTCTCAGTCCCTGATTACGATCACTTTAGAAGAACGCTGCGAATCGATGGACGCCTGCTGTCGTGATTGGCGGGCTCGATGTGCGACGTTACGGGTGCTAATCAACATTTTTTGCTTTTCTTCCGTGCAGTACTCTTGACCTGAGGCAGTACTGAAAGGGTGATTTTTATAGATCTTTAGCTATAATACTCGGATTACTCAAGGGTTGGGTTTTTTGGGGTTTAACGTCCCAAAGCAACTCAGGCTATGAGGGACACCGTAGTGAAGGGCTCCGGAAATTTCGACCACCTGGGGTTCTTTAACGTGCACTGACATCGCACAGTACACGGGCCTCTAGAATTTCGCCTCCACCGAAATTCTACCGCCGCGGCCGGGATCGAACCCGCGTCTTTCGGGTCAGCAGCTGAGCACCATAACCACTGAGCCACCACGAAGGCGGCGGCGCATTACTCAAAGTCGCGTTAGTATGAAACACAAGGCCATTAAAGTCGAACTAGTGGGTGGTACCTATTATTAGGGTCTATTATTATTATTATTATTATTATTATTATTATTATTATTATTATTATTATTATTAGGGTCCATTAGGGCCGAACTAATTGACGTAAGACGTTCCAAGCGATGTCAAACGGTTTGTCTTCTTGCGCTGTATACGTTAGCGTAAAAAATAAACAACCGGATATAACAAAAAATTGTCCTGAATAAAGCGAAGATGAGTAATGACGCCATATTCTTTCTATATTTCTAACGCTCAATACTCATACGCTGCCTCATCGTTTTGCTCATTTTTAACATTTACGTAACTTTGTTTTCAGAACTTCGCTAGATAAGCCGGTGCGATATCTGCACGTGGATTCTACTGCCATATGAACATTGTGCACATGATAGAGCTCAATAATTGGTTGATTAATGAACGTAATTTAGCCAATTACTTGTTTTATTTCTTTATTTTAAGAGGGAAGATTTTACTGGTGAAGTGAATGCCACTATTATTGAAGGTGAGCCCAGTTTGAAATTTTCTTAGTCGGCATTGTGGTTCGAAATATCGAACGTCAAAAATACGCTTTTGAAAGCTCTTTGAGACGGCCTTCCCGGATTACAATTTTTAAAATGCCGTAGCTCCTGGTGCATCGCGTACGGAATCAAGTTAAATTTTTCTACATCAACAAATACATTCAAGCCGTCTATATTTAGTATATGGGACATGAAAGCGGCAAATATGCAATAAGGGGGAATTGAGGTTTTCTAGCTTTCAGTTGTATATTTTTTTCGTTCGATATTTCGAACACATTGTCGAATTAATAAAATTTGAAAACAAGCCTTACCTTCAGCGGCCTTCAATCTCGCAGTATAATAAAAAAACCTGATTACCTTATTTTAGGCAATTATTTGTCTGAACATTGCAGTGCGCAGGTGCAAGTCAGATGTCTGCACCTGCGAACATTTACCACTTCGATATATATCGCAGTGTTTTTAAATCAAAATCTGTAAACATTTTAAGAAACTCTCATGCATATTTCGCCCTGTTACTAAGCGGGTGTCCTTCGCAGTCGTTCATGTGTGTATCCTCGGCATCTGAAGTTGCTAGTAAACGAGACAGAATGATGAAAGACTTGATATTGACAACTGATTTTGTTATCGTGGCTTGCAACGCATGCAAGTAACCAATGAATTGTTAATTTTTCCGCTTAAGGTAACGACGTATTGTTATTAAAGTGGCCGGAAGAAAGGGGCCTATTATCTTCCCGGAATTATGCTTTTGTAGAGTGCAATTTTTTGTGTAGTGTATGCGTATATTTTTACGACATGTTTACATCGTCTTCATAGTATCATTGGGGAAGCCAGTGTCTAGTTGTGTGCGCTAGCAGGAACGCTGACGACGTACTTTGAGAGTATATTGTAGTTGCAGGCTGTGACGGCTTTGCGTTTTATTTAACACATTACATTTCGCTCGTGTTGAAAAAGTTGAGCAGCAGTTTTTTTTTCTCCTTTTACTGCAGGGTCAAACTCACACCGAAGTAGACTGAAGTTATTTTCTTTTCAGTGGTGATGTAATAATTCTTCTCCAGCTGCTTGGCTGCTTTTCCAAGCGCGTTGCTTCGGAGGGGCCGTGCAAAAATTGTTCATGTGAGTAACAAAGCCATTGTGCCCTTTAATTAGCAGCTCATAACTCGCCCTCCACTGCTCTGCCAAGGACTTTATGCGCCCAATGCGTCAGAACAGAGGCTCACTACCTTCTCTTCCATGAAACAGGCAGTGCACACGAACATACTTCGTAAGTGGCCGTCATTGCTTCGACACAAAATTGCTCTTTTTTGCTCATTTTGCAATATTGGTAAACAAGTTTGCATTGCTTTTTATATATCATCAGCTTAGCAAAACCATGATTCATGATCCTTGTGCTTTAAAGAAGTAAAGGAACGATCATAATTTTTGCTTCACCTTTCTATCTGGTAGGTTGGATATATATTTCATTGAATATATTAGTTATTTGCATCGAATAGATTTAGAAGCTCCGTGAATTTATTCTGATTGAACTATCAGTTCAGCACAATATTTCCGAAGAAAACCGAAACTATATTAGTAGAAGTTTCCTACATAAATAATGGGGTGCATTAGTTTTTTTGACATACAGGCAGAGGTAAACCGACACGCAATGCAGAGGCTGCGCTTTCTAAAACTTATTTTGCCTTCCATTTCGTTCGCCCTTGATGTCAGTCCTGACGAGTGCAACAGCTAGTGGTAAATGAAACAGCCAATCACAGGCAAAGTCGGTCTGGTAGTGGCACCGCCGCTGACGACTCACGTGACGCCGCATTCACTATGGCCGGGTCATAGGGACTACGCCGCAATAATTGGTTGCGCAGTCGACGCTAAGTTTCTGTGCTGAGACTGGATTAACGCTTTTGAAGTTCGGCTGGTGTGTCGAACACCACGTCGGGTTCAATCATTCGTCGGCGCCGGCACTAGTTCGCAAGAGCAAAATGCGTTGGTTACGCGTTTCTGAAAGGAAATTGATTCATGGGTTCGTTTCTACCGCGCCCAACGGGATGTTTTTCTCCACGGGCTACGCCACTGGGAGCAGCGACTAGTGGCAGACGACCAAATGGGTGAAAAAATGAAAATGAAATAGATCGTCCGCAAATACTTTTCGACGAAACGAACAGTACAAAAGTTGGCTGGAACACCTGAGCATAGCGGGCCAGAGTCATGGTGTTTATGGAATCTATAAAAGGAAGTGCGTTTATTTTGAGGAGGCTAGAACTACGGAATGGAATGCGAGTAATAAATGGTGGCTATTTGCTCGACAGAGTGAGACTAAAGCTTTGCTCTCAGTAAAGGTGAAGAGGTGGGCCTAAGGAACATATCTCTGTCTTCGGATTGCCGAAAACTTCGCTCCAGATTTCAAGAAGTGCAAAAATGCATTATGTCAGATAGAACGCTGCTCTATTTTTATCTGAACCGAAAAAATGGCTTTTGAATAAGATTCGAAATTTAGCTGCCCGAAGGACGAGAGTTTATTACCACCACACGCTGGTTCACCAGGTTCCGAAAACACAGCTTGTGCATGGGATGCACAGAGTTACTGCACTTCCCCTCAGGACATTTTTAATTCGATAGCATTCGAACCAAAAATATGTCCGTGCGTGCGTCCATCCCTCTCAAGCCTGAGTTGGCAGGTTGGAAAGGGGAGAAAGAGAAACTTGGGGGAAGGAAAGGAAAAGTGGTTGAAGGAAGACGAAGAGAGACTTAAAGGCGAGCAATTAACGTCACCAATTATCGTCACTAATTAAACACAGCCAAAAGCGCATTGAAAGGCCGCATGCGACATGTGGACTTTTTATGTTTGTACTCTGCTCTTAAGGGTAGGTTCAATATCGGCGAAGTTTATAACCCTTAAATTGCATTTGTGTCTGAAAGAGCTCGAATGTTTGATTTTACATGGTGGGTCAAGAAAACATCCGCTTCCTTGACATTCACGCCTGCTCAACACTACCGCGTCGGCTGCTTTTGAAGCATATAGCCGTGCGCGGTTATCACTGTAATGAACTGAGCCGTCTAAGTTCTGCCATGGCCTCCGAGATCACTCGAGCACGCTCGTTTGCGGGCGGCTGATCTCGAAGGCCATGGTTCTGCACCTGCCGCACATGCGCTCTTCTCCTGTGTGGTGTGCTATGTAGCATTTGTGGATTGCGAGATTTTTTAATTTAAAATTGACGCAGACTTCGTGCATGTGCAGTCCCTGTCGGAAGATTTCGCTCAAAGACAATCAACACTGCCAGGCACTAAAAATTCCGAGTTGGTCTTCAGCACTGTTGCAGCCGCGGAATTTATCGTGCCGCCTTGTATATTCAGCGAGCAAGCAACCCATTGGATCAACAAATTGGATAAAAAAACTCTGTACATTTGGACGCATTTCCTGAGATGCGTGCACACATTCTGAGCTTTGGGTATTCGCCAAGTGGATACAGCTTTACTGGATGTTTGCGCGAACGGAATGTTGAGTCGCATTTCTTTTGCGTCGGTGCATCCAAGCAATGCTGCGCGTCTTTACTCGGACAAGGTTTAAAGCTTTGCATTTGTAGCCACTTGCAAGCTCGTACGCGTTTTAAAGCTACTGGTGCAATCGTTCTGGCAGTGACTTCATCGGTCTGGAGGTCACGTACTGAGCTGGAGCTTGGTATGGAACCACGGCGACGGTGCATTGCAACAGCGGCAAATATCTCGAACCTTTTTCAAAGTTCGTAAGGCTTCGGTGCATATTAGAGCCGAAATAACGCTAAATAGTGAAAAATGGCAAGGGGCACAGAAACCACACGACCAGCACAGGTCTCAGCGTGGCGTCTTATTGCGGGCGTGTTTCTTCTGTCACTTGTTGCATTGTTCAGTTTAGTTTCGTTTCAGATCTAAGATTTTTCAGTGGGAGTAAAACAATTCCAGACAATATAAATTTACTCGATACCTCCACTCTATGCTGTCCCTATGAACCGACAGCCTTGCTTTTGGCACGTAAAATACAGAAAAGAGTCACCGCATTTATGAAGCGAAATATTTTATTTCTGATACACTTGCAGTGAAGCCAGTTTGCACAGAGAAATGCTTGCTTAAAATTAAAGTAATAAAGCAAAAAGAAAACATCGGCCAAAGAAAGAAAGGCTTCGCGAACACGTATCGATTGCTGTGTGCCTCAACGTCGACCAGCTTTGTACAACCCGCCAGCGAGCTCTTGTGCACGTACTGTTTGTTCAGTCATCCCTTCCACCCCCTCGTTGCCTTCTTCCATCAGTAGTTGGTAGTTGTGACACTTTGCATCGCACAAATCGTGCAGGGAACCAGACACTAAAGCTTGCTGAGTGTATGTCCCCATTCCCATCGGAGAAATAATTGGGATTGGCCGAATTTATAGATATCGTTACTGTAGTAATGGCAATTTTTTAAGGCAGGTTCCGGAGGCGATTGTGCGAATCCTGCTTACATGCGAATAGATACTCGTATGTGACGTAGACTGCCTAGAGTGCAGGTGCGAGTTATTTACGTACTGTGACGCTGCACTGATTTATTCAGGGGGAGTAACGCGTTTGGAAGGCCTCGCTGTTGTCTCATAGTGCTAATGCAATCGTGCCCCTGACCGCAGAAACAATACATCCTGCATCCCTCCCTCGCGAAAACACTAGCACTGCAGGGAGAGGAAAGCGGTGTGGTTGTAGACTCATGGCAAACACCGGAGCCCTCCGCGAGTGTCAATACCCGTCTGCGTGGAGTCAGCGAGACCTAATTACATTATGTGCGCCGTTTTGTCGCGGCCGTACTGAAACATGTCGCTAGCGCAGTGCACTGGCTTCTCGTATGCCTCATCTATCGGAGATAAAGACACTCAGCAAGAAAAGGAAGAAAGAAAGAAAGAAAGAAAGAAAGGAAGAAAGTACGAAAGAAAGAAAGAAAGAGAAAGAAAGGAAGAGAGAAAGGAAGAAAGCTAGGAAGAAAGGAAGAAAGAAAGAAGGAAGGAAGGAAGGAAGGAAGGAAGGAAGGAAGGAAGGAAGGAAGGAAAGAAAGAAAGAAAGAAAGAAAGAAAGGAATGAAAGAAATGGAGAAAGAAAGAAAGGAACAAAGATAACAAGGAGGGAAAAGAGGAAGGCATAAAGAGTGAACACCAGAAGAAGAGAAATAAAGCAAGGAAGAGGGAAACAAAGGAAGAGGGAAAAAAAGTGAGCAAGAAAGAAAGACAGGAAGAAAAAGAAAGGAAGAAAAGAGAAGAAGAAAGAAAGAAAGGAAGAAAGAAAGAACCTTGACGAAGGGTTGAACAGACAGTGCCGGATTGGTTATACATAAAGAAGGGCAACAGCAAGATAGCGAAAAGAGAGAAGGAAAGTTCGCTTTCGTTCGTTATGTGAATGCTGTTCGTCCATATTTTGTATTGGAAATTTAGATAAAACGCACCCGCAGCTTGTCTACAGTTTGACGCTCAAGCTTGTCTCTCTTAAAATATTTGAAGAGTGCCTTCAACGCCTTGAGCAACGAGTGATTCATTATAAATAAAAGGCAGGCGACCATAGATAACGTAACAAACAGAACCTAACAGACTATCTTTTAATGAACATGACGTCTAGGAAACCTAAAATTGGTAGAATTTCTATTGCAACCTACGTAAACAACTTGCATTGATTTAAACACAGATGAAAAATTACGTAGGAAGATGACTATCAATGAATTGCAAACACTTGAGCTTAATTATTGCAACTGTAATACAAAAACAACCAGGCAGGAATGTCGCGTGCTTGAGGAAATCATCCATTTGATTCACATTACGCTCCCTGATGTGAATAGTCCTGGCTGCAGTCCATACGCCGCGACAAAATAAAAATGGGTTAAAGAATCCATATAGACAAAAATTAAGTTGTTCTCTTTCCTTATTTCATTTTTATTTCAGTTGCTGGTTGTGTGCATGTTTTTTGTTGTTGATAGCTATTCACGCATCTACTTTCTGCGTTGCATCATGTTAGCACTACGCAAAGCATTCAAGACTTCGAGAGTGCGCCTTAAGTACTTGAGATTATTTGAAGTATTTGGCTGCAGGCAACACGACAGCAGGCTGATGCAGCCACTAAATATAAGATATTTTTACTGCAAACACTAAATAGGGGACTTTCTATGGATGAATGGCACCTGCACTCCATGGGAATCTCAACATGTCGTAACTGAAAACCCCTGATGTTACGTCCTTGCCACTTAGATGAATTCTGATGGCGCCGGATGATGTCAACCATGGTGAAGAAGCTTTCCAGTATATTTAGTTTATGTTGCGACATTCAAGGCTGGCATGAACGTTGACGATGTTACGAGAAAGGGTGCGCAGCCGATGTTTACTGCAAGCCGAATAGGGCAGAACAGTTGTTTACTTGGAAGGAAAATCGTCATAAATTTTTCACCTCGAGATTTTATGTGATGTTTTTCAGATATATCGCACGAGAAGCCGGGTGCCTAATGATATTTTTTTTATTTGTGATAGCATCCTTCAAACATTCTAGTGTTATAGTTTACAGGCTCGAGAAATATTACTTCGAATTTATTTTGCTTAAATATGGACTTTTTAGAACATATTTTCCTCTCAGTATGCGGGGCCACCTAAATAATTGTGCGCCAAGGTAGGAAAGAATTTAAGAGTAACAACGGGGAAAGCTATATTCGAAAATCGAACTGTCAGCTCAGTACATATAAAAAAAATGTGAGCAACCGAGTTCTAATAGTTTTCAGTGTTATGTGCCGTAAATATTTTTCTCTGTTCGATAAGATTTCAGATCTTTTAATGTTTCATTAAAGCGTATAATAAACATTAGGCACCTATACTCCTTAAGGAATTTTGTATCCCTTGCGTGATTTTGATCGTGGGTGAAATGTTTCGAGAACCCTCTGTAAACAAGACGAGCAGCAGGGAAGCAAAGACCGTTTATTCCATCACGCAGCTGTATTTAAGGGCGCGTGCGATAAGCGGTCTGCGCAGGATACATGCGCAGTTGTCAGTTTTACAGGCATGACATTTTGCTCTGTCACACCCTCAATATGTGAGCCTGCTTCATCTCAATAAAATTCAGCAAAGCACTGAAATTGACAGCAGATAGCAACAGCGCTATTCCAGTGAAGTGGGGCCAGGCAGTGTTGAAATCAGGTCTGTATTGCCGTGATAAGCGACCATTTTGATGACTTTCTCTGATTTTCCGCGTCTTGCAAACCATTTACAACGAATCATTGGCTATATGGACACTTGCTTAAAATGTCATGATTATGTGTGTGAAGCAGCCTGGGGAGATTTTGAGTTTTATGTCCAACAACTAACCACTAACCACACTTGCAGATGCACCTTAAAGTTCCCCAGGCGCCAACACACATCGCTAAACATCTATGATTTACCTGTCACTATTGCTCGCGCGCTTTTCTGATCACGTTCGAAAAGCTCGTTTCTTTTTTTCATACGTCATTTGCGCACATAGGGAATCCCTCTTTGAAGCAACCAGTTTTATTTCTAGCAGGTCTTGTTTGCTCATTGATAGCGCGTACAGGAGTAAGAGAAAATTTTGAGGATATGTCATTGCCTTCGATCTTGAAAACAAAGAGAAAATTAGAGGCCTTTCTTTTCCCATATTGTCTCCGTCTTTATTTTCTTCAATCATTGCTATCTGCATAAAAACTGGTTTATGGTTCATGGGGTTTCACGTCCCAAAGCGACTCAGGCTATGAGAGACGCCGTAAATATTGCTGCCAAGTATCATGAAGGCAAAAACACAGAAAGCTGGCATCGCGCTTGCTCTTTTGAATATAATTGCACCCCTATTTTTTAAAACTTTCCCCTATGTTTCTATAAACTGCCCCAGACACTTCAAAATTGCACCCGACGTTCTTTCTTCGTTTTAAGCTGCTTCTTTGCCTTTGTTAGTTAACGCTTCAACGAACGCACTGTATTTCGACCACTGAGTAAAAGATGTCATAAAGATTGAGGCTTCAAAGGACTGCCACCTGAAGCTAAACAGACGGGCCTGTTTTCATTTTCACTTTTCTCATTAGTCGGTTTTCAGAGAAAATTTATTACTAGGTTGGTCAAGATAACAAGAAAGCAATTGAACTCCAATTATCGGTGACTTCCAGCCTCAGAAAGGCTGAAATTTTAGACGGATGTATTTTGTGCTGTAAAAAAACAACAACAAAGAGAAACGAAAGGAAAAAGCTATGATCCTGAACGTAAATCTAATATTATGTCCAGAAAACTGGGCAATGTAGGGCACAGGACCAGCTTATTGTGATGCAATGTATGAGAATAGTGCCTTTGAAAAGAAATCATGAAATTTGCACTCAGAGCTTCTTAGAGATCACTTTCCTTTATCTAGGCCTTCAAGTGATGACTTGCCTTGGATCATGAGGCAAACTGAATCGAAGTGTAGATCCATGCATGTGAGCAGTTCATGAAGTGTTTAGGAGTGGTCAAATAAGTATAGCATGTTTAAAATTGCACCATTGCAAAGTGCATCTTATGTGATAACATAGCAAAGTGTGCACAGTGTTTGATGTAATAAAACTGAAGAAGCCGTGCATGACAAAACATTTAGTCATTTATGAGTTCTAAGCGAGCAGGGAAGAGCCAAAAAAGCTGGAAAGTATTCGCGTGAATTCATATGCATTGTAATTGATTTTTTTACACATGCTGAACAGCAGGCCTGAGCAGTTTCGGAATACTTTTCCGGAAAGCTAGATTGGGTCTAAAGAAAGCTCGGCCTTGCAGCACTCCTCTCGAGCAGTCTTTTTACGCTATGACTATTGCCTGAAATCATAGAAAAAATGAGACAAACTGAATTGAAAAATGTTTCGTATATGAATTGTAATGCGTTTTCTCAAGGAATAACTGGACTTCCCGAGATGTCCTGCAGAAAAAAAATAAACGAATCGCGCTTCGTGTGGACGGTGATGGAAAAGATGGTTTCTGTGACGAATGGCCCTGATCTGAATGTCCAAGCGCAGTTTCCGTAGTACATGCCCGCCGTGACAGCGTGAATAATGGAGCCAAGAAGGTCGGGACGCGTGTCCGCGTCCAGTCTGCCTGTAAAAAAGGTCTTAGTAACAATGGAAATTCCAGAACAAGGATTCATAGCCATTTAGCTTACTGCGCTTCATAGAAGGTGCAACGCTGTAGTGATGTATCACTGCTCAAAAAAAAAAAATGGCAGGCATTGCAGAAGTTTTCCGCGTTGCTGCATGGGTCCTGAATCAGATGATGTCCGTAGAGTGTTGTAGCAGCCGATGGTAGGCGAAGCGCACGTCTGAACACATTTTTGTTTTTGTTCTGCCCGCAGTCTCTGTAGTTGTGTATTACTCTTTTCCAAGTGCTCGGAAGAAAAAGATCTACTCCCATTAGTTTCAACTGTCTCGTGTTCTCTTATGCATTGAAACGCAATCATCTCGAAGTAAAAAGACAGACGCACTAAAGTAGGGACCTACAAAGCCATACCGAAACCCGAATAATACTTAAAGCCCTACCTATACAAATGAGCGGCGGCCCATACAAGCATATTTAGGACCCCAGGGCAGAAATGCGTTTCTCCCGGTCCAACCGGCACATTGTGAAAAAATAGAATATAAACTGGTCAGGTGAACTCGGGAAAAAAAAAGAACAAAGTGCCTCTCACTGCTTCTCGGACAACTCTCATAGTTGCTTGCATGTTTAGAGGAATGTGACGCTTAGTTGTATTCAACAATGTGGAGAAAACTGCTGCACATTTTCTTCGAAATAAAGTCCAAGTTTCCTCTTTCTAGACGTATATATTTCATTCGCTGTGGAGAGACTTTCACGAATTAAAGTATAATTCACACATACTTTCGGCATTAATTCTCAAAATTAAGGATTTGTTTTCTCTTTGCGTCATGATAGGTATCGTGTCAGACGACCATGAAGAGCAATGTTAGCGAGAGAAATTCGGAGCTACCCAGTCAGTGTGTGAGTGGGCCTAAAAGAAATAAACAATTTACTGAAACACTTCTTTAAAATTCGCTTTCCTCACACCGCCTTTGATAACCTAACAGCCGCAAGTATCCCTGATACACAGACCGCCATAACTTAAACCTGCTCTTACATCTTAACTTCGCTAGAGTGCAGCTCCAAATTATGCACCTCATAAGACGCGTTTTCCTTCACGCACGAGTGAATCCAATTAGTAGGAGGAAAAACGCTAGAGCCAGTAAGCAAAAAGTAAGATTCAAGTAAGAGCAAAAAGTAAGAGCAAAAAGTAATCTACAATCGCGAATGGTCACTTTCAACGAATTATCGGCTTCGAGTGGAACGCTCAGGAAAGCTGATTAATGAAGGCGCCTGATTTCGCTGAAATATACGGAACGGACTCCGAACTGTGCGGCCTTCGCATTTCTGATTTCCTTTCTTGTACGGAACTTATTCCTTTCGGCTTGCCAGGAATCCCACGCGCAGGTGAAAAGCTTGCAAAGAACGTAGAAACTATGTCTAATTGTCTCCTCGTTACCGCCAGCGCCGAGTGAACCTCTTTTTGAGGCCACTTCTACCTTCCAGATGTGGAATGGCATTACGAGAATTTGCTTGCGAGAATGTTTTAATATACCAGTTAGGGAACTCAGAATCAAATTTCAGGAACTCCCGCTGCCACCGTCGAAAGCTCAGCCATGGCATAGAAAGGTAGCATTCAGACCACCCCATTATCTCACGTCAAATGCACGGTCATTTTACAGGTACATTTCATTGCAGGGTCATATCCTCTGCTGACGCTTTTTACCGCCGTCTGAAGCGATGGCGTGTTTCATATCATATAATAGAGTTGAAGGCATCTCACCAAACAGTTCTGAAATAGTCGCAGTTATTTCAGACAGTTAAACACAAAACACTGACGGAAGATTTCGTGAAGCATCCATTCATGACTGTGTCCCCTTAAGTTTGCGAACTTGTGAAAAAACCAATTTGACTGGCTGTTTTGTTACCAACATTTTTTCTTTCTTAGATGTTTGTTGCTAATGATATGTCATGCTTTTTAATGGTTTGTTATTGTTTACACTAATGTTGTTGCGGTCTGGTTATTAATACTGTTTTCCCTAAAGTCTTCTGTATACAGCTAGCTACTCTTCGACCAAGATGCCTCAGAAATGTTCACTGCCGCAGCAGATGTCGCCGCGCAATCATTTTCTTTGCATGTAATACCGTCTCAACCCAACTCCCCTCTGCAATACTTCGGCGGTTGAGGGTACTGTAAATAAATAAATGATTAAATAAATAAATAAATAAATAAATAAGTCGAAATTACTTCAGCCGTGTTCTATAGATTAGCACTGTCAATAGGAACGGAAGTATTCTAGAGAATACATTTTGGATTTCTTGGTGCCTGAATAGGTAAACGAAACTGGTCGGGTTCGTAGTGCACTTACAGCAGGGTACATGCGCAATGCGTGAGAAAGAGGAGCAGTGCCTCCAAGCCCCCGAGCATAATTTGCAAGCGTTACGTGAGCAGCTTAACTTCAGCCTCTGTCTGCATTTTAATGCGGAGGCATTACTAGTCCCATTACGAGAAAAGCCGGAGGCTTGTGTTAGTGCATGTACTCGCAGAGGGTAGAGAAAACCCCGTCGATGACATGAAAAATAGGGTGACGTCATCAAGGGGCCGAATCACGCACACAACAAGCCAAGCAAAGCCGCTTCAGACATTTCTGCAAGTGTATTTCGTCTGTATATACTCGTCATTGGCCGATCTCTTTGTGGAGACAGTTTTCCCGGCAACATTCGTGGCTAAATCTCACCGCAACCTCTTTCCGGGTGGTGTGATATGATTCCTCGTTGCATATTTATTACATGTGCTAGAATATTTGGAGGCTAGCTTGCGACAGGGGTTCGAACCGACGAAATATGCACCTTCGATTGTATGTCTTCCCAGACGACGAGTGGTTAGATCATAAATTAACACGAAAACTTGTTTTTTCATAACAATAACTGGCTCACATCTTGGTGGACACTTCGACCGCACATTAAGGGCAGTAATAACTGCCATTAAGGCGCAGTTGAAGTGCCCACCAAGATGTGAGCCCGTAACTGCCATTAAAAAACAAGTTTTCATGTTAAATTGTGATCTAACCGCTCGTCGTTCAGGGTTACGGTTGGTGTCATGGGAGTATATGTGTGTGGGTGGGTGCCAATGACTCAGGGATAGTTACGCTTTCGCATTCCCACACGTAAGCCGTCTTAAGTATCTCTGCCAAATTCTTCAAAACAAGAAAATGCGATAGCGTTTTGGAAGTTTGGCCCACGGGCAAATATTTGAAAGGATCCCCCAGATTTTATGTAGGCCCACGCCTGAAAATATATTGAGCTGGATAAGTGGGGGGGGGGGGGGATGGGGGTGTACAACTGGGGTTTAGTGGATGGAATAAGCAGGATTGGCGGGGGTTTGTAGGCTGATATTGTAGACTAGTAGGCTGATTCGGCTGGTTAAGCGGCAATGAGTGGGTGGAGTAAAAGTGGAGAGAATGTCGGGTCAGTGTTTTCTCATACGGTATTCCAATAAAAGGTGCTCGAACATTCTATTCTTCATATTTTGAAATATGGTAGTGCTGATGTCGTCAGGACCCACTCGACCAATCAAGGAATTTTGTTACGGAGAAGCCGGGTGGCTTTTGCTAGACGAGAACGCAAGTGCTGTCGGATTAAATAAAGTTGAAATAAAAAAAAATAATTTGGATCAAATTAAAGTAGCGCTATCTCAATGCTCTGTGGACACCTCAACAGCGTCATGAGGGAAGCAAAGAAGGTGACAGAGAAAGAAGGAGCAGAGAAAGAGGCTCCAGAATAATTTCTACCACCTGGCCAAGTTTAACGTGTACTGATATCTCAGAGCACACGGCCGCCTGTAGTATTTCGCCTGCATAGAAACGCAGCCGCCACAGCCGCTTTCTAACCCACCTACTCCGGCTCAGTTGACGAGTACTCTAACTATTGAGCCACCGCGGCGGTCATGAAGAAGGTGAAAGAAGAGTAGAAGATGCGCCGCAATGGAGAGCACCTGAATAATTTGGATGAACTGAGGATATTTGCGTTCTCTGACAGCCTTCAGCGCACGGGGGCATTTTGTGTGTTGCCTGTAAAGAAACACTGGCGCCGCGGCTGGGGCTCAGTGTCGTACCTCCGGGTCAGCACTCGAGTTCTTTAACCCCGCAGCCACTGCAGCAGGTACTAGTCGGTGGACACCTGAGCCGCACGGTAAAGCAGTGAGGGTGTGAAAGTACGCGTAGCGTTCAGCTGCCGAGAACGATGACTCGGATCCCAATCACACCCGTAGCCTTCGCCCGGTGGCCACGTTCTAGTGAAGATGAAATGTAGAAGCTTTCCGTGGGCAGTGCAATTTTTTTTTGTACATTAAAGAACCGTAGATGATCTAAATTATCGACAGCCCTTCCATTCGTTGCCACTTCCTTTTTTTTCTTTTACTCTCTTCATGGAGCCTTTCTTCACGAATCAGCTGAAGTTACACACCAAGAGGGGGACAGTTCTGCGCTCCTACATTCATTATAAATAACTTACCTGTTCTTTTATTGCTTTCGTGTTCTTCCCGAATATGAGCCAAGCAAACACACGTACAACCCGCTGGTTTCCTCGCGAATAACTACTATATTAGCAAGGAGTACAGAAACCTGCATGGGCTAATCGGCACGGAGAAGAGGAGAAAGACAGAAGGGTCACGAATAACAATCTGTACGAAAATGGAACGCACAGTAAAGAAACACCTGTACTTTTACAATCAGTCAATGGTGTATACAAGATATAGGTTGCTTTCCGATAGAAGAAGGGATTATCATAGAATGTATTTACTGCAATGTCCTGCGTTTGTTGTACATCAAGAGTATCATGGTATGCGTTTGTTTTCTATGACTGGAATCATATAAATTGCCGTTGCAGAAACTGACTTTTCATATGCATTTCAAACACTACTGAACATTGCAGGCACATGAACGCGCAAGTAAAAAGCACATTTGTCCTCGCTATGGGTAGGTGAGGAACAAGGTAGCACTGTATGAACACGGGAACCAGTTGGCCACAGTTTGCGCAGGAAGAGGCAGGAAGGCACTTGATAAGCGCGCGTACTGCTCTGCCCGAAGTATCAGCTCCACGGAGTGTCCGAGGCGATGTATGACTTGTGTTCGGCGTGCTTGCGGGCCGCCGAGGCGCTGCGTTGCCGCGATTTTCTTCGGTGGCACTTGAACCACAACGCCGAGCCGATGGCCGCTAAGCCTAACGTGGCGGCTGATGCAACACAGATGAGGACCACGATCGTGTTCACCACAGGTTGCTTGGTGTTGTCAGGGCCTCTTTTTACTGCAATGAAGTTCGGAGAGAAGAGTAAGAAGTGTGATTAGCTGTAATATGAAATTACAGACTGAAACAATTAAACCATTTAATAAATAAAATAATAAATAATAAATAAAAGGGTGACTGCTGTTGCTTACAACAGGTCTTAAATAAGGTTCAAGGCGAGAACTTTGCAAGTGTTGCCCCGTAAGGAGCAAGCCGCAATGAAGGCACAGGATGCAAGAGTATGAAGATCGACGTGATGCTGTGCAGCGTTTGGCAGCTATATGCGGCTGTGAAGATACATCTCTCAACGGAAAAACGAAGTTCTTCAAAATTTTTAATTCACCGCCTGAGTACAAGTGTTTTAGCAGACAAGATATTCGCGCACAGAAGACAGCCAAATACGAGCGTATTAGGGTACATGAATCATTAGTTTCGACAGTGAGAAATATGTGGTGGAGGTTAGTGGCCACAGCGTACTCTGTGGAACTTGTTTAATATGCGCAGGCGTTACAGTCCGCGACAAACCCCTAGTGAGAGTACAATAAAGTGATGTACGCATCAAAGGCCAAATGATCACCTAATGACGATGATGAAAGGTCTAAATGATTAAATGAGTGTCAAACGTAGAACTGATCCCTTTTGAGGGATGTGTGCCACTACCATTATAGAACAGGTTTGGGACACTGAATATTTTTATTTCTGTGGCTTGGGCTTCAAGAGCTCGAAACAACACCCTAACGAGAATTGCTGTTCGTGCGCTATGCAAAATATTCCTTGGGCTAAATGCAGGTTGGAGAACATCCACTGCTCTTTCTAAAACAAAATGTAGTATTCGCCTAAAAGGTACCTGTGCGTTCCCGGAGCGTCTGGGCCGGCGCCAACGTCCTGGCGTAGGTTGCGAATACGGCCATCTTGTGTTCGAGCCTAGCAACCACCAGGTAGTCGTTGGCCGCTCTGAGGCCAGTTAGGAACACTGGATTTTCGTAGCCGTCGCCACCCTCGCCGGCCCAGAAGCTTCGCACAGAGCGATTGCCAGCGGTGGCGTCGTATAGTTGCACGTGAAGGCGAGGCAGCGGCGCTCCAAGGACGTCACTTCCGGCTTGTCCTCGACGGCCGGAAGTGCACGTCAGGGAGAAAGACGTGTCCGTGTAGTCGCCAACCGTGCAGTCGAGGCTGGACAAGCGATCATCTGGGATTTTGAAAACAGAAAAAAGAAGCGAGGTGAGGTTCAGAGAGAATCGAAAACTAGAAGTTCCCGATAGCTACGTCTGATGGCACGCCCTCTATAGTAAACTGCCGCGATCCCGATACAATAACCTCCGCTGACGCCTCGGATATAGCCCGAATTTATACACAAGCACTCTGTTAAAGCAGTGGTTAATTTTGACGTTGGATATCAGCAGGCACCTATATACAAATTAGAGAATAAAAACATTCACGTTCTCTAGTTTTTTGTTCACGCTTATTCTGCTTGTGTAGTGGGGGAGGCAGAGTACTGGATACTGAGCTCAGGTTAAAAATTCGGAGTTTTATAGGGGCTGCTTTCAGGGCAAGCCATGATTTGTATGAAGGTGCGTGGGCCAGTCTCCACGTTAACTGTGATGCCCTGAGACAGTACATTTACAATGCGGTTGACGCCTACACCTTATATTAGTCATCATCAACATCAGGGCAGATACAACCCCAAGGAAAAATGCGTCTCCTACTGATCTGCAATAAGCTCTGTTCCCTATCTTCTCTGCCCACCTGTCTGTCCACCGTCTCCTGCTCTTAAATCAACGCGATTATGTTAAAAACCATATGTTATCGCTATCCGCATTACACCCCCTGCCCAAATTGATTAATTACTGCATTTTAGCTGGAATATTAATTAGCGTGTGTTCAATAATCTATTCTGCACTTTGAGTGCCTCGTACCGTTACCTTTACCGATTTACTTCCCGTAGCTCGCTGCCTGATCCTCCAATGGACTACAACGTATATTTCGTGTTCATTTCCTTGTCATTAAAGAAACGAGTTGAAGCCCTTACGTCTCAGCTGAAAGTGGAAGCGGCAGGGGTCTCGCTGCACGCCCATCGAGTTCCTCGCCCAGCACAGAAGCGTTGCGTGGAAGAGGTACGTGTCCATCAAAACTTCCAGCCGGTTCGAATCCGGTTCTGACGGCCGCTCTTGATCAGTATCCTCTCCGCCACCGTGATCGGCCGACGCAGCTCTCATCCGCATGCGGTTCCTCTTTCCAGCGTTGTCTTCAGCGACCCAGAAGTACCGCAGTCCCTCGCTGGGATCCGCTGTCACGTCGCAGGTCACGTTCAGAGGTTCACCGGGTGTCGCAGCCAAGACCTTGTCTTGGCTTGTTGCTATGCATCGAGGGGAGTCTGCAAGGAGCGGACCGTGTGAGCCCAATACTTCTAAATTCGCTAGAAGATTCTTTTCAAGAGAGGCGTATATATGGAATGCTTAGATTATTATAAATTGGTTTTAATGCCGTGATCGCCGCATGGTCAAACAGGGCCACGACAATCATGTTATCTGGGTGCCCAAGCTGAGGTCGCAGGACGCTTTTTTGCAGCAATTCACCCAAGAGAAGTTGATCACTAGGGCAAGAGAAAGCTTGCTTGTACATACGTGTTGAAAAGCTGCTCGGTACACTGCGGACTTGAGAATGAAACCCCGCATCTATCGCATATGGGGCGGATGCCCAATCCTCAAAAACACCGATGCAGTACACACTGACGAAGTTTGTATCACATGGGAAAGATACAAAATTCCGTTCCCATTGCTACTGCTTCCTAATGGTTTGAATGCAATTTTCATATGATGCTTATCATATCGTGTGGAGTTCGTATGTATTTAGACTTATCAGCATGCGTGTTACGTTTATCCCGTGCATATGGGCTCTCAGTGTGTTCCATGTGGTCAATTCATAAATCGTAAGAAAAGCATAGTGATTATGGAAATCCTGATAGGGAACATTTCATCAGGGTTGTGTGATGTCACCTTTCAATGAAGGCCAGGAAAGGATTAGGAAATATTGCTGTTTGCAAGAGAGAAATCCTCTTGGGAATACACGCAAAATACCCGCTTTCTGCGCCTGCGCTTCAGGGGGCACTTTGGCTCTCTAAAGTACTGCAAGGCGAAAGCCTTTCCTGGCGCACTGTTTATTTATAATTTATTGTTTATTTTTCATATTTTTTTTTTTCATTTTATTTTTATTTTGTTTCGTTTCTTATATTCATTGTGTTTTATTCTTTTCTTACCTTATTTCCATTGTTTTATTCCTTTTATTTTATTTTAAGAAACGCATGCATTCAGTAGATGCGCCTTTACTCATGCTCAAACCTTGAGCCTTCGTGGCGGAGTGGTAGCGCCTCCGCTTCAAATGCCAAAGGCCCTGGTTCAATTCCCAGCCTCGACAAAGTTTCTGTAGCAGTGACTCCGCAAGTACTGACGTCGAAACGCGGACAAGGCTGCCGACACGGCTGCCAACGACAGCATGAAGCATTAAAGGCTTTCGTCTTAATAGGATGGGCCATACGTGTTAACCAAGAGACCTTTCAAATATTTTTAAGCGCCTGAAATTTCCTCCAGGTCGCACTGCCGCACAATCAAAAGCCGGACGTCCGTACCGGTAGCATTATTACCGAATGCGTCTGCCCTAGCACCTATCCTCCGGGCACCTACTTCCACGTCCTCCCCAACCGATGAGCCTAGCCGACCGCTTCTGCGGTTTCGAGGAATTGCCGACGATTACAAAAACAGTCAGCGCCAGTTCCCTCCCCTGACAAAAGGGCTGTCGAAGGCAGACGAACGCATTGAGCGAAAGCTACAAACGAACACCTACTGGCATACAGTTTCTTACTATTTCCTAGAGGGAAAGCTGGCAACCAGTCTATGGGAGTTGGCATGGAGGCCCCTCGAGCACACTTCAGCCACCATTGGCACTCAAAGCATCATGAGGTGGTGAGCTACCGACTGCAGAACTACAATTTTTGGCCAAAAAATAATAAAAAATAAAGCTTTTCGATAACTACAAATGTCCCAACAATCAATATGTTGTCTTATGATTGCAACAAACGAGCAGAAAAGCATTTAAGTGCAAAGTTTGCCCAAAATAAGAGATGGCTAGCTTTCCTATCGGCCAAGTAATGAACACTACAAAAACTAATATTTCGTAATTAACAGGCGCAGTTTTCAAAACAAATATACTTAAAAAAAAGGTTTTTGCTTAGATGCATTAAGAGGTTTTTTTAAAGGCATTTCGAAAAGAGGAACCTTTTATTGGCGTCTTGTACTGTTGCGGTTTGACTACTATGTCTTTTGCGCACTGCGTTCGCGCGAAAGCCGTCTGCGCACACACGAACAGCGTTTTCGGAATGAATCATCTTAGTAATGCCACTCCGTGTTCTCAAAAAATACGACTCACCCGCAACAACTAGCTCACCGCCCCATGATGTTTTGAGCGTCCGTGGTGGCTGAAGTGCAGCGCCGCCAGCTTTCCCTCTGGGTAATAGTAAGAAACTATGCGCCTACTGGTGTCCCGCAATGGCCGCTCGCTATGACCCGAAAATGAATGTTTTGCGCCCACACTGTGACGAGATCTGCTCTCTATCCCACATGGTGCGGGCCTGTCAACTCAGTCCCAACTTCCCTCCCCCCCCCCCCCCCCCCCCCCCCCCTAAAGAGGCCTGGGAGACATTTCTCCTCGAGTGCTCGAGTGCGACGGCGCAAGAGGCAGGATCTTGCGGCATCCGGGACTAGGGACGCGGACCAAGAAGCGGTCGGCATTCACTGTCTGCACTGGCTCATCCTCTATACTTGATTAATAAAAATTTGCTTTCTCTCTACCGACTCTGACAAGAAGGCGTTGTACAGTTAGGCTGAAGCTTAGACTGCGCTCTTCAGCCCCCTTTTTGCTGCTCTTCGTCCTGGAGAAGAGAGAAGGCCTAACGGGCCTTGCTATCCAAAGAGTGGGATAGAGACCAAACTGTAGCAGACCGTGAAAGACCATCAATTAGAGACGACTGGCTCAAATCGCTTAAGGCAGATGCAGTGTAGTTGGGTTTTTGGTCGAAGAAGTATTCCGGTGGGCTCTGAAGTATCTATTTTAGAGCCCTGAGTTGAATTACACCCATCTTAGACAGGGTGAACTCCTGATCGCTCAGAACGGATGAAGAGATTGCAAGTGCAGACTACAAATTGCCTTGGGTAGGCAACAGAACCTAGCAAGAATACAAAAATCATTACTGGCAGTAATATGAAACCCATTAGTAGAGATAGCAACTGGATGAACTTGAGAAAAGACTTGAGTTGGAGTGGAAAAGATTGCCTCCAGAATACACGGGGTTCCGACTGGAAAAAAGGAAGTCTTTGGGGTAAGGAAAGACGTAGCAATTGCCTTACTTCTCCTTACCCGAGCCATGAAGGAAGGAGCGATGGAGGAAGTGAAAGGAGGAAAAGAGAAAGAGGTAGCGTAATAGGAGGCTCCGGAATAATTCGGTCCCCCTGGTGTTTTTTAGCGTGCGCTGATATCGCACAATACAGAGGCGCGTTTTGTGCTTTGCCCTTTTAAAACGGCACCACTGTGGTTAGAGAACCCTGTATGACTGAGTGCCGCTCTCTCATTTCCTTGCCGCTACCTCTATTTTTTTCACATTGCCGCTCTTTTAAGCTCTCTTATATAACGTGCATGCTGCATTGCTCCTACCTACATGGCCATGTGTGCAAAGTACGCTACGCACTGCCACGTACGCACGGTGTGCCATTAACGTACGGGTATCTTGATTTCTATTGTCCAGGAGAGCTTGGAAATTGAGTCTCGTACCGGTGTGCGCTGCACTGGGGTCGCAAAAGTGTTGCTCCGAAATGGAGGCGCAAACATGCAATTCCTAAAATACATTTTGCCATTCGGAATGTGTATTGCACCAAAACAGAGGCACCTAGTGTAGTACATATCGGGTGATACTGCTGATCATTTACTGCTTATAAATAAAAACAACGCTTGATGGTTACGTGGATGCTCCGTTCACTAAATATGTGTAGGGGTTGGCGGAAACAGTATAACGAGATAGTACTCGAGGCATGCGGCTAATTAGCCGAACTTTATTCTTATTTCTTGAATTATTCTGTTCATAATGCACGTTGCAATCGCGATCTTGGAAACTCTGTTGATTCGACACTAAGGTAATCTACAGAGATTCCCCATGTGAGTTAGGTCTTGAGCCATTCATCAATTACTTCCCGGCTTTTTCTCAGTTTGTGCCCATATCCCACGCTCACTGAGCGTCGTTTATCGCAATTAGGTGTGAAAGAGAAGAAAATTGATTGATGAATATTTCAAGACTTTGCAATTTGACAATTTATGCAAACCGGATTAGTCTGTATTCAACAGTCTTCGAAACTGTGATCACAACAGGTAGCTTCAAATGAATATAGACAATGTAATCAAACGCATAACCGTCTCCACTATCCAGTTACCAAGTGTCCGGCAAGCCCAACACACACTAAGTCAAGGAAGCATCCAAGTGATGTCAGTAGTTATTAAGGCGAAAGCCTTTAATGGCTCATACTGTCGCCTGTTAGCAAAGCGTGTCACAGGCATTTAACTCGGGAACTAAAAAAGATAGAAAACCAAAGGTTGCTTAAGATTGAGGAGGAACAAATTAACCTAGAAGCCAAGTTTGATCACTGTAGGTTCATTAATCAATTATAGGCAAAAATGTCGAATTTGCGTGGAAATAGCGCGGATGTCGATGTAGCCATGAGAACGGTGTGACGTCACATCCACTGGAAGTGTTCACGGCATAGTGAAAATTGTCACAGAATGGTCGGAAAAACGTCGGATTTTTGTCAAATTAGATGGAAAAATGTGTAATTAAGCGACATTAGACTCAAGATCTCTTAAAGATGTATAATTTGGGTATCGATTAGCTACGGGAATGATGTGAAGTCACATCGACCGTAAGTCGTCACGGCATAATGTCCTCTGCTTTCGCCTGTGAACAGTTTAGTTGCCAAAGTGTCCTCGCAATTTTTTTATAAAAATTTAAGGGAGAAGAAATAGTCACCCGGTATTATTATTAGCGTAGACGACGTGAGCCCACTTCCTTCGATATTCTTTTGCACTCACGTCTCACACGGAGCTCTAGCGGCGGGCTCTCCGTTGTCTCTCCGTCCGAGCTGGTTGCCCGACACGTGTAGCGGCCGGAGTGAGTGACGTTCACCCCTCGGATGACTAGGTAGCGCGAGGTGACGAGCGCCTCACCCGAGTCACCCGTGAGTCCCTTCACCGGGTGTCCATCGCGGCGCCAGGAGAGCATGGTCACCTTGGAGGCGGCCAGTACCGAGCACTCAATGTACACGTCAGTTCCTTCGGCGATGTCGCTCGCGTTGAGACCCGCACCTAGCCGCACGCTCACCTCCGTTTTGTCTGCACGGCATTGCGTCGTTCTGTTGGGAACGCTTAGGGTGATTTTTGTAGAATCGACCACTCAGGGGGTCCGCGAAAATTCCGTGCATCCGAGTCAGTTATGGAACTCATTGTATACGGCATATTAGCAGCCGGCAACAATATTTAGCGTAAAACACGAACATGTGCCGCGGCGTCTAAGACGCGCTCGCATCTTTCTCATAACGTTAGTGGTGACTGTACATGAAGTTAATGAAACAAAATGGTCATATATTCCGCAGAGGAAGACGGTACATAGGCAACTATGCTCCATTTGTTAAACTCCTCATTCACATGAGGTATAATACGGAGCTCAAAGCTACCAAATCCGTCTAGGAGCGCTTCCATTCTCTGTTCTTTTTAATGGATCCTCGTTTGCAGTTATATTTAAGCTTCGTTTTGAGCGGAATATTTTCTTTGGTAATCAAACACTAGCTTCGGATGACAAGTGTTGCATGCTTCATGACGAGTACCCGAAGCGTTGTTTTTCCCTACTAATAGCAGAGTGAGTGTTTTTAGGAGTCCAGGTTTTTGGCAAGTAATTAGAAGCTCAATTAGGAAAGGTCGTAGACCCTATCAGCAATTAGCAACTTGGAGGCTGTTCAAAATACCGTTACTTGAACGTTGCACTTTGCCGACTGGTATACAGAATACATGTCTTGACCGTTATAAAAACGTTATCGAATTACAGACTCAGCATTACCAGGAGTTCGTAGTAAACAGTTCTAGTTCCATTCGCTGCCGCTACGTATCGCATGGCTTTATACATTAAAAAGTAGCCCGTTGACATCATCCCTGGCATAACAAAGAAAGGGAATAGCCGGTGGCTGCAGAGAAGAATGTGACTGGCGCCTAGCCTTAGCGACACTGGCTAGGCGCTTTCCCGAACTCCTGGTAATGTCTGACATCACTGGAGTGGTAGCTTAAGCTCTTGAATCTGTGCCTTTAAGCTCTCACTCACGTGACGTGTCCATTTTGAGGAAGTGGCTCATCACCCCAAGGTTCTCGGGCAGGTTGCCGTTGGTAGCACGGCATTCCAGCAGCCTTTCAGAGTGCACTGCTGGAGGCACGAAAAGCATGCTGATCGTAACGTTGCCCTGCGTCACGCTGCGGCTGAATGCCGGCTGCACGGGTCTCCCGTCGAGAAACCACGTGATGTTTGCAGCAGGTCGGCTTCCGCTGGCCTCGCACTCGAAGCTTCTCGATGCGGTTGATAGTTGGGACGCATCGACCGAAGCCGAAGCAGCAGCCCCGTTTCGATCCTGAGCGCCTACCGACACGGGGCCCGACTCAAACGGTGTAGTCCTTGTTGGTAGTGAGGGTAATGCCTCGGTGAATACCACCGAATGAAATACATTCACCTTCTGCAGAGGCCAGCTCCATATAGTCACGGCTGTGGGTGCCACTGCGGGGGTAAACCAGTGATCGCCGTCACCGTTGTCATTGTTTGTGCAAAGATCATCAATCCTGTACTCAAGAGTGCGCGAAGCTAATTAGAGTGCTGGTGTTTCAGCGCGATGCCATAGCTTTGGGAAGCAGATTTGTGTTCCTTATGGGTGATAAAGTTTGAGATACCACGACCCTTTCACATATTTAAGTCATGTTTGTATTTGGGACACCTCAGTTTATTTTAATTTCGGAACAGCTACCTAGCTTCAAAGGTGCGAACAGAACTAAACGGAACACATTCCGGACTTCTAATCCGTATCCCTTCTTGTCCGTTAAAAATCATGCTGGCAGTTATCTCGTGTATAATTACTGACGGACACAGAATACCACTTTAGTTGCTCAAGTACAGGAGTGATTGCATTAAGAACAACATAGTGCGCAGGTTATGCTTAGCTGCTTCTCAGCATCTCTAGTTAATTTGTGGGACTTTAAGGCGGATAAGCTGTCATGCTCCCACCAGGAACAGAAATTGGATTTTATACAAAACGGTTAGAAGAGATAAAGGCGCAGTTTATGAAAGAGAAGCTTAGGGATGGCACGATTAGTGAAACTATGGTGTGCTGCTATGAACGAAGCGAAAAAAAGAAGAGTAATTGAAGCTGAAAGGTGGGTGATGCAAGCGAAAGGTTCCTTCGAAGAGTCAATGGAAAATACGACTTTTCTGGGAAAAGGCAATCAATGATATGGACAGTTCTTATAAATTTTCCTTTACTTGTAGCAAATGAAGAAAGAGGAACTTTAAGAGAAGTGTAATGATGTTAACTTCGTGATGCCAGAAATGAAATTGACAAAGAAAACTATGAATTTTAAAACTTATTCATCGGCCGATCACAATAGCGCGCTCAGTTCACGCAGTGTTCACGTACAATAGAAAAGGCGGTAACAAAAATAGCTATCAAATTTCCCGTTCATCTGCTTTGTATGCAGAGTAAATGATGATTCACTGTGTCTTCCCATACTGCTTTGTCTCAAAAACATGCCCCTTGTGCCCGCGTGCGAACAGTAAATATATAGATACAATTCCTTACAAAATGCTGCTTTTTCTTCTTAATCTCTTCTGACGAGAGCTAACCCCTGTGCTTTTCTAAATTAGTGGAGAGGACACACAAGGTGGATAATGAAGGCCAGGAAGACATCGGAAAGTTGTGTGTGATAAAAATGATATAGGTGACCAAGGCATATGGAGGGTCGCACATACTGCCGTAGTTGCCATCCCTTTGCTTGTTTATTTTTTATAGTTTCTTCTTGTTTTTCAGGTGTTTCAGCAAGCATTCTATTTACACTGTGCAACGAGTTACACTATGTGACTTCTTCTAATTGTTTACATCTTAAGGCTTTTAGCATTTTCGCTCCCTTTTCCCCAATTTTTCCCGTGTTTTCAGAGCGTCTTTTGAAATCTCAGTTCTATCTCGCCTGTTTCCAAAATCTCTCCCTGTTCTCTATTTTTCGCGCTAAAGGAATTGTGCCTTTCTTGCTGGCAGTTACTTGCCTTTTACATTTCGACTTTTATTTTGAGCGTTTCTATTCCTCTTTCGAAACTCCATATGAACAAACCTTCTTTCTGCCTGAGAGGTGAAGAGGAAGCGCTGAGAAACCCGCGCAAGTCAGGCCATACTTGGCTAGAGAAAGGAATAGCCCATGAGAAGAATAGCCTCTACGACAGCTGTGCTTTGCTGCACTCGAGATCGCGAGCCGTATGAGTATCAGCGATGTATATATATGGTCCGCCGGTCACGGAGAGCGACAGCAGTAACATGAGACAATTCTGAAAGCAAAACATAATACCACACACTCCCGCCATTTGTAATTCATAATTTTTCGTGAATCCTCTTTCTTTCTGCTTTATTCATCCAAATTAGCCTCGATCGCTGTGGGCTCGATGGAGCTTTCTAATGGTCGTAGTATTAGGGGCCGCCGTCGTAGCTGCAGTTATCTCCAAGCTAAGCCGTTATCTAAAAGGGCAGTGATGCTATCACTGGAATAGATGGCGCTCTAGCCGACTGGCCGCCTGCTTTGGTCACAGAAAGAAAGGCATTACAGGAATGACGTCTCTCGAAGAGGACGCCGGGTTCATACTTATGAACAAATTTAGTTTTACTTACGCTTCTCTTGTGAAGGTACCCCAAGAAAATACTTGGCTAGAGAAAGGAATAGCACATGAGAAGAATAGCCTTCGCCGCACCCTTCGCCGCACCATAAAAGAGGTCTACCTCGAGCTCCGCCTAGACAAACGCCTTTACCCTCCCCCTCATCCATCGCTCACGGTGCCGGAGGCTCGCCTTCTTAGGAACATCCAAATGAATGCAGTTATCACCCCGTCTCGCCTCTTTCTCTATCGCTATCGATCAGACCCTTCCTGTCCTAACTGCCCCTGTATCTATGCGGACCTGGCCCATTGCCTCTTCTATTGCCCGGCTGCTCAGCAGTCGGGTTCCTACCCCCCACGTTCTTTATCCATCACCACCTGGCTCGACTGGCTTGGCGCTGAAGGGGAGGAAGAACAGCGACTTCTGGTCGCCCAGGCGGTCGACATGCTCGGCCTGTAAATTATGGCCGAATAAAGGTCTTGTACTACTACTACTACCACCCCAATAAGATTATGTGACCAAAGAAATACTTCGAACAAAAGAAACGAAAAAAATCTGACTCAAAATTTTGTAGAATTTTGGACAATGTAGTAAAATGTGGCCTGCCAGGTGTCTTGTGTTCCTGCGCGCATGCGGTCATATGGGCATCTAAGGACGCGTGCGGGAACACACAGATTCTTTGGGCGCTCTTACGAAACATGTCGACGAGCACCGTCACCGATGCTGGGAAGGAGACGTCACTGGTTGCTGCGCAGGTCAGGTTCGAGTGGAGGTGGCCCCGACGCAGTGGTCCCAAAGTGACGAGGCTCTTCCAGCCACCCCGGGATGTCGCCACTGTGCCGTGTGCCGTTCTGAGTTTCACGCCGTCGTGGTACCACGTCAGCGTCAGGTCGTGGTCGCCTGGACGGTCGTGGAGCGGGCATAACCAACAGTAAAACTTCGCAAGAACTGCGGCCGAGCTAAGAAGACACGAGAATTCATGGAACTGTTACGTCATCGCGAACATGAACAGACGTACAAGGATGGTCGGTATGCAGACGTAGGTGTGATGGTTATTTTCAACTTCTAGTAGGGTTGAAAATAAGCGCTGTAATGAGTATTAAGAGTTTACTCCCATGATTAGGCTACATTTACGACCTACTCGTGAACATAGTAATCATGCTCGTTGATGCTCTTCCCTGTGATGGACCACCTTGACAAGGCAGTCTGCAATGAATGCTGTCGCTTTTGTGTGGAGCCATGCTATGACAGTGTCCTGAAGTTGCTTGTTTCAGGTGAAGCGCCACCATTCCGACCCTTTCTTCATCGCCAGAAACAAAATCACTTGTGAACTTCGCCAGAGAATGCGACCCGGTATACCGAGCATTGCAAAGACGCAGACCATAGATTCATCTAATAAGGACCCATTGCCCTTGGAACCAAAACCAATGACTGAAAATGACTACTACTCGAATCCTGGCACACCTAAACCACTAAAAAAAATGCCAGCCGTTCAAGGCGAAGCCACCCCCCTGTGTATGCACCTCAAGATGCAAGCCAACCGACCCCTGTCACCCACAAAGAAGGAGCCGAGGGAGCTCTGAAACGTTGGGATTTCAGCGAAAAAGGTTTAATTGTAGTTGTCTCTCATTTTACTATGAGTTACTGCTCTTTCCACGATCCGTTCGGGAACAAGCTTTCTTCTCCTACTGGACTGCTGCTCAGTGCTGGAATTTGGTTGATATTCCCATGCAGCAAAGACCTGATTAGGTGCAAGGTACGGTCCCGAATAAGCACAATCCATGCCGGCCCTGAAATATTGCAGACTACGTACGAGAGCTGACGAATGGAGGCAGAGAAAGACGCAGACAACGCAAGCCTCACTTAACTAATCGTTTATTAACGCAAATGCATGATATGTACACCCTCCTTTATGACGTGATCGGACTGAAAATGCTGACATCAGGTGGCCGCACTTAGAAACATTGATTCTTTAAGCACCAATGAAATCGATCGTAAGTGAAATCGAGTGCATGAGGGCGCTGACACGTGATGCAGCTGTTTTTCTAATCAAACACATTACCTCCCTTCCATCCTGGCTTTCATCCATAGCTAGTATACTGCACGCTTAGAACGAAGGTTTACAACACCGTTCTTTATTCTCCGGACGTGTGTACTGAAAGGTTCCGCTCCTGTTATTGCCGACCTTCCCCCTGTGCTATATTAATTTTTGATGTAGACACCGGTGGGTTGGACCGATGTAACTGCATTCGCTAGACAAAAGAGTGTCTAAATGAAAGATTAAGGAAGAACAGGAGAAAGGTTGGTAATAAGAGGAACGGGAACCTTTCCGTGTGTTGTCACGGCTATGAAAGCCTTGCAAACATTCGTTGAAAGTGTACAGGATACTAGCTATACATAGGAGCCAGGCTGTAAGGCAGATAATACATGCGGGTTTGATTAGAAAAACGGGTGCGTCGTTTGTAAGAGCACTATCGATTTTACTGATGTTGACAGAATCAATGTTTCTAAGAGGGGTCTTTCTCTGCCTTTGATGGTGTTTCGCTCGTACGTGCTATGCACTACAACACCAACTCGCCAATCAGTCTGTGCTTTTAAGCCTAAAATACAAGCCCGTAAGGAATTCGGTGCCTGAACTCTCATCATAAGGCCTCATACGCGAGAACAGTGGATTAGCGTAATCATGACTTGCGAACGGGGTGTAACAAATTCCTTGTCGGGATCTGATACCGACAGAAATTGTGCGCGCCACTCTATTCTGGCGGTGGGTAAATAGTGAAGGTGAAAACGCGATGCCGGGCTGGCGGCAACAGAAGTGCCCTATTTCATTTTTCTAATTTTTGTCTCATGCATGAGGACCAGAATCAGAATATAACAGACAAGATGGATCACTACCACGAGCTAAGAAAAGCGACTTCATATCGGCTGACATCGCTATTTCTTGAAGCCACACTGTTGAGTGTTGATCTTCTCCTTTATATACCTCCCTCTCGTTCTCAGCATCCGCTCAGGTCATCCGTCACCTGAACGCTTTCAGCAGGCCGGCAACGCTCTGACTTAACGCGATGTCACAGATCTGTGACACCTCTATTCTAATCTATTCTAATCTATTCTAATCTATTTGACAGCGAGTTCGCTTTTGACATGAATCTTGCTTTACCGTGGTAGTAAAATGCGCCTCACAATAGGGACCATGGGTTAATAATAAGCGTCAGCATTAAGGACTAAACCACCAATTGGAAATGGCTACATGGTATGGTATGGTATGGTATGGTATGGTATGGTATGGTATGGTATGGTATGGTATGGTATGGTATGGTATGGTATGGTATGGTATGGTATGGTATGGTATGGTATGGTATGGTGTATATGGTAACGTTCCTTGGCGCCACATCGAATGTCAGAGACGCCGCACTGGAGGATCCTGATAAATTTCTCGGGCAGTGTGTAGTTTTTATTCCCTGCCCCACGAGATTGAAATTTGTTCTAGACGGATCTATTAATGCGAAAAACTGTTCCTTGCAAAGAAATTTAGAACATCGTTGAAGTACAACTTGAGGTGGCGAAAGTGCTGTTGAATGAGCATACTGTATTACACTGTTTATACAGAGCCAGATGCTGTGGCTCCGCGCCCTAAAAACTACAGCAGCGCTTAGGGGTATACGCGTGGTCTTTATAGAGGCGTCGCAGTAAGCCAAGAAAGAAATTCGAAGAAACTGAGCCGCGATAAATTGGCAGAGTGGCAGAGTGGCAATACACATTCAGACCCGGTTTCACTCGGGTCACTTACATGTCTCTACTTCGCAGATCAGCCTCGCGGTGTCTCCTTCAGCAAAAGGGCCAGCCGCAGTCTGCAGCGTAGCACCGTCGGCGTTCTTGATGACAGGAGGGCAAGCCGGCGCTGTTGACGAATGAACGGCAAAGGAACGCATGCATATTGCGGCAAAACCTAGGACACGGTGAAACAAACGCTCGTGCGTAAAAGTCACAACGACTGTGTTTCAAATGGATCCATTCTGTTTGTGTTCGCCGAGTTCTTTTCCTCCCATGCATGTAAAAATAAGTCGTTTTTAATTATCTTTTGCAACGGTTCAGACACGTGCAGCTCATTTATGGATACTGTGAAGATTAACTCCGCAGAGAATAATGTGAGATTGAAATAAGGTTACAAAAACGTTCGTCGAGAATTGCAAGCTCTTATTTGTAGGTCCTAAATAAGGACCCCTACTACGACCGACGTACAGCGGACCACACAGTCGCAGGTGTTATTTAGAATGTACACGTGCCTATCTTCCAGCTTGAAAAGAGTCCCATTGAGCCCGAAGTAAAATGTATTATTTTCTTCCTGCAGATCTTCAACCGAATGAGCATGGTATCACCATGATGGCCTAGTTGGTTTAGCGTCTGTAGTCTATGCGATCGCCGAAATCAAACGTGTTCAGAGAAAAAAATATGCTTAGTAGATAGGTACAGTAAGAGCGCGACGAAATAAACTTGCTCTGTATTAAACAAAATCTACGCTATGTGTATCACGGCTCAGACATCTGCGTGATTTCATTTGGAAAGTTAGAGAATTCTGGAAACAAAGTCCACTTGCGCGGCTGCATGCGAAGTTTACATGGGGTGCAGAAAACCTTCAAGCATGCCTCTTTAGTGCTGGAATGTAGGGCTGCAATTCTGTGAACTTCGGCATTACTAGCAATTTACTTAAACAAGCTAAGAATCTGTAAATAAAACGAGCGTTCAATGACAGCATTTCTTCTCATTTGAGGCCTGGGCCGCAAGACAGCTTATGGTTTGGTTTGGTTTCTGGGTTTTAACGTCTCAAAGCGACTCAATCTATGAGGAACACCGTAGTGAAAGGCTCCGGAAATTCCGACCACCCGGTGTTTCTTTAACGTGCACTGACATCGCACAGCACAAGGGCCTCCAAAATTTCACCCCCATCGAAATTCAGTCGCCGCCGCCGGGATCGAACCCGCATCTTTCGGGTCAGCAGCCGAGTGCCATAACCACTGAGCCACCGCGGCGGCCAGGCGCGCCTAAAGATGGCTTTGGCATAATTAATCAGGCAAAAGCCGTTCTCTGCTTAACTTTTCACGTGCTGAGCGGTTTGGAAAGCACAGATTAATCTACCCCGCTCACGTTACGTTAGGTTAGATCCCGACGCCTTCTTCATAAACGCTCTCCCTTCAGAGGAAGTGAACAAGCAGCCGCACGCACGGAGGGGCTGTAAACAGAGCGCCGAGTTTCGGATCGTAGCTTTGAAAAGAAAATCTTCAAATACATCTCGGATTCAAAGCACACAAAATGTGCCTTTTCTTCTGCATTACCCCAAGCGTCACTAATGATGATCGAACCCTGCAGGTCAGCTTTTCGCGGCCGTTCTTCTCTGATGGCGATTCGGCTTTGACTAATCCCGATGCGAATACCTTTCGCTCGAGTATCATTTTCTCCTCCAAGACATGGTTGCACTACAACAACATTGCGTTCTTTTGCGTCACCCCGACGCTAGGATATTTAATGGCTTGCTAAAGGCGTGAGCAGATGCTAATGCATCTCGCGTGGCCTGCAAGTGGTTGCTTCTCCTTCACCATCGACCTCAGTCATACTGACATTTTCACGCATGAATTCGTCATCACCTATAGCGCCCGGCGACGCAATAAAGCGCCGGCGCTGAGATCGGCGTTACAGCGCGCGCTAGAAAGAAATAAAGATGGACAGCGCGTGCTCCGGGCGCACACCCGGCACGGGCATTTCGGAACTAGAAGCCTGCCACGCTGGTCGTCTCTCTCTGGTGCTCCGCTGCGACCCCGCAAATTCCTCAACAGTGGTGACCCGGACGTGAAATTCCTTAACAACCTCATGGGGACAATGGTCCGCAACATATGTTGCTTTTAATTATGCAGATGGCCAGGAGGGAGCGCGGGCGGGGATTAACTCTGCTTAGAAAAGTCTGAGAAAAGAAAAACAACATATTGAATAAAAAGAAAACTTTCTATACTCTTTGTGGACCATGACATCAGGAACATTTTTTTAGAACAAGCTGTCAGCTGTTGAAATAAAATGAGATAGTAAGCTTCACTAACTCCTGTTACAAAACACCAAAATGAAATTCGCCTTAACTATGCTTTTAATGACCCGTCTTCTTCTGAATTTTGAGCATTAAATACAAGGCATTGCATTCTTCGACAGTAGAAAGAAGTTTCCGCGCTCGTGTTTTTCGCCGGCGCCTTTGAATGTGTACCATCGTAATATTTATTTCATCGCTCCAGGTAGAGAACTGCTTTGCTCAAGTAGAACAACCTGTGTCCTAATTTTGGGTTTTGTCGTTGCCAGATTTTCCCTTTAATTAATGGAAGCTGCAAGCTTACACGAGGTCACACCTGCCCTAGACAAGCCTGCCTCCAGGCATTGTATCTCTCTCCTCCAAGCTGTAATCTGTCTTCCTCCTCATTACTCTGGGCAAGAACGGACTCTTGGTTCTGCGTGTTTGCGTGTGTGTGCGCGCTTGTGCGTTATATTGCTGCGCTTTCTACAACACGTTGGCGCCTCTAAGTTAAAATCTCTTTTTTTCCCATTTCTTTGTAAAATTTATACATCAACGGTAACAGCCTTTCAACACATTTTAGCGCGGCTACCCTATTTTTTTTCGGCATATTAGGAAGCTAACCTCCTTTACGAGAGCAAATGAGGGAGGCAGGAACAAACGTGGACCGTGAAATACGATTATATTGATGTTTCCGCGCAACAGACGGTTTTTTGACGCACAAATGCGTGACACTTGTCTAATGCGTGAGTGTTTAGTAATGCACACAGGTGTTACGCAAGCAGAAATACAATGCATCATTCTCATTTATTTTCACTGTCTGAAACTTATAACATAGTACTGGCTCAAGTAGCAAGCATTTTTAAAGGTACAGCCTTCAGAGGTTACGTTCGTAGCTGCGAGTATTCAAGTACTGGAAGCCGGATTATGTTGTTCCAAGCTGAAAACTCCGCACCACACAACTTTCCTTTCCTGATGTTCCCCGCTTCCTGATAAATAGTTGCCAGGGTACATCAAGTGCGTGCGTCTTCCGGCCCAACCCCAGAAGACGTTTCGCCCGCCTTTCCGCAGCCGCAACCAGAGCAGCCATAAATTCTCGTTTGACAGTTCCGATTAGGACCCGGCAGCCACTGGCAGCTGAAGAACACGCCAGTGAAACGTTGCAGCACTGCGAAAGTTTGGCTTCGTGTTAATAAATCACGCTGGCTTTACCGGTATATTTTTGGCATAACAATATCTACGGACAGTAAAAAAAACCATCTCACACCTTGTCGTCAACAATGCCTAGTCCTTCATAAACCGTTCTCAAGTATCATCAACTTCGCAAAAATAAACGTGCACAGGCCTTCAGTGTGGTACACAAGCAACTGCATGGTTTTAGTTATGTTGACTCTATATAGAGTGGGCGCTTGGAGCTTTCGAACGGTGCGCGGGTAATATTTCGTGGCACATTATTTATCTTCCGGCTGTCATGTTTGCGTGCCTAAAGAAATTGACAACGGCAGTTAGTGCTTGTTGGCTGCATAGGCTGCATTTGTCAAAGAAAATGCCTGACTTTCCTCGGCAGCACAGAGGCTCTTTGGGCAGAGTTGCATGGGCTGAGCTCCATGGGCAGAGCTGCATGGGCAAAGCAGAGACAGCGTGATGCGGCGGCTGTCGCGTAGGGGCGCGCCAGTTTTCTCCAATCGCGGTGTTTGCGTGAGCTAGGTTTTTACTCAACAGCAAATGACAAGACCCAACTTTTCCTTAGAAAAATTGCGAAGGCACTTCGGCAACTAAAGTGTTGAGAGGCGAAAGCCGACCGTGACGACTTCTGGTGGGTGTGACGTCACATCGTTTCCGTGGCTGTATTGATGCCCAAATTATACGATCATAAGTGGTAATTGCGCTTAAATACACAATTTTTCATCTAATT